>NW_020454117.1:2256771-2357107 GCF_003342845.1 Nothoprocta perdicaria | reverse complement strand
ACCTTTTTGCTTGCTGCCCAGACCAAGAGTGAGGATGCTCCTGAGCTGCTTACTGAAGCATATTTTTACATGCCTTCTGCAGTAGGAGACATCTGTGTTTAAAGCCAAAGCCATGCAGTTATCATAAAAGAATTTGTTAATTGTTTAGTGGGGTTCCGTTTATGACACAAGCTACCTGCTTGAAAACTTTATGTATCAGTGATGGGTGGGAASGGAGAACTTGACCATCACTTCAGCAGGGAAAACTGAGGTAGCAGTAATTTCTATTCTGCTAGGAATACATATTTCTGAGCAGACCTACAGCAGGCTGGAGCTCTGAAACTTAGAACTCTTGAAACTCATGCAAATCCTGTCTAGCTGTTCAAGATTTTTGGTGTCATACCTAACTCAGTATTAAAATTCCTTTGGGGTCATCTTAGTTCTAGCACTGCCTATAACTAAGAACACAGATTTACAAAACAGAAAAAAAAATAGAAAATTATTTCAGGTCTTAGAGCAATTGTGGTTTTAGAAAACATCTTATCCAAAACAGTGAAATATTTCCACGCTTGGCTTAATATTTGTATAAATTTATGTGTGTGTACGTGTATGTGCAGTTTTTTAAGTTTTTGCTCTGAACTTTTTGGACATGCTTGTTTAAACTTCTAAGAGGGCAGTACATCCATAAGCCAGTGTCTGGAAACATTACCTTATAAAACACCGTGATACTTCGTGATCAGGACTTTTAAAAAAATCATATGAAAGGCTACAGGGAGCTTACTTTGAATGTTGCCTAAGCATGAAGTACCTGTATTCCACGTACTAGGTACAGGAGAACCTGTACCTAGAGGTATCTTCATGCACTCATATACTGTCTTATATTCCTACATGCAATATAAGAAAGATAAGTAGACAGAACACCTTTTACCCCTTTTATTTTTTTTCTCTCTCTTTTCTCCCTTTAAGGGAGTATGCACTTAACTAAAGCAGGAATGGGGAATGGGAGGCTTTGGAAACTTTAATCTCAACTCCGCAACACCAAGTTGGTACTCGCAGCAATGTAGATATTCATCACAGTGAAATCCTTGTTGATGGCGGCCAGCATGGTGGTGAGTTCAGCTGGGCCAGAATATCATTCTCATCAACCATGAGATCATCTTCAKAGAGCAAGTTTTAGGCATTTGGAGACTGAAGTTTGAATGCATTTAGGTATCTGGTTGCATTTTTAAATATAATGAAGTCTCTTTGCAGCTGTGATCTGCAGTGTTGAAATTGCTGATACTTAATGTGAACATGTATCAGTGAACACAGGATCAAGCCTCTACAGCAGAAGAAAGAGGAGACTTCCCATGTTGCTGCTATTGTGCTACCTACTCTTAATGAGACAAAGGTGTTTGTGACAGCATTCTCTTTATTTATTACTTGGAAAACAAGGGAGATTTCTTGAGCCATGCCTTGTCTAAAAAGATTCAGGGTTTCAGACAGTTTCAGGTGCCTGCTTACTTATTATGTTTCACTTAGGATAGTGATAAGAATCTAAGATCAGCTTATTGGTTTTGCTTTTATTCTCTTCAGTGTGTTCACTTGGCTTGTTCATTTTGCTTATTGGTGGTGAGTCTTGATACAGRTCTTCCAAGGTTCTCCTGAGTATAGATTTTCAAAAGCTTGAAAGATGGAAAACTTCAAAAGCTTGAAGACTCTGGTATAGCATTACGTTTATTTTTGTGTTCTGCCTTAAGATGATGAATTTTCGTTTTAATGCTTAAGGGATTGTTCTTGTCAGAATTAGCCTCTAAAATATTTAAGTAAGRGTATAAACCCGCCCAAAGAGTGTAGTAGGGTTTCCATTCTCTTCTATAAGCAGCAAAGAGCCTGAACAAAAGTCACTAAGTCAGTGGAAAGATTGTTTGTTACCTCAGTGGGGTCTGGATGGGAGGCAAACAATTTGTCTTCCTAGGCTAGGAGCTGGTGGTGATACTGTCATTGCCAGACAGCAAGAGATGGAGAGAGATGCACTGAAAATAAATGTCAAAGGAATAAAGTATGGGTACATGTAATTTAATTTTCATTCTTTTGTTAGGTTAGTTGATTTCATCTGGGCAGTGAATACAAACTCAGCTCCCAGATCTTTGCAAAATCATCCAGACATAATAATATAATTTGGGAAAAGAAGTGGCCCACATTTTCTTGATGTGACAACATATGGATATTAGCATTTTTTCATTTATCCAATCAATATACATAAAACATGGAGAAGGAAAACAAGTCATGCAATAGGACTCTGATTATTTTTTAATACTGTCAAAATCTGATCGGTCAGCAAATGAGATAAAGAAAGCAGGATAAGTCAGTTTGAAGTGGCATTGGACAGCAGTGAAACAGAGTCTCTGCTCCTCTCTGTGTCACCTTTTACATTTTTTCTTTGAAATGCTTACATTTTTTTAGTAAGCATGGGGATTGGAAGGAGAGAAGGACTCTGCATTGTTTCTCTGCAATCCTATAGCTAAAGCTACTCTTTTAATTTTTGAGAAGTTACCAGCATACCAGCATCTTTTTTTTTTTTTTCCTCTTTTTATACATCAATTTCTCTGGAGTGGCCAAATAGGATAAAATCTGCTGTGCAATTTTGCTTCTAACATAGAAAAAAGGTAAAGGTCTGTATTAAGTTACTATTTTGCAATATCCTTAAGTATTTGCCCACTTAAAATTACTCAAGTGTGGCAAAAAAGTTAACAGAATATAATTTGATTTCTTTGTAAAGAAAATGTTGGAACACTCTGCACTGTGCTGCCCCATAGCAAACAGGACAAGTAACAAATAGAGGCAAAAAAATGCTAAGATACAATTAAGGAGACACAATACATGTATCTCAAACTTGTAGTTAGGGCTGACTTAAACAGAATTTAATATACCAGACACATTGCATTGCAAGTGAATTCTCATTTCACCCAAACACTAACAGATGTTTAATCAATAAGATGGACCATAAAGGGCAGTGCAATTAGTAGGTCTGAGAAATGTTCTTGTGTTAGATGTTAGAAAGCTGTAATTATGGAGCAGATCTCATAAGTGTTTTGCACAGATGACATATAATACCAATATTCCAGCTTATAGGAAAAGCTGCACTGCACTTTCAATACAATTACAGGCACAGACAGACAACATCCCTGATCTTAGAGAATGCTTTTAAACAAATATCAAGACTGTCACTGATTTTTTTTTAAAAGCTCCTTAGATCCAATTCTCTCTGTTACGTTTTCACAGCATTTTGAGTGTGCTTTTAGCAGAGCACAAATGACTAGTTTTCCTTCCCCCAGTCTGTTCCCTCAAATACTCCGGCGTACTGGGATTCCCACCTTAAGGCAAAAGACTCTCATTTTCCCCATCTGGTTCCTTACCCTTAGCATGGGTAAAGACATAACAAAACATGTACTGCTGGTGCAAGCCAAGGTCCAAAGCAGATGAGAACATCCTGAAGGTTGTCTGCTTTAGGCTGAGGAGACCTCTAGATCTCACTGCTTACACTTCATAATCATTAGGCCCCCTAACAAATCAGCAGCACATTGTAAGCCCTGTCTTCTCTGTTATTTATATTTAGGTCTAGGACTATTTTTATTTAGGTCTATATCTAAAGTAGGTGGGAGAGCCTGGGCTTGGAAGAGCACAAAARAGGAGGATTATTGAAGGAGCAATCCTTGCTCTTATGATAATGCAATCAGCCTGTTCATCACACAAGCAACCAGGAAAATCTGTGGGCTCCTGGTTGTGATCTGAGCTTGTTACTCTCTCTTCCCCAAGAAATCTGCTTGAATGGCACCTGAAGAAAAAAATGCAGGTGGCACAAAAAAGGTGTTCCCTTCTCAAAATAAAATCAAAGCCCTAGATGTGCTTCCTAGTTTTCAGTTTCTGCAGCACGGAGAAGCCATTGCTTAAATGATTGGAGTCATAATCCACCTAAATTACAGGATTTCAAATGTGTTGCCTTTATGCATTAATTTGAACTTCCATATTTAATGGTCTAAAGAGATCAATACAGCAATGTTCAGCAATCTGGAATTGCTATGCTTAACTTGTAATCACAGCTCTTTACTGAAACTTATGGCTGGGCTGAAGCCCTTCAGATCTTAGATTAATCAGACTCAGCATAATGTCCCTGCCTATAAATTCCAGAAAGGCAGATTTATTACAAAATAGTGAATTATGGAGATTTTGGCAACAATCTTAAAAGTATGTTTTGTCCAGGGGAAAGCAAAGGAAGAAATATAGTTAGATGGATTATGGCAAGGAAAGAAAAACCCCCCTTCAAAGGCTTGTTCTTCAGCTTCATTAATAAATATTCAACTGATTGACTGGTGCAATGGTAGGTTTCACTGTAGCTAATGAAGCCCCATCAATGTGTGCCAGCTGGGAATCTGACCAATAATTCCTCAATGATATTTATAAATAGTCCAGAGGAAACACACTGGCATAAAACACGAACAGTTGCACTGTTAATGCAAACTTTTAATTTAGTTGTTCCCAAAGAGCATACATCTCATTGAAACAGGCCCACAGTAGTATGGGTCATTTTACTCCTTGATAGCTCTCCCAGGTGCATCCCATAATGAGTATCCGATTAAGTACAGTCACAGGCTAACCTGTGTATGTACCCGAGCACCTAAGTTGTGACCAGGGACCTGAACCTCCAGTAATAAGAGCATCAAAACCACCTGGCTCTGCTTGTCAGAGAGGCAATGACAAATGTTGCTTAAAAGAGGTTTCTGTGTAAGTCCCCTGGTCTAGGTGGCATTGCAGAGCTTGGGCTGGCTGAGCCTGAAGTATCCTCTTTTTTAGGAATGTCATGAGGGATGTGTATGGAGTTTGAGATTTCATGAGCTTATGGGTGCTTGGGATTAGCTGTTGCTATGTTTGGTGTCTCAGGATGGCAGAGGATAAATATTGTTTGTGGCATGACTTGCTAAGTAAAATGGGAGATCTGTATACTGCTGTGGTTACTACTGAGTCAAATGAGTTGTGCCACCTAAATTTAGGAGGTGGTTTCTTCATACCACTTACCCTTTTTTCTCCCCATAAGGCAAATAATTTAGTATTGCTTTAAATTTAAAAACATCAGTTATATCTCACTCACTTTCATCTCTCATCCAGGTTTAAGCCTAAACACTCTCAGGCAGGTCCAGTCTGTACTTTGAGCTCCAAACCTAAAAATATACCAGACACATGAGGTTCATAGAATAGCATTGCAGGACATTCTCTCAAAGCACTAACTTCACTGGGGCCCATAACCTTCTCTTGGCCGGGAGGGACCCCTTTCATCCTCACTTCTCATCGGAAAAGGGACACTGGTTATGGAGTGACRTCTCGGCATCCTATGGTAGGCCAACAGCCTGAACCAGGAGCAGGTGCAGAGGAGGAGCAGGAGGATAATCAGGGGAACAGAATGGCTGCCTCATGAGAGGAGACTGGGAAAAGCTTGGCTTGTCCAGCCTGGCAAAGTGAAAGCTGAGAGGGGATCTGATTGCTATCTATAAATACATCAGGAGGATAAACACCGGCGAGGGAGGAGAGCAATTTAAGCCAAAGGACAATGTTGGCACAGGAATGAATAAGTCCAAACAGGCAATGAATAAATTTAGGCTGCCAATGAGAGGAAGGTTTCTGAGCATCAGAAGAGGGAGTTCCTGGAAGAGCCAGAAGGGACTAGTAAAACAGAGGGCTTAACTCTTTCTAAGGCAGAGTATTAATAGGGTAGTGGGGAGCTGCACTTGGTAGCCCCAAAGGTTACTTCCCTTTCACTCTTCTGCATCCACAAATATGTCAGTGTCTCTCTCTACATTTAATCATAACTGAGTACTCAGAATCCTGTCCCAAGTGCCTTTCTAGGTAGTAATGCAGGTTCTTCACTACAAATTTACATGTTGTGCAGGCTTTAGGCATGCTTAGCCAGAGTAACGATGCCACGTTTCATAGAGTCTGTGCAAGTTAGAAATTCCAGATTTACCCTGTGTATGAATACATATGATTTTAAACTTCATGCTGTTTAGATTGTTATAAACTTTTATGAAATTCAAGTAAAAGAAGCAGTAAAAAGTCACAAGTTTAAAAAAATGATAAAGAAGAATTTAATGCAGTTCTGATACTGATTAATTTTCATAAAAGCCTTTTTGGAAGCACTCGTATTAACTGTAAAAATATTTTTGGATTATTTTTGATACTTTGATACTACATAGTTTTGTGACCCTATATTTTTTCTTTCCAGTCAGTACMTAAAAAAAAACATAGTATAATGTAATTGTTAAGGAAGGATCTAAATTTTACTTGTGTGAATGGGAGCTCTTTTCTAATATTTGAGATGGCATATACTACCAACGCAAAATGGCTCGGATTTTGTATTTTCCTTATTGCTGCCTTGATAGTCTTTGCCCTTGGTGCATACACGTTTCTGATTTCCTGTAAGTATGTRTACATAAAATTATACATATGTATGTATATACACATATGCCTATACATAATTACGATTTTTTGTATGTTAACCTTTCCTAAGCCCTATTCTGCTGAGCCAATTTTGAGTTCATCTGTGTTTTACTCAGTTTTCAGCGACGAGTGATACTTACCAAAAAATCCTGCTAGTTCATCTTTCAGCACTTCATTACACTTGCCAAATCCCCGTTTTACTCAGTTACCTCTCATTTAGGGTATTTATCTGGTGGTATGTGGGACATAGACTCAATTCCTCTCTCTACCTGAGGATATTTTAACCCTTCCCCCTTCCAGGACCACTTCTTCATAATGTTTTCTAAAACAGGTTTATTGTCTATTGAAGTGAATGAAGACAGAGATCTGTGCTCTCAATTCTTCTTGCTGTTTCTGCTTTTGGTATAAATAAGTAAGCCTCTTTTATATTATAGGAGAGGATCCTATCCACCAGCTACAGATTTTTTTTCTTTTTGCCTGCTTACCATGTGTTTAAGTGTGCGGCTCCAAGTAGAGTGGTTTGAACACATGAGCCTGAGGGAGGCTTACTGCAGCGTGCACTAATAACTTGGTAGTTGAGAGACTGACTCAAAAAGTAGAAAACCTTGGGTCAGATCATTGCTTTGAATCTATGAAGTACAAAATAATTTTYAAAAAATGACCTACTTTAATCTGTTTTCTATCTTCATCTGTTGCAAATGGGCTCTTTATTATTATTCAATCAACCCACTATTTTTTCCTAACTCGGCTGCCAGACGGAACACAACCTTTCATATATATTATGCCCTRGCATTATGGATTCCCATAAATTCTTCCACAATGCTTCAGTATATTTTTGTCTAGTCAGTAGCCTAACTACAGCAACTCTACACCATTTCACACGCTGTAAGTTTTAAGATGTGCAGGCGCTGCACAATGTAGTACAGTAGAAAGATGTTTGAGCTAGCTTTAGTTATCTTGGCTACTGAAGCAGAAGAGCCACATTAGCATGATACCTCACAAAAGTAGAGTAAATTAGCCCTAGAAATGTTGCACCCATTACTGTCACTACCAATTACAGTAATTAATGTTATTCATCTCTAGGCTGAGGATTAGAACCAAACCAACCCATTAGTGAGTAAACGTCATTGCGACTACAGGGTTGTTGGATTGCCCGTGTGAAGGTGRTGATTTCATTTCAGTTCCTATTGGCAAGTGGCCATGTTCTTTAAATGAATAATAAATGAATACACAGCAAGCAAAATCGTGGCTCCCTGGAGCTCTCCATTAGCTGTAACAGTGCAGGACACAAACATGTAAATTGTTGAAAACTTTATCATGATACAGAATATTTCTGCTTTGAGATATAGAAGGGTGTTAAGAATGAATTGCAAGTGTTCACACCTTGTGTATCCTTCAGGAAATCCCCCAAGAGTAAGAGTATTTGCACCATTATTTACAAGTTTTTTACTAGGTGAATGGATGTCTGCTCTAGCATTGCTTGCTTGTTCGGTTTCCTGTTCCATTCATTAAATGAGCAATTAAAACAAAGCACACAACATTAAGAATTAGTCATGACAGGAATACCCCCTCAGTCACAGCACGTATAGTCAGGTTATTTTACACATTTCCCTATAAACACACTCTAACTAATCAGTTCACCGGGAGAGGGAGAGGGAGAGGGAGAGGGAGAGGGAGAGGAGAGGCTTAAAATTCAGCCAGGGACTGATTTGTTGTAATTTGGCAAGCATGGCTAGCAAAGGAAACCTCAGCCTAGTTCAATATGTTAAATAGCTACTACAATTAGGCAATAGTTAAGTCTCTCTAGCTGATTTACTTCATCTGTTTGTAGGGTGTTTCCTAGAACCTGACCTTTACTGTCTTCATATTCTTATTTCCTATATAACATACCCATTGGCAAGCTGACATGTTTTGACTGCCTAAATACATTTGCTTCTTGCTTGCCCTTTGGTGAATGAGACAAGCAAAGAACATCAAGCTCTTAAAGAAAGAAAGCAATAATTGTGCAGTTTATTAATGAGGGCAGGCTGTATATTAAGTATGCATCACTGCCTTTAATCTCTAGTTTATTTGCTAGTATTGTGGGGATTTTTGCATTTTTTTTCAACATGTCTGTTTCTACCCCCTATACATGAACAGAGGTGGGCAAAAAGTTTACCCCTGAAGCAGAACTGACATTTAATTATTAGTCTGCTACTACACAGCTTAATCAAGACAGGAAATTTACCTTGTGGTCATGTCTGACAGGAGCTCATGGTGAAAGATTGACCCCTTTGGCCTATGTTATGATATCATCGTTTGGATGAATATGGAGCCTGAGCAGCTCCCTTTACTTTGTGCTGGGTATACAGCATGCTGCTGTTCTGGAAGAAGTTAACTCATATAGAATAAACTGTACTTTTCACTGTCTTTTCCATCCATGGCTCCCATTGCTGCATTTTGATCTTGAAGGTCTTTTCCAACCATAATGATTCTATGATTTTATGATTTTTGTCCTCTTTTTTGACCTCCTCAGCATATAGCCATGTCCTGTTGGATTCTTAGACTATCATGAAAACTTAGAAGGACACGTACAGTAGTGGAATTTGAGGGAAAATAACTAAAGAACTGATTAGTGCATGTGCCTCTCAAATCAGTATTAACAGAGACACAGTTTTCTAATTGCATTATATATGTTATGTTACACTTGGGTCTTGGTAAAGCAAATTAATCAGGCGTGTCTAAAAATAATGACCTTGGCTCTTTAAGCTGTGTATCTAGACTGTGACTCCTACATGGTTGCAGTATTGCTCATGCTCATAGATAAGCGAGACACTCATGCCACAGTGTTTAGCCCCTGTAATGCTTTCAATATATGATGTGCTAATCTGCTAAAATGCTCCTGATAATCATTTTCTCTATGCTTTATTTGTTCTTATTAAATTGCAGAAACCCCTGGGTTGCTCCCCGTGCGTAGATGCCTATAGCTCCCTATGCAGTCCCATTTAGGTCCAATTTAATTCATGGAATTTCCCAATGGAAGGAGGCATTAGAGCCATATTTTATCTTCTAAGAAAGATCTAGCAGTGTCAGTCAGGTATAATTGCAGCACCGTAGGGCTGTCCAAGAGGCTATAAGTGAGGGTAGACCTAGTAGACCTCACCTGTAGGTGAGGGTAGGCCTGGGTAAGTGGCAGGAAACACTAGTGATGGAACTGCTTAGGCTTCTTTTGCCTAAGGTGGCTTTAAACTCTTCTGGGGACCTATGTCGTTGAGACTGCTGGAATATAAACAGCTGGTCTCCCACATGCACTGCATTCATCACCTCTGTCCCGCTCCTGTGAGTGCTACCCAAGTCATCTGAAAAGTCCCTGTTGTGTGACTGGCACTGGTTATACCAGAAAGAATAATTTGATTTCTGCAGGGGAGATTAGAGGAAAAGGGTATTACTTTTTCTCCCTGTGTTGCAGGGGAAGGTGTTTTTTGGTCTGTGCCAATTGGAAAAAAAAAATCCCCTGAGACTGCATTCTATAAAGGAGTTTATTTACTCTCTAGCAAAAGAGTTACCCAGCAGTCTGGCTCCTGACTCTGTTGCTATGCTCTTAACACTGCCTATTCAATGCTGGAAGTTCAGTAAGCTTCAGAAAGATAAAAAAAAAAAAAAAAAAAAAAAAAGAACATTGGAGGGACATGGGTACAGCAGAACACAGCTCTACAGCACAGAAAAAAAGGAAGTTTTCTGTTCTTAACACAGTAGTAAAACCTGAATTCTACAAATTACAGTAACAATAACAGAGAACTGGCACCCTACATCTCAGCACTGGGCTGAGCCATGACTTAGTGGATAGGGGAGCTCCAGGTAATCTCTTCTGCCCTTCTCTTCTCTAGAAATGCTGAAGTGCTGCTGAATTCACAAAGTCCTTGCTGAGATTTTCTTTTTTTCAGTCATCTCTTTCGACAAGGCACAGCTGGCACTTTTATTCTGCATCCATCAGTATGCTGGTTGCAGTGCCTTAGTGCAATCTCCCCGTCCCCATTGTCGCCCGCTTTCTGTTGTGCTGGCTGTAAGTGAATCAATTTGTGCAATTAGTATTGGGGCTGCAAAGGGCCTAATAACAGGGAAAACAAGAGCTGGCTTGCTGAAGAAACTAGATGCACAAAGTGACACAGGCATCTAGCTGGGAGAACATGGTGTGTAGCATCTGACACTACTGGCTAGGAATTCATGGGCAGAAGCAGAATATGTTCATTGCAATCTCAAGGTATTTGGAGGCATTTTAGAAGGAAAGCTCGCAGAGAGAAAAGTCTGTATGTATACAAGTAATACCATTTATAAAGTTATTAGAGACTTCCAGGGCATACCATGCAGCTTCAGGGAAAGGTATGAATCAGCAGAGCTGGTGTTTACATAGTCCTCAGGTAGTATAAAATCTTGCACAAAGCTAAAGCCATTTTTACCCAGTTAAGAGGCAGTTGTTAATTCTGCAAAGAGATTGTAGCCTAAAAATGGTAATGTGGGTGCTTTGCTGGCACAATGCAAGCAACATGAACATGCACGCAGGGCCAGTGCAACTTGACAGTCATCTGACTTTTGCATTTGAAGTCTGTGGCATCTGGGACTTTAGAGAGGACACAAACCAGACTCCAGTTGTATGCATGGATGCAATTAACAGCATGGTGCAGATGCAAATATATACGGAAAAGGCAAGACCACAACGTAGACGGAGTGAATTCAGCTGTGTTGTGTTGTCTCGCTTAGTGAATGAGGCCTTTCTTTTAGCCTAGGTTGTTTTATTTGATGAGCAGGAGGCACTGTGTCCAAAAAGAGTTCTGGATGGATGGTCCTGCAACCCCAATGAGGAGGAAAATTATACTGAAATATTGTTCCATCCTTTAGAGAAAATCTTAGACTAATATAGTCATAGGTAGCTGCCTAGGATCCAGCATCAGTATCCAACAAAATATGATATTTTTCAGGGTTTTTGAACAGCTCTGGTGTGTAAATGTTACTCAGCTATATACATACCATGTCAGGACCTCTAAGATGTTTGACAAGTTAATTGTAAGGAGGTCAGAATGTGGTAAAGCTCAAGTTGCCATTTTAAAGTTCGTGTTAGACTTTAAATATTCAGGTTTCTCTCATACCTGGACGAATTGCTCTAAGGTTACCAAGCCAGTCTGTAATATTTATGATGTGTCTTGTTCATGTCTCATTCTTAGCATTTTCTTGAACTTACGGAGTCCAGGTGATGGATTTTTTTTAGGCACCTATAACCCTTGCATCTCAACATGTGCTTAGTGTAAATTCAGAATAGAAGAATTTGAGAATATACTCTGTAAGGATGAAAAGCTTAGAAGCGGACCATTCTTATTTGGGGGTAAAATACATATGTTGGATATACTGCCAATATTCTCTTATATATTGACATCACATGCTGTGTTGTAGGACCTTTTGAATTTTCCTTTATTTCTTTCTTTTCTGTCCTAATTCAGGCATGCGGAGTTCTTATAGCCATAGATACTGAAGACCATGTAGGAAGCTGATTCCCAAGCTGAGCTACCATTTATATGTCAAGGATCCATTCTCTTTTGGCTTTTAAGAAAAGAAACAACTTTATTCCTTTAGCTTTTTACTAACATGCAATCCACACTGGCTGCACTGCTGTTCCTCTCGTCTCCACCAAATTTAAAGATGTTCTGATAGTTATGAGTTCACAAAGACACACATCTCATCTATCCCCAGACCTGAGGCCCTATTATCATTATTATTGTGTCAGCTCTCTTGCTCGACCTGAAATCCTCATGGCGAGAAATTAAAGAGAAGGGTGTAACAGAGCAAATATCCTTTAATCAATTGCCCTCTGACATCTCTCACTCACAGGTTGGAGCTTGCAAAATGAATTAGTGTAATAACCCCAATATGTACCACAGATGGCATGGACATTATAATAAAGGTAGATGAAATAAAACCGCAAATCATTTCTAATGATTTATAACTATTGATCTCACTAAAACATTTCTGTTCCTTCAGGGAGGGGAGCAAAGAAAAAAGCAGAAGCATTAGCTAGATGCTTTATTATGTATTTTATATTTTTTTTCCCTACATACTGAGCTAAAAAAAAAAGAGCCTTGCACATAGAAAATATCTAAGCATTTAAGTTTAAAAAGCCTTTTAAATAAAAGTTTAAATACATTTGCTTTGTATTCCAAAGAGGTTGTATTTTAAAGTGAATTAAAAAAAAAAAAAGCTTTACGAAGTGATTTTTGGGAGAGAACCTCATCTCTTCAAATCTTTCAGCTTGGTCATATCCATCTGCATCAGTCACATTGCATTATATTGTTTCAAAAAATGTCACAACATCTTGAAGGACAGATTTTTCCTGAAAAAGAGTTTAACTTAAGTAAAAGGTAGGGTATGCTGCACACAAAAAAAAGTGAGATAAATAGGCCATGTATGGCACTATAGAGATGAAGGGAAAACAAAAAAAGGAAAGACAAAAAAAAACTTAATTCAATTGTCCTTTAAAATAATATATTGAGAGGAAGGGAGGAAAAAATCTAAAGAACAGCTTGTCTGATTGTGTATTAGCAGGCTAAAGTGTCTGGCCTTTGCTTTAGACAAGCTCAGGCTCAGATCCCAGACCAGCAAATATTTTTTCCCCGTGGGATCTGCCACTGTGATTGCCGAAATGGGGAGCTTTATTTTCTGCATTTGTGTCAAACCTTAGAGGATGAAAGAATTAAATCTACAAAATATTTAGGCATAAATGAGTTATCTGGTGGTTACGTGCTTCCCAATTCAGGGAACTATTTGCACAGCTTAAGTCTTTCTTCAAGTTAGCATTTGTTTAATACAACTGACCTCGAAAGTACTTCAGCACACAATGAAAGTTAAGCACTAAAATAGGGCTATTGTGCAGTCTTAGGACCTTGGTAAATTATTTAACTTATTAGTGTAGCTGAGAATTTATTCAGGCAAAGACATTTTCCCCCCGTTAATTTACAAATCTCAGTAACATCTCACATATGCACCTGACAGGTGAATTAGCTATGTTTTTCTTATTCACCTGTACATTACTAATTTACTTAGAGAAGTGTAAATCTTTTTGTTTCAGAGAGGAAATAGACTTTCAAACCCATTTGGCAGACCRTACTAGCACAACCATGCTAGTAGTAATTATTTGTGATAAACATCCTATTATTACATGATTCACAAACTGAACTGCCAAAATATGCAGTAGTGGTTTTATTAATAGCTATATTATCAATAATATGTACATTTCTAGAAGTATCTGAAGTTCCTAATCAAGATTARCATCTCGCTATGCTAGGTGCTATACAGACTTATCAAAAGGGTGTCTGTTGAGGGATAATATTAGTCTGAAATACCTTAACACTGCCCCATGCAACTAGCATTTGCTAGCTGCTCAGGAAATTTTGGTTCTATTTCTGTTTTCCTTGGTAAAAATGCCCCTGTGCTTTACAAAAAAAAAAAAAAAAAAAAGAAAAGAAAAGACACCTTCACTTTATCAACGTTTAATTGAAGTCAGATTTTCCCTACTATGACCACAGATACAGAAATAAATTCTTTTTCACTCAAAACTTCAGTAAGTTGATCAAGAAAAACCTGTCTTGAGCCTCTGTCCAGGCCAAAACAAAATGGAAGAGACGTATGAGAGGCTGTCATTATAACCATACAGAAGATGAAATACAGATGAAAATTGGGAGTTGAAAGAGGCTGCAGCCCCACAAGGTTGGATATTTGCTCTGCTCACCTCCTGGCACACTATTTTTAYCAGTCTGCATGCAGCAAGCACTGTCTTGGGGTCAGGCCATTCAGGGGGAAGCAAAGTTCTCACGGATGTGTGGACAGCAAAGCCAGTGAGCATTACAGATTGGAKCTGGCATTGCTCAAGAGCAAGGGAGTAGTGGCACTGGAAGAGGTGGGTGGCAGATCTTGGATTTAAGTTTATGTTTGCCTAGGTAGGGTCCTGTTCATGGAGTGAAAGTCTCTGCCTTATGCCCACCAGAAATGCTGCAGGGTGGAAATATATGCAAACTATATGAGTTTGTCTGCCAGGCCACGTAGTATCACTCCAGAGGAAGCAGGTTACCAGTGGATGTGAAAGGACTCTGCCTATTTAAGCAAGACCTGCCCTTTTTCGGTGACCAGTCTCTTCTGACCTMGGTTTTCCTTCCATGCTGGAAACTGGATTTTACGGGTGGCTTTTTTTTTGCAAGACGTTTACACATAGGGTGTTCTTGTGATGTGCCCCGAGGCAAGTAACACTATACCTGCGGTCTCATTTTTCTGGGTGTAATTGCTAACCCATGTCATAACAGATTATATAAGGTTTGTAATGTGAACTGGCTGTACTGCTGAAAAACCTTTGTTTTCTAATGTAGTTCTTTTCATTTAGAATTCAAAATATGAATATAAAGGAGGAGCAGAATCATCTTTCTTAATCAAAAAAGATCAAAGCAACAAAGAGACTTTTCCCCACCAACCTTACAATAAAAAACATCTATAAGTGGATCTTTTGGAATGAAGAATTTGGTGGAAAAATATGAACAAAATGTAGGTGTTTTTCATGTTTATGAACATTTTATCTTTTCCTTACTTTCATGAAATGTTTTTTGACTACCTCTCTTTTCACATGTTTAGGCTTCTATTGAGAGCTCTCTTTATAGCTGCTTTCAAAAATTAAAGCATTAAAGAGAGGATAAAAAAAAAAATCCCTGTCATACCCTCAACATTTAGTCAAGCTTCAGTGGGGCTGAAGGATAGTGTTTGTATGACAACCCTTGGAGAATGTCTCCTGAGACATCTCTCCTGAGAGAGAGTGAGTGGCTTCAAAGCTGGTTAACTCTTTGTGCTATGGTTAAGTGCTCTAAATGTGTCCTTCTACCTGGTTTGAAGCCACCAACTTTTCCACAAGGTGAGTTGTAATAATGCAAGAGATGGTCCTGCTGGTATAATTCCTGCTCTTCCAAAAGGAGGGAGAGAACCCCTACAGCTTGAGTAAATTTATTGCTCCTCTGCTTTGGTATTGTTAWGGGTTAAGAAGGGCAGAAAAAAACATCAGTTAGGAACAACTGTAAAAAAGCCATTGAAAAAGACAAAAAGAAATAACATAAAAGAAGGGAATCATGGCTGGATCTTGGGTATTGTAGCTACCAATGAGCTCAATGGCTGTTTCTTCCATCACATTTTTCAGACACTCCCTTCCCACTGTGTTAATGAGGCAGGAAGTGATCTGCCTACTTATTTTCTGGCTTCATACTTAGAGGTGGGAGTGATGTGCTGAACAACTCGACTGTGCACTGTATTGTAGATGAGTTCCACACGCTGTACAACAAGACACTTGTAACTTCTCAGAGAAAAGCACATACAAAGCTCCATGTTTTTATTTGCCTTGGGAAGGTATCGGCATTTTCTCTCGAGCAGGTTTTTCTTTCCTTACTCCACAGCATGATCATCAGGCATCATGCTGAAGTGGCACATATATTGTTCTCATTAATGCTCTCAAATTTAAGGAGGAACTATATGCGGCTAAACAAAAATTCACCCTGAAAACCAAACATTTCATGAACAATTCACATTTATGCTATTTCCATTCACTGAGGAGCTACATTCTGCTTATTGGACCAAGGCTACTTTACCCCTTTCTTTTACAACCTATGACCTTTCTCTCCAGTGATTTTTCCCATTTATGAGTGTTACTTGAGYTTAGCCCGAAGAGAGGCTTGCCTCTCTTGTGTTACATCTTCAGGGCTGTGTCTGGGGTGTCAGGCATGTGGGTTAGTGCCACTTACATTGATCCCTTGGTAGGAAGTGTTTTTTTCTGTCCATCATGTGTTCATCATTTGATTGTCAAGCATTGTCTGTGTTCACCTTTAAAGTATCTCTGTGGCCACAGCAAATGCTCAGATCCCAGCAGTTACTCAAAGGTCAAATTGGGCAGTGGGAGATATGCACAGTTGATGTAGAGGCAGGATGTGATGTGGTCATGATCTAAGTGAGTTAAGAGAAGAATTGAGTGTCAAGCAGAACACAGCAGAACTCTTCATTTGGAGCAATATTGCATCTGCCCCAGCTCTGACTGCCTCTTCTTTGTTTTCCACCTTAAAAAAAAACTTGCAGAAGATTCCCTTGGAGAACACAGTGGGCTAGGAAAAAAATAAAGCTAAGCTGGAAACCCATCGCTTTTCAGTTTATGAGCTTTCCAACTCCTTCCAAGATCAACATGGCAAAACAATACAACTGCATACCGGCAGACAATACAATGACAGAGAAAATTGCCCTCACAAAAGAACTCCTGTGCTGCTGTGCCTTGGAAGATGCTTTTGAAACACCGTGGGAGAAGCTCATGGATCACTTTGACATAGATAGCAAAAGCATTTCTTTGTGCATAGGGTGAAATGACAGCTTTTAAACCACGATAACAGCCAGAAGCTAAATGTGTAAGTTTTGGGAGACACAACAGGCTTTCAAATCAAGTAACGAGCCTGAAGCTGGAGGACAACACCAAACATAGTTGAGAAAGGAGCTGAACATAATGCAGAATTCCTCTCCCTAGTCCGTATCAACTTACCTTTCACATCCATATTGCCAAAGCTTCATTATTTCATAGGCAGATAATGTATAAATAGAGAACAAATATCTGAGAGTACAAGGATGTTGGTGTGGGAATGATGGCTTGACTGTTGCCAGTAGAGCACACTCTACTTTCGGTGTGAAAAACAAGGGAATATTCTTTATCAATGAGCAGTCACATAATTCTCTGCTGCTACATGTGATAATGGGTATGACTGTGCCCTTTCAGCTAAAATTGTGTTTTTCCACATAAAAAGCCCACTTTCTTCTAAATGAGTTGTTTCTGCTCATAATTCTGTTTGAAATTTTCCATTTTTGAGCAAAAAATAAACCATATTTTTAATGTCAGCCAGAATATCTTCTGTTTAGGTAAAAATGCGTTTTAAGTTTTCAAACTCTTTTTCACTAAAACTAGAAAAAAAGGAAAAGTAGGTTAAATCTTGGGGTGTAAACAGACTTCTTTCAGTATTTTTCTTTGAAAATATTGATACCTTCCTGACCAGCTTTTGCAATGAATGTGTGCTCAGCTAGGCATAAGCGTTCTTAGCCTGCATGTGTGCTTACAATATACTCCTTCGGCTGCGGTGAGAAGTTTCTTCAAAAGAATTCATTTCTGCTGCCAGCCTCTCTCTGACACTTTATGTCCCCTTGCAGAGGACTCTATGCCTCTCTTCCTCTTCCCAGACTTCGTCATGTTTATTCAGATTCTGATCTCCTCGGAGGTTATATTGTTGGAGATACTAGGACTGTGACTAGTTCAGTGGCACCCTGATATCTGCTATTACATCTCAATAATGCAGTAATCTAAAAAAAAAAAAAAAAAGGCATCTAAACAAGAGCAGGCATGTCTCAAATAAAAAACCCTGTTGTGCTGCATTGCACCGCTGCACACCTAACTGCTGTCGTATGTATCTTTGTGTGCTATGTATTTATGTGTGTTCTGGTTCAGCTTTCTAACCTCCAAATCCTGAAGTACAGCAAAGTTGACAGCTGCATTGAATACTTGTTAAAAGCCAGCAGAAAAGATCCCTGAGGATTGTCAACTCCATGTGAAACATGAAGCATCCTTTACGTTAACTTAGCTCAGTTTAACTGTGCACAGAAAAGCTACCATTTGGCTTTTTTTTTTTTTTCTCTCTCTCTCTTTTTTCCTTAATTAGAGGGTGCTATGTGCAGTGCAATCCACCAACCAGGAATCAAGGTGGGCTATCCTGGGATTTCTCACTGACAGTGAAGGTTACAAACTGTCCTTATTAGCATGCAGCATACTATAGGACATGTAAGTGAGGCTTAGCATTAAGAGAAGAAAGTCTGTGCCCCAGAATACCAATGCTGTGAAGGGGAAAGCTCCAGGACATTGGGTGGCGGGATGCTTTCAGAGCTGAACATTAGGGGATATGGCTGCTTCATGTCAAGCACTTCATTTTAAGGGTCTCCTTAATCAGATTAGGCTACAGCCTAAACCTGATGAGTGTCTTTCTGCTTTTCACAGTAGGTGATTTGGAAACAGAGTTTTTTGTTCTGCATTCAAGGTTCAAAAATCAGGAGTGAGCTTGAGCTACCAACATCATATCCCAATCTGAGATTTTCTTGCAAAATAACTTCAGAATTGTGATTTTGGCCCTGCAGTAATAAGGTGGGATGGAGGCAGAGTCCAGCCAAATGAAAACCTGCTAAGCAAGAATCATGTTGTGATCTAAGCCCACCATTTGGAGAGCTGAGGCTCAGTGATGACCCTCTGATGACCAAAGGGTACGTCTGTACTAGGTGGTCAAATCACTCCGAGACATTCCACATTTTTTTCACCAGCTTTTTCACCAATTAAAAAAAAAATCCAGAAAAAAAAAAAAAAAAAAAAGCAGTCACTACATCTGAACTTAGCTCCACAGTCAGCAAATACAACTGCATACCAATTTTCTTCGCCCTGCCAGCAGCGTGTCCTTGGATCTGTCAGAGCTGATTCCCCTGATCAGGTAATGCCGGCACTCCCTGCTACCCCCGGATCCCAGAGGAACAGKAAGGAAGGGGAGAGCAGTGGAGGGAAACATAATCTGCACATCTTCCCGCCCTGCCAAGCTCTCTCACTGCTCTCGGGCCTCCAGCGGTGTCTGCTGCTTGTTTCAAAGTAGTGATAGACATTGCGGATAGTGCAGTTACGGACTGAGTCCCAAAATTTATTCAGGAATGAGGTAATATACTTAGGAGGGGGGGAAAGGGGGTGATTGTGATAATAAATTACCTTCTGTATTACACTTAGTGTTAAAATATCAAAAGGTTACTCAGGCAACCTAGATATCAATATGCATATAACCAGCTGGGTATTGAATCAATTACTGTTTTTGAGAAAGCATTTGCATTCTGTACCTTGTTGACAAAAGCGATCTGCTGGCACCATCAATCAGTATTTGTGTTGCATGTGTTACCTTATTACTAGAAAGAAAGTCTCATAATTTTTGCCTAAATGCTCAGGTGCTTGTCCTGCTTCCCCATTGTGATAGTGGTTTTTAACTGGGATATTGGTGCTTATCGATCTATTCCCATAGTGGGGGATTTTCAGGGCTGCCTTTGAATGTATTGTATAGAGAAGTCTTTTAGAGAAAAGAAAAACATGTATTGAAAAGGCAAGTTTGCAGGTTGTGCTCAGAATTTGTTCTCAATCATCWTCTTTGTCAGCAACGATGCTAAAATTGAAAGGTACAGCCCTTAAAGAGAGGGCTGCCCTACTCATTTACAGGGGAAAAGTTAAATGTATTGTATGCAGTTTTTCACAGGCCTCCCACAATGGCCTTTCAAAGCTCTTCTACATATCAGTTTCCCTCTGAAGCGAAAAAAAGGGTCACAGCAGTTGATATTTTAAGATATTTAGCTGCCTTTATGTAGTAAGTGTGCAGACCTAAGATCCAGGTAAAATAGGCTATTTTTTTTGGTTTTATAAGTTAGAGGCAGGAAGTTGTTTAGAGGTTGTTTCAAAGCCAAAAGTTTCTGGAAGAAGTAACAATTCTAATAATCTGCATGAAAGCCTACATTTCCAGGGCATTTTGACCGATCTGTTGGCATTTAGGCTTATATGAGTTAGAAAAAGTACCTATGTAATTTTTGATGGATAATACAAAAGCAGAGGTATCAAGTTAGAAAGCAGTACTATCTGCTCAGAGGTGCAGTTTGTGTTTCATTCAGCACTGCAAGAAGGTGACAGAAGGAAAAAATGCTGCTGTAACAGGTAACAGCTGCCTGTCCATGGCGGAGATCCTGTATTTCTCCATTCCTGTCCCAGGAGCAGCACGAAACATAGTAATAACAGCTTACGTGTTCATCTTGAGTGCATTACTTTTTTTTTTTCCTTTTTTCTTTTTTTCTTCTTTTTTTTTTTATTCTGTAGAAGTCCTTTATAAAACTGAAACCCAGAAACCTGTGAAATTTGACCTCCAAAATGTTGGCCTTTGAGTAACAAACCCTTCTTTCCCCRTTAAGCAAAATAAGCCAACTTACTCTGGAATTGAGGTATGATTTTACAGAGGATTGATAACTTTTTCATGGCCATAGATTACTAAATGCTTAGGTAGCTTCTCCACCTTCAAAATCACAATGTACCAGTGAGAAACTAAGCTATCATTTGGTATAAACCGTATGCTTGTGTAGTCTTTGCAGCACAATGACTTCTACTGAGCACAGTCTGAAGACTGTTTGTGGGATTAGTGTAGACATCAGATAAGTGATTTGGGAGGTCRTGGTTTCTGGCAGTTTAACTAATTATCTAACTAATCAGGAGACTGATTTTCAGAGGATGGGTTGCTTCTTAACGCTTTCCAAAACTGGGGCTCCATTAGCAGGGATTTTGTTGAGTCTGGTAACTCCAAAGTGCTTTGCCCTGTGATACCAGGGCAGTGGTTTGAAACAGATGAGAGAGCTCTATGGATATGCATTCTGCAGCTCTCTTTATCTTCAGAGACTTCCTAAATGATTGTCTTTTTTAAAATCCTCCCAGTTCTAGCACTGTTAAACCACTTTCGTAAAGGAATCATTATTTATGAATGTACTGGAAGGATCAAAAATAATTTTTTTTTTACACACCTCATTCTCTTCAAATTCTTTATTATAGCAAGGATTGGGGCTACRGGCTTTGGTCACAACTGGTAGATGCACTGCTGTCGTGAGGAAAGCAATGAAATACTACAAGGAGAGTAAGGAGCAATGAAGAGCAACGATGAGCTCTTCAGAGCTGGTGAATCTGGTTGGTAGGTAGCATAAGGAGAACTTCTTGACCAATGTGGGAAGATTGGCAAGCAGCGTTGTTCAGCACAAGATCTCTCTGCATACATGTAGTTTATGATAGAAGAAATTGAAGACCAGCCCTAAAAGTTTGCAATTTGCTTGTTGTGTTGAACTCCTGAGACTGTGCTACAGTATGTGCTCTACTCATCACAGTTGTCAGTGAAGGGCACTCAAGAGCACTCGGCAGCTCTGATGTTTCTGAGACCTATACAATGGGTGTTGCTGCTCATTACCAGTGGTGTTTTTTGTGTTTCCTTAGCGGTAGTAAGAGGAATTATAGCCCATTTGATCTTGCACACTACCTCCGGCAGTTGTTTCTTCTTCATGTTTTTGAGAGCACGCTGAGACAAATCCATAATGCAGCTGGCTTACTGTTCTTCATTTAGCACTGGGGAGTACCTGCCTGAAGCCCATTCTGCTTAGGTCTTTAAATAATCAGAACGTGTAGTCCTATGCCCAAAGATCAGTATTCGTAGTAGATTATTATTCCTAGAGCTGCTAGAATTATATTGTACAAGTAGTGTGTAAGATACACTTTACTACAAATCAGGAAAGATTCCTACATAGGCAACTCATAAGGGCTAACGATTTACCAGCTCCAGAAAGAAAATAATTGTTTGAAAACAATTTAGCCAAAGAAATATCAGTGCATGCATTGCTGATTTTGATTAGTCATCATTTACTGATATGTTTTAGGCGGTGCAGGCATCTCAATCACTTCATGCTATTTCTGCCACCTTACTGGATAACTCAAAAATATGAAGAGACACCKAGTAAATGACACCATGGTTTTGGTCTGAAATTTCAGACTAATAAGCAAACCTAAGATTTACAAACTTTTCCACAAAAAGAAAAAAAAATAGGAGCTGTTTAAGTTAGTATCACTATAGCTGCTCAGAATTCCCAAAATATCTCAACTTGGAATTATGAATTGTGAAACCAAACAGCTAGCCTCTCTTGACTCGTGATACTATGCTGGCCATCCTGAAGGGTTCAGAGCTCCAAGTTTATAGCAAGCAGACTAAATGCCCTGGAAATCTGAGATGTAATTGAAGTTTCCTACGCTTCCAGGATTCCTTGTACAAAGCCAAAAAGCACAGCTCCTGAAAGCACTGGAAAAATTGACTTGATAATTAGCTACAGTCCTAGAACAACTGGCTTTCAAGCCACCTATCAGCTCAGTGAAACTGAGCTATCTCTGAAATGTTTTATTTTGAGGAACAGCATTTTTGCTCTTTAAACAACTTTTATACTGCAAAATATTTGATGAGCTCGACTGATGAATAATTTTGGTCCACAAATAGCTGTGGAATTATGATTTTTAAGTTGATTTACATAAATCTGTGTGTACTGAAAAATACCTAGTTTTTTAATATGCATTTATAATGAATTTTGTTTTGATTTGCTTAAGTTTTACAAAGTATTTTTTTTCCTAGAATTTCCACTGTATTTTGATTTTCTCAAGTAAAAGAGGCTTTTGCAAAAAGCCTTTGCAAAAAGTTCTATTTTTTTTTTTTTTTTTGAGCTGAGGTAAATGAATCTTGTTTAATTATTTAGAAAGTATAAGTTAATGAGCTTCCCATAATCCATGTTCTTTCTTGTATTTCCTAGAGCATCCTTTGCCTACCTGTATGTGCTTCCCTTCTGTCTTCATAAATCAAGTCTCATGATCAATTGCAGGAAAAACTGGCAAACCAAATGTAGTGCAGTAAGAAAAAACTATCTTTGTATCTGGGCACCATTCACTTCCACTTAAAATAAATGAAAAGAAGGTAAAGTCAAATAATCATGTTCTTTTTTTTTTTATTGAAGTAATTTTCACTAAAGACCTCACATATTTGACTATTGCATTTTATCCTAGCATCTCTATTTCTTGATTTTGTTTTGTATAAAAGGAAAAGAGCATGTTTAACTTTGTAATACAAAACACAGCTGAATCATTGACACTTCAATCAGCCTTTATTGTGTTGAAATCGCAGTAGGATATCCCTTACTCAGACTGTAGTGACACTAAAGCAGAATTGATTTCAGTGTAAGAAGGAATGGCAATCGTATGCAAATATATAAATCTCAGTGCAAACAAAGGGAAACATGCAAACAAATTTGCTGTTGGCAGAGTTTGTTTTAATTTTGAAATGTAATAAAATAGAGGAGGTGAAGGTAAACAAAGAAAGAAATAAGATTAACTAATCAAGTCACCTGCTGACTGAAGTCTTCAAAGTCCTGCTGTTCAGAGGCAATGAGCATTGAGATCAGTTACCTGAAAAGTGTGAATGCTGTAGCAGAGCTTCTGTTGAGAAAAGCTTTCTCAAAACATTTAGAAAACATATTTAATCTTAAATGTTCCTGATCCAAATGTTACACAATTGAGTGCAGATCTACGATGTGAAAGCAGTATGTTGGCTTCCATCCACTAACAAACTTAATGTTTAAACAAATCACAGTGCTGTCTAAAGTGCGATGTTACAAAAGTAAGTACCAGATGAAGTTAAGGCACTCTACAAATGTATATGACCAATTAATTTCAAAGGAAGCCTGCAAGCTTTTTCACCTTAAAAATGCTACATTAGCAGCATAATGCAAAAACAAACAATGAAAACAGAAAGGAAAATGTGAATGTAGTCACAGTGCAAAAAAAATGCAAAATTCAAATAACAGAAACTTGTGAAAGTACGTCTACAAGTTGCATAGTATTGTGCAACAAGTTGTGCTTAGAATTGTGTACAAGTTGCTTAGTAATGTGGATTACTTTTAAAATCTGTTGTTCACATCCCTAGCTGAACAACCCTACCTGAAATAAGACTGATGACCTGAAATTCATCTGGAATGGAGAGTACTCCACATGCTGAGTCAGRGGAGGTTCACCTTGGTCTTAGGTGACTTAGAGCATACAAGAGCCTCATCCACGTATAGGCTGAGATCTGATATTTGTCCTTCAATGTCTTACCTCAGTATAAACACAAACCTCATCATGAGGTTTACTTGCAGCACATCTGTGGAGGAAATGTTCACAGGCTTCGATATATTCACATGGCCAGGAGAACAGTACAGAGTCTGTGGAAATGACAGAGTCATGCTTATATATAATTCACCATGTAAACATTGTTGCTGTGTCAGTGAAGTCCTGTGTAAACATGCACCTACCCWCATGCACCTGGACTCCAAGCTTTTTTAGGGCAAGGTTGCTGTTGATTGAAGTTCTTCCCTGCTTATTCTCATAARCTGTGTGGATACACATCGTAGCTACTAAGCTGAACTCTTTGCTGTGAGAAGGAAGGGAGTACACATGGCATGACCAGTCCATATGATGAGACATTTCARTTCTGCCAGAGTCCTTAGCTAAACATATCGACTTCCTCATTGGTCACAGGCAGATATGTTGCCATGCTTACAGGTCATTCCAACTTTTAGTACATCTCTTCCCATTGAAAATATTTCCATTTCTCCAGGCCTATTTCATCAGGATAGGTATTCTTGTCACTCCGGAACATGTTGTGATTGTCTGGCCATGTTATCTTAACATACCCGAGTGGCAGAGTCATTAGGTGTGCTACAGCACGTCACTTGTGAACTTGTCACTTGTGAAYGACGTAGGACACCCTGCAGGGTTGSGTTGGCTTGAGCACTGCTGCTGTATTGCTCTTCACACCACTTCTCCGGGCAGAACTGAGATTCCCCAAGTCATGGAGCCCACTGTCTGCTCCTCCATTTCTCATTGCCACAAGCACCATGTCTCTGTCTACCAACAGGACACAGCCACTCAAGGCATCCACCAGAACTCCAGTCTGCTTGGTTCTGTGAAAATCCAGAGCAAAAAGAAAAAAAGACCATGTGTAACCAAAAGAAAGTATAGGAAGAGAATAACAGAGTRGACACAGTAATGCTAGCAGACTTTCTTATCTCATTGAGTAAGCTGTTTTACTTTACAGATGTCCTTCAGAGGTCACACTGTCTGTATTAAGCCTTACTAGTCAAGTTAGGCCAGAAAGGAAAGTGAAGACAAATTGAAGGAAACGATCATCAATGAGTTTTCGAGTAATGGCTGCAGTAACCCAGAAGAAGATTCACCAAGCTCTGCCCCTGCTTGCTACAGGAGCCTAGTGACACGGCAGAAAGAAAAATGAGAGTATGGCGACTAAGTACAGCACCCTTTGAACACTGCAGCAGCCTCTGAGTTTATTCAGCTCGGGGGATTTCCTGGCCCTGTCACAATTTGACTAGTAACTCTCAGCAGATCTGCTGCTCTGTGACTTGTCTAGCTTGGAACCATAATAAATTTTGCATCCACAGACCTGTTTGTATACATAGCAGTGTGGTTGTTGTTATGTTTTGACTCTCATCTATGACTACTTCCTTTGATTTGTCTTCAAAGATCTTTTTTTGCTGTAACATAGGTTTGAAGCCGTAACAGGTAAGGCATAACTAAAGAAACAAAATTTGCCTATTGTGACGAGGAATGATGGAGGTACTGAACTCTTCTAACAGCTGTAAGTGAACAGGCAGTACAAACTCAGGTATTCTCAGCTTGGTTTAGCTTATTAGATTAAGAATCTACTGTAAAGTGCTGTTCTTTCAACATGAAACCCATGCTAGTGGCAGCCTTCCTGCCCACAGGTGAAATGAGAGCCACACTCCTTTGCAACTTAGAATCAGAAACTCAAGCATTACTTATTCCTAACTGCTCACTCAAATGATAATATTTCCTAAAGACTTTAAGGTTACAAACAGTCTTTTCTCTTAGATTTATAAAAATTGTTCAAGATATGTATTTCACTGTCATACTATGTTATTTTTGGTTCTTTTGCTGTATTACAGAGTTATATTTTCTATAAAATTGCAGTACTCAGTTCTCTGTGGCTGGTTTCTTGAACTCTTTTGGTTCCCAAATTGTCCTTGGGGGTCAAYATCTTGGCTCCTTCTCATCAGCAGGATTTTTTTTTCTCAGCCTTTTATTCTGAACTCCTAAGGTCCTGGCCCTCCCTCTCTAATCAGTTCTCATTTCAGTCCACTGTGTAGATGCCTTTCCATACCAGAGGACCCCATGCTTTTTTCTAAAGCCTTTCCATACCAGAGGACCCCATTTTTTTTTTTTTTTAATTCATCTGGCTTTTAGTACAACTATTTGCAGCCGCAATTCCAGTCCCTTCCAGAGGCAAGTTTGCTGTTGCCTTCTCCAAACATTTCACACATGCCTCTCCTGCTTCTCCTTTCCAGATCAGTACATCCCCCATATCTCCCTGGTGGTCTTGGCATGTTCATAGCTCATGTGCAAGCAAAAATAAGCAAGCTGTGTGTCAAAAGTTTGACTCAAAGAGAGACCTGGTTGTATGTCAATTTTATTTGATTGGTTGCTCTCCTTTTATTTGAGGGGAAAAGGGAGTCAGAATCACCCCAGCTAAGAATGTGAGTTGAAAACAGGCCATGCTTTTCAGAAGGCTATAGCTATTCCTGTAGAAGATCTTGATTTTCCCATTGCCCTCATGCAAAGATTTGTAGAAGTTCTCTTGTACCACAAGTTCCTTCCAGTCATGCCCTTCATTCCACAGCTGCACATTTTACCCTGCTCAGCATGCATCCTGTATGAATTACCAGTCTAACSGCAGAAGTTCACAGAAGGAATAGTATTATGTTAACAAATTCGGGCCGTTTACTCCCTTAATAACTTTTTTTTTCTGAGAAATACAGCTAGTTAGATCCTTCTGTCCCATTCCTCCTTCAAGTTTGCATGTATAGATCAAAGAATAAGCTAGGCCAATSCTCAGGTAAAATTTTGGTTCTTGCTGAAGAATACTTAATGGAAGACTGAGGTAAATGATTCTTGTATATCAGTAAGGACCACAGGATCAAAAAGTGAACTCACATTTAAGTCATCTATTGGGGAAAAAGAGTCAACACTGACAATGTATTCATCTTAATGAGGACAAATATTTATACCAAACAAAATTAACATATCAGAAAATGCAAGAGAGGCATATAATTAACAAAAGACTAGGTAATTGGCATAACCCTGTTAAATTCTTCATTAATAAAATAACTGTTTTAAGAAATGGGTATATTTTATTCATAAATTTTGTAGAATTTAGCACACTAATTAAAAGACATAGGCTCCGTAGCTATTTACATGGCAATTAAATCCACAATACCAGTGACCCAGCCAAATTAATGTTGGCCCCAACTTAAAAGTAGGCTGTATAAATAAATAATTCACACCCTCACTAGAGCCTTTTCTTAAGCAAACAGTTCAGTGTAGAAATTTCTGGGAATTATGAATGACTTTGATGTGYATTAAAAAACATAACAAAATAAAATGCAAAATAAAACATCCAAATGTTTTAGTAGAGACTCACATTCCAAGATAAGTTATGTCAACAGTGATACGAAGAACACGAGCACAGTGGGTGATAACCCATCCAGTGTGTCCTTTTAAAGCTACTAGACTTGTTTCAGTTCCTTGCGCAACAGGAGACCTGCTCATACAGTCACTTACAGGAGTCCTGCAGGATCCCCAGGTAGTACGTTCAATTCTGACTGGCCGCTTACTTGTGTAAGACTTATCAGGATAGGGGCTTGCTCACGCTTGTATTTCTAGGAAGAGAGGGGAAGCCACGGAGAACTAGGTGCCAGAGCAAGGCACAGTTGCAAAATATTGTTTGATGCTGCAGAAAGTTCCTCTCCTGAGAGTCTGGAATTTGACTGTTCAACAAGAAATAGCAACATGCAGCATATCCGCATAAATGTAGCTTGACCACAGTTTCTCTGAGAAGCTCCTGCAGGAGCTAGCCAGGCCACTAATGTTGCTGAAGTGTCACTCACTTGCCCTGAGGACAGGGTGCGAAGTGGGGCGCAACTGCATCTGTTTTGAGATGGCAAAAATCTGCTTGGTGTGTCTCATGCACCTGAAGACAGAGCTGCTGCTTGTATAAATGCTCTGTGTCTCTCTGTGCTTAATAAGAGTCCCAGAGAGAACCACTAGCTAGTGAAACAGACAGGAGATGCTGTCACGTTATGCCCTTCCTGTCACCAAAGCTGTCCGTTATCTCACGTCTTCCTCCTTCCTTGTGCCTAATGCAAACCTCGTGTGGTGGGTGTTCAGTCCCTCAGGAAACCTGCCACAGGATCGTGCAGGAGGAGAGAAGCACAAGTCAGAATTAAGAAATGCAGCTTGAATAATAACCGTCACTTCTTGGGTGGAAGTGACTGAGTTTTTTAACTATCATTGCGAGAAGTTTACAGTCAATTTAAAGCCTTTAAACTATTCTGGGTGTATCTCAGATAACAGATAACTATTCTTAAGGCAGATAACAAGTGGAGATTTAAGCATCATGCAGATTATCTGCATAGAGGTAGATTTCACCACAGTATCTGTCCACTGCATGGTTTGTATGCTAGAGTGGATTGTATGAAAACCTCTGTAACCTGTACAAGTCAAAGCAGCTGCAACGACCATGAAGTGGATACAGTCTGTTTTGAATATATATGGKTTTTTTTTCAGCAATGTCCAGTACGAAGCACAGAGTTTTGTTATTCTCTCCACACAGGACAGACTGCCAACATATTTTATGGCTCATGATTACTGGAATGTAGCTTTTTAATTCTTTACAATTATTTATGGGACTTAATATTTGCACGATGTTTCTGACATAAAGATTCAGCTAAAACACCGTATATAATCCTAGGACCTTCAGTTCCAGAAAGATATTGATAAGTGGAAAAAAATTCAAAGAAAAGTAACAGAAGTGTTTATGGCACTGGAGGAACTGATTTATGAAGGGAAATTGCCAGAAATAAATATGTACATTATCTTGCAGCTTTGAACAACCCAGAATGAAATGGGAGGTTGATGTGACAACAATGTATGTTATTTTTGAAAGGTGAAAACACCATTTATGGAAAGGAATTTGTGTGGGTCATCCAAGGGCTAGTAAAATGAGATGTAAAACTGTGGGCAGAAGATTCAGGGAAAAAAAAAAAAAGAAAGAAATCAAAATGATTAGTTACATCCCATGAGAAGTGACTGAATTATTTTAAACAAACTTTGGCAACACACTGGAGGCTATACCATAAGGGAAGAATGCTAGATAGTCCAGGAGAGACAGTTATTAATGCATCATATCTCTAATTTCAATGATTCAGCATCCTTAGCTTTATCCTTTTTCTTCTTTTTTCTTTTGCAACTATCTTCCTTTCCTTTCCTTTCCTTTCCTTTCCTTTCCTTTCCTTTCCTTTCCTTTCCTTTCCTTTCCTTTCCTTTCCTTTCCTTTCCTTTCCTTTCCTNTTCCTTTCCTTTCCTTTCCTTTCCTTTCCTTTCCTTTCCTTTCCTTTCCTTTCCTTTCCTTTCCTTTCCTTTCCTTTCCTTTCCTTTCCTTTCCTCCATGGTGTTAAAAGTCCAGCTTTTTAGAGTCATTTACAACAATGAAAGTCTCTTTTTTGTGATCACATGCTGTTAAGCTGAGTTGAAGTGCTTTTATAGACTCTTCAGCAAATGGTTTCACACTTCTACATGCTAATGACCCATATGTCTGCTGCTTATCACTCATGCCATACCATGAAGAGTTTGCACAGTTTTCAGGGGGTGTACACAGAGTCTGCCCACTCTCTCTCCCTCCAAGCTTTTCTCTACAAATTCAATGAGCTGATGTTAGTTCAGATTTTAGATCCAAGTCAGTGAAATGCTGAATGTGCACACTTCAGGTACATGGTTTCCTTCAGGACTGGCATTTCTGATAATACTTCATTATGGAGACGCATGTTAGCAAACCATAATATATCAAGTCTAGTACTGAGTTTATTCCAAAATGAGTTGGAGTCCTGATATGGTTCTGCTGACTTTTGTCTCAGTCTTTCCTAGTTTTCAGTATTTTATCCACATGATTGAAAGCATTCAATTTTTTGATGAAATTTCCAGAGTAGGAAAGTGATCCTGATATTGGCCCTGCTCTTCTTTCAAGCCATTGCTGTGTTGCATCACATACAATTTTTCTTGGAATGCACTTTTTCCAGTAATAGATTCAAGCAAACATCATTTCAGCCAAGGTCATAGTTTTGGATCGAGCTAGGTAACAGCTTTGTTTATGCACAATTCCAACACAAGCTCTTACAGAGACAGCAGTTTCTAGTGAGTATTATCAAAGTGAATTGCAATCTGATCTTGTGAGCTCCTCACATCCTATTGGCTTTGGCTGGAGTTTGCAGTACATTAAGGAGCCTTTTGAACCACTGTCCCAGTTGAAATGAGGATCCAGTTCCTGAAGGAAGTCTTGCGTGGTCTCCCAAGGTTAAGCCATTAGCGACAGTTTCAAGATCATTTCTTTATGGAAGTTTTATTAAGCATTATGGATGAGCTTAATATCATGTCCAGAGATTTCCCCAAGAGATCCATCTGCCTGGAGGGGAGATCAGTATTCCTAGCTCATCCGTAACTGACATTCTCTAACCTGTCCATAGAACCCTCTGGTGACAGCCCACCCCAGGAAATCAGTTCCTCCCAGCAGTAGCAGGTTTTCTAGTTACAACTGGGATCTTTCTGATTGTGAGAAAGCTTTTAAGATAAGTCTATTCCTGCTTGTCTTCCTTATTCTGTTTTAATAAGCACCTTTTTCCCATCACCAGGATTATTAATGAAAATACCAAGTATCACTGGGTCATGGTCAAACACTTGTAGAACGCCAAAATCACCTTAACATTTGACCAGTATCCAACCATGTCCCATCTCCAAGTACAGCTTTCTAACTATTTTTCTAACTCTCCGGTCATGGTTTCATCCATTCTGTGTTCCCCAAGCTTGCTTATGTGGTCTTGCAGTGCTACAGTGTCAAAACCAGTATTAAGATTACCTTATTTAGCCACAAAGTTTGCTTTGTTTCTGGAAATATGTTTGAGACATTTGACATGGTTTGCCACTAATAAATCTGCACTGTCTATTGGCTCATCTTGTTTTCTTTCATGAATTAAAACCTATGTTGCTCAATTCTTTCATCCAGTAATTTACCTTTCTCCCTTTTCTATAATGACAGACATTTTGTTTGCCATGCTCCTGTCATTCACACGCCTTGTTTTCTGTGAATCAGTCCTTCCTACAATCTCTTTTTTTCGATTCCCTTTTATGTGCTTTTTGTCAGATGCTGTAATTTGTTGAGTCAAGACAGGCAGAGACATTGTAGGACTCTGAATATGCTCTATGTTTAATCAGTTTCTGTATGATTTTGAATAAGGAACTTTAATGGAGAAAGTGTCACAAAGTTGACTTGCTGGAATCAGTTAGATTTTCCTAACTTTTACATGCATTGGCTAAAACAGAAGCATTAAAGCTATTTTTTAAGCCACAGATAGGTATCCCTTTTCAGACAGTGTTCAAGGGAGGCTAAGGTTCTTCCAGTGTTCTGGTAGAACATGGTTCTTTTGGACTCTGACTCAAAGAATATAACAACTCTTTCCATGAAATCCTAGAAAGTTCACTAAAAAACAACTCCCTGCATTTCTTTTAACTAAGTATTTCATTAATTTCTAGGGAGAAAAAAATCCAGCAAACCATAGTAATGCACTATTCTTTTGATAATGTAGGTTCCTAATGTTACTTTCTAGCAACACAAGCATTCTTGGCCCCTTTCCAAATATTTATAGACCTATTATAATGCTTCTTCATAAGTGCTCTCAAGTAAATATCCAGGCTTGCAAACTCTTGCACATGTGCTGAACTCTGCTACGTGAGGTAGTTATGTACGTGAGCATTAGCAACAGCCAAGCCCCAACTTAAGAAGACTACAGCTTAAATCACACTGACAGGCCCAAGCACCTGCTGCAAGTTTCACAGACATATGTGAATGCCTGTGCTGGACTGGAATCTTTACGAGGCAAGGAGAAAGGGAGATAAGGTGAAACAGGGTGGAAGAGGTCCAATGTAAAGCTGGGGAACTGGATGGAGCAAGTTGGAAAAGTAGTTTGCACAGTCCCTTGTTACTTTGCTGTTTCTTTTCATTTTTAATAGTCTAAAGTGAGTTTGTCCTTTTTTTGCTTCATGGTCTCCTGAGAAAACACAAAGTCCATTTCTCTTAAATCCTTGAAAATCTTAAAAGTGACCTTCAGGATATTCAGGTTTGTGAAACTGGGGGAAAAAAAAAGTATAAGTAAATTAAATTCAGATTTTTTTCTTATACAGAAAGGACATTTCAATATTACAATGATTTCAATAGTATTCTTAGCTGAAAAAAAAAAAGGGAGAACAAATTGTGAAAACTAGCTTTCTGTTGGTGTGGGGAGATTTTAAGAAGGAGATTTTAAGAATGAGTCCTGTCCATGACCTCATGGTCAGGACTGGATGTCTAGGTTCTCCTTGTTTCTCCTATATTCAGCAGTGTAGTGTTAGGCCCATACAGCTCATGTGCCTCCACTATCTGATGGCATCTGCTCTTCCTCCATATACACATCATACAGTTCACCACTCCATCAACCTGGATGGGGTGGCAGCATGTCCTCATGTTCTTCCAGCCATGCTGTTGACCTCTTTCCTCCACCAGCTGCCCCCAAAATTGTCTCTTCACTAGGAGGTACCACATCCAAGCTCAAGCATCATGTAAAAAACTGATACTTCATCCTGTTTTGGCCTGTATGGACATAATTCACTGGTACAGTTCAAGGCTCCCCAACTCTGTGAGACTCCAGCTTGCCAGCTCTGGACTTCCCTTCAATACTGTCTACCCACAGCCCCTGCATTGGCAGCTGTTACTGCTTGTGAACTACCCACCTCTTTCTCTGCTGCGGCTTCCTGCCCATCCCCATGTGTCCTACTCTATGCTTTCTTGTCCTTGTTCACTGCAGTCYTCTCCTGGTTAGCCAGGCTTAGCGGGAGAGCCTTGGAGCCAGCCTAAGACGTACTTTCTCTTACTAGCTGTCAACCCATAAGACATGCTGCCACTCAGCTGCTAGCAGACCATCTCCAGACCAGATGTTGTGCAAGTCTGGTTTAATTTGGTTGTGAGCTGTGGTGCAAGCTTCGTTTTTTGCATCTATTTTTCAAGTGTTTCCTTTTCTTGCTCTGCAACTTTTCTGTTTCAGTTTTTATTTTAACTCTTAACCTGCTAGTGACTATTCTGTGTGTATACCACAGGCTCTTGCCACACCATTTATCTCTCAGCGTATGTGACAGCAGCTGCTTTCCTTTCTGAGTTTTATGCCAGTGTGCAACTTAGTTTAGAACCGTTACACAAACAGATGTGGCAGAGCAGACACAACTAGTGCAAATTTTCAAAAGCATCATAATCAACCTGTGCAAATGGTTGCTTCGGTTGCATTTTGGTTTTTACTTTTTCAAAAGTATCACTCGGCCTCCCTTAGATTGCCAGGGATTTTGAAGAACTAGATGAGAAGAGCTAGTTACTTACTTAAGGCTGAAAGCCTTTAAAGTGTGTAAGTAACTTAGGACCAGATTGATAAAAGTGTTTTAGGTATTTTGCAACAGCTCCAAAGGTATTGTACAGTTTTTTTAACCTTATTAGGCATTCATTTTTAGGCATCAGACTTCATTTTTACACACATACATCATAAATGATCCTGGCGTACTTTTGAAATGCTTCTCTCAAACATTTTGCACAGTGTACGAAGCATGATTTTTTAATCCTTGTTTGTGACCTCCAAGGGTGTCTAAAATTTCTTTTAATGTCAGAAGATTGAACAGCCTGATACAATAACAGCAGGTTATAATCTAATTGTTAAATGCTAACCTCTTGAGTTTAAATAATCTTTTCTGATATCATTAAAGACACCCAGGGAGACCTGACATACTCCTTGTTACCTCATTTCTTCTTGTCCTGAGACTACCTCACTGTCTGACAAACTTCCTGAACCATCTGCATACACAGGGAACTGAAGGTATTAAAGTGTGAGAGGGCATATTGTGCAATACAACAGAGCAACACCCTTTATCAACACTTGATGCAGAAAATGAGGGTCATTGTCAATCATGGTGCAGCAGTCCTGCCCCAGAAAGTCCCGTCTCTGTACGGCTGACCTCCTCCTGATCTTTTGGACGTGCTACTCACTGTGCACCACCAGCTGATGCCAAAAGGCATGGCACGTAAGCACCTGCAGGTGCTTTAGCCCTGTTTAGCCCTCCATTGATGTGCCTAAATTTGTATTTATGTGTCTCACTCAGATGTGAATATTTTACTTTTTATTACTTTCCCCCCCGCACTAGAATCATACCTCTACAGACTGACATTTAATGGTACATTTGCCCGGAAGAACAGATGAGATGTCTGAAGCAGTTAGAGGAAGAGATATTTTCATTTCTAATAGCAGTCAGAATATTGGGAAGGGATGATGCATCCATCAGCTAAGTCAAGCTGCTGGATTTTCCTGATACTGTACAGGCCTCTATTGATAGTCTCATATAGCCTCATTGCCTCTATAGTCTCATTGATAGTAATCTCTCAATGAAGTATACCATATACCGTAATTGATGTGTGACCTTTCTTTAGGGAGAAAATTAAGTCCATGAATAAAAGCTGGCTGTGCTGAGCCACACATTGGACTTTGTGGCACTATGGAGCATTTAATGATTTCTCCCATGTACACAAAGAGTAAATGTCTGTGATTGCTGCATGGGAAGGTCTTGTAGTCCAAAAACTTGGAAAAGTTAACTTTTACTCCTTACGTAAGCATTCCTTAAGACCTATGTCCTCCTGCAGTGTCTTCACTTGCTCCAACACTATTACTTACCATGGAGTGGGATCACCACTTTCCTCTTCCCATCACGTTAGCAGTTAAGGGGTGGGAGGAAGTCCTTGCTTCCCGTATTGCCATGACAGCTGGATGCACAGTACTATCAAGCAGCTCTACACGGGGTAGTTATGACTGGTCAGTTTATTCTCACTCAGCTTGCTCCTATATTAAGTGTGTAAAGCATGCATCACCTACATCTGAACTGGCAGGGCCTATATTAACCTTGACATGCTGCAGAGATTGGTTTGAACGCCTTCCCTAGGATTTTCTCCTTGTTACTATTTTTGTCAGGGATGGATCTTGCCTGGTTTTCACTCAAAGACAGTGTTGTAAACCTCAGACATCACAGCTGAGATGAGGACTGTAACAAAAGCACGCTTTTCAACCAAATGTTCATAAGATTGGAAGTCAGCTGAAAAAAAATACTGCAGAATTGTTGCTTGGCCTTCTGACAAAGAAACTGATCATTTTTAACTGTAGCAGAATAATTGCCTTATAAGGTTACTTTAAAGCTGTGTACTATATCTAACTTTCTTACTAGCCAAGATAAAGGGAGGGGATGGCTAGGAGGTGGGGAAACAGCATCAAGGCTGTCTGTAATAGTGTGTTTAATTATGTTTCTGTTCTGCCCTTCTGCTTTTGAAAGAGGAATAAAGGAAAGGATTTTTATTTATTTATTTATTTATTTTTTAATTTTGCTAAATCAAGAGGCAAGAAAGTATTTCCTTCTAAAAGACCTAGGGCCAGGATCAAATGCTGTTCATGGGGCAGATATTCCATTTCCCTTGTCTTCAACAGGAGATTCTCTGTATCTGAAGATAGCCCCTAGGCGCTACGAGTTCGATAACTTCCCAGCCAATGAGTGGATGTTGCTCTCCTCTCAAGTTTTATCGTTCACTGAATATCCTCCAGACACATCCTTTGTTAATCTGAAGGCCTTAAGAAAAAGCACCCACCCCCCTCTCCCTGAGCCCCTGCTCATGTATGTAAAAGGCAAAAATGTTTATGATTTTGTCTTACAGAAGATTTTGATAAAGATGTAATAAGTTTGCTGCTTGCAGCTTTAATGGAACAGTTTTCTTAGCTTATCTGAGAAGTACYGCATTTGAGGGTACCAAACTGTGTTTTTTTCATGATTTGGGTCATATTGGTTAGTCAGTTCTCAGCTCTTTAACTCCTTAGTTTGTAAGTGACCACTTTATTTTTCTTTCTTTTTTTGTCTTTTTTTTTCCTCTCTCTCACCTTGTAGCTTTCTGTTGCTTCATCTCTGAATATTCTTTAGGGACATCTAGCATCCTGAGCCTTCATCAGGGCAACTCCCAATATGGCTGTTAGCTAAGTCAGCCACATCTTCTTTGATGTCAGGGGTCCCAAAACTAGATGTGTGAAAGAAAGGATGGGTGCTGCGTAGAGACATCAGGCTTTTTCTATTGCTCTCTTCAGCCAAAGCATAGATACCCAAAATTACTAGAGTACACTAGAGTTTTGCCTGCAGCCACAGTTACATGTGGGCTCTTACTCTGCATGCCCCTTCTGCCAGGCTTTATCTGGGAAGGGCTCTTAAATGCTCTTAACATTTCCTCCTTACAGAGAAGGTATTTCCTTCTCTGTAAGCCACAAGTCTCCAACATCCTTGAGTTGGAGGGAGGAAAAAAAAAGATCCTCCTAAGAGAGAGTTTAAGAGTTGTGAATCATGAATGAAACCAAGCACCTAGATTTTAGAAGGCAGTGAGATTTAAGACACACCTCAGTTTTTCCTTTCATCTCTCTTAAAATACTTCTTCCCCAATGTTTGGCTTATTGCAGACCCTATTCTGAGATGTGGAATTCATCATATACATATGCCAGGTGACTAATTGGGATATCATATAGTCCGTAAGGTCTGGAGGTAATTAAAATTTGGGGCACTACTTTGCCAAATCTCTCAATACAAAATGTCTATTGCCTCATGAATTCCATATATGTTTGCATCTAGTAAAATTCTGTATACAAGTCTGTCCTTCTGCAGGATTGAGTGCTTAGACTTTTTTTTTTTTTTTTTTTTTTTTTTAATTTTTTTTTTTTTTTTTTTTTTTTTTTTTTTTTTTTTTTTTTCAGTATGCTTAAGTACCTCCAAATTTCATCATCATTTCCTGGCTGGGGGATCCTTTCTGCTTCGTTTGCCCTCCATAAGAGTAAAATAAATAGTTCTTCAGAAGCACACAGAGGAAATTTTAGACTTAAAAGATGGAAATGTAGAAGCAGGTTTCTTTCTTTAAGAGAATATTTGAGTTTTGTCTTCAGTGATGCTAGTTTTTGCCAATTTTGTGTTCATAGTCCTAAGTATAAAGGCTGAGCTATAAATGAAAAATATAATTGTTCATGTAACTAAAAACTGCAAGCAGCCAATCAAAGAATATGCATAAGAACTTCCATGCTGTTTTAATTTTGGCAGGAAGCTACTTCTAGTGGAAGATGCTGCAAACTGTTTTTTCCAAAGAAACAGACACAACATAGTCGATGAGAAAATAAACCTCCCACAGATTTTTTCTTCCAGGCTGTCTTCACCAGCTGTAAAAGAGCTCTGCCTAACTAGACCTGAATCTGAGAATCTCGTTGGCCCATCAAGGCCCCCGCCTACTGTTTCTGACAGTAGTGTCTATTTTGATACTGTATTCAAAAAGTTGGAGAAAACATTTCTTGCATATTGTCACATTAACATCTACCAGGTCAGATCGATGGCCCATCTGCTCCAGAGTCTATAATGAAATCCTAGTCCTGTCTGGTCTGCTCAATAAACATGCATCTCGTGTGATTTCTCAGGGAAATGTCTGAATTAGGCCAGAAGCATAGCAGGGATTTTTTTCTCCATTTTTTTTCCCCAAAGATTTTAAATCTGTCTCAGATATAAACTTGACAGCATAGGCACTGGAAAAACTCCACTCCAAAAACTTTGCTGTTGACTTAAAAGGGATCTACATTCTTTCATGGGCCCCAGTAGCAGCTAGCATCAGACTAAGTGTGTTACATAAAACATGTAGACTATTTCACAATCTTATACCTCAGAGAGAAGTTTATTTCTGACATAAGCAAGTTCCTTATGGCCTAAATCAGGAACACTAGTTTTCTTTAGAATGTCATCCCCTGAGTAAGATGACACCAGGTATTTTTATTATTCTTAGGTATGACTAATTCCTCTCTGTATCCTTCTTTGCCTCAGTCTTGTTGAGGTCAGCAAATACACAAATATTGCCTTTTATCAGTCTGACATTTATTACCTTTTTTATTTCCTCGGGTATCTCCTTGTTCTTCTATTATGAGATAGGGTGGAAAAGGAGCTCCTGACCTTTGTGGAAACACGCAGTATTTTATAGGCTCCTATCTGCATGGCTGCAAGGCCGAAGAAATGCCTATTTAAAAATATTTATTTTTCCGTGTTGTAAAGGCGAGATATGAGCCTTACTTAATGTGAGTATTACATGGAACAATGATCCAGGTGCGAGGTGGGTATGAATTGCAAATAGCTCAGTGAGTTTATTGCTCAATGTTAGTTTATGTGAGCACTCTCTAGAAAAGCATTACCAGTGTCATTTCTCTGAACAAGGCTTATTTAACTTGCCCTTCATTTTCAGAGCTGTAGGAAAGAGTTGTCCCTTTAATTGGTTAAAGTCCAGTGATGCATTTCACACACTGTCAGATGTCTTGTTCTGCAAGTACTTTTTCTAAAGACACACCTTCAGCTACTCCATGTGCCCATGCTGACAAAGTATGACACTCTTACAAAAAATATGGGAGAGCTTCAAAAATAATAGTGGATCCCTAGTTGGAAAAGGTTATAAAGCAGCTTTTGGGAAAGTAACATGTCTTTCATGCTGATATACATTGGTCCTTGCAAGTGGTAGCTACTTTCCTTTCAAGTTTAGGTTTTGAATTTCTGTCATCTTTGTTGCAAAACTTTTACTCATCTTTCTCACACGTGAAAAAAATTAGCACTTTGTGCCTGTCCATACCAAAGACTTTTAGGAGGAGTCGTCTTGTGCGTCCTGTTAAATATTCACCAGTCATCTCAAACTATTTTCCAAATATAAATATCTGCCTGTGAATTATTAGAATAAGCAGATGGAGCACAAATAAAAATTCATACAAATCATATTTAAAAAATAGTCCCCTTGTAGAGTTCATTTGAATGACTTACATAAAAAGGTATCATGAAAGGTATCACTGCAAAGAAGTACTTAACAAATGAAAATTTTTAAAATAATTAAAAGAAATCTGGATTATTCTATTAGGGTAAAAGCTATGTGCTTAGACACCAATGACATTGATTTATATATAATTGGTTATAAAAGAGCAAAGTGACATTGAGGTTCCACTTGGAGAAAAAAAGTATCTTAAGAACAAACAGTAGGATTCTTGGACATTTTCACAAATTAACACGTATAAGGACAAGACCCTTATACTTAATCTAGAGCAACTTTTTCAAGTCATATCAAAGACTGAGGTCCATTTCTTCAAGCTTCAGATATCAAGCCCAGGACCCTGGCTTCTAGTCTACTCTCATTCATGCGGAGTTACGGGCTCTTGCAGGGACTAATTATTTGAGATTCATGTCTCATTTGAGAGTCAAATACTCATGTACTTGAGATTCCTGTCATGAGGTAGAATGAGTCACCCTCCACACAACTGTCTTTTCTTGAATGCAGACATGCTAAGAAGTTACACTGGAAGCCTAGCTATCTGTTCTTCTGATTCATGATGGAGTAATAGGTCAAGGTAGTGCCTCGACTGGGACATTGCTGAAGGGCTGGGTCATCTCAGTTTTGGTGGAGTGGAGGTAGGCGAGAAAATTGAGGAAGGGGGTGTGAGCAGCATTAGGATCCCATGCAGTAGGAAATGAGTGTAAAAGTTAGTGGTCTTGGATTGGGAAGTTAAGAAAGCACATGTTATATGTTCAGACCATGCTACTTAAAAAAAAAATGTCTCCAGGAAAACCTAAGTTGCATGAGTGCATATTTTGTGTTCAGGGATGTGTGGGTAGCTCAGAGGTATCAAGAATTGCTCTGAATGTTGATGTTGAGTGAATACAGGCCCATACCCTGTCTATACACCTACAGCTTGAGACCCCCAGACCTGCTCCACTGTGCAATAAAAGTACAGGATGAACAGATGCAGTGCAGGAGGCAAAGTACCATACACTTGGGTCTGCAGAGCTTGCCAGCCTCCAACTGGATGAGAATGACTCAGGAGTGCTGCTATCAGTGAGACAGACCTGGCATCCTGCTCGCCATCCTCCTGCTGTTAGGTAAGAACCATTCCCAGTGTTTTCATAATTACAGAATCTTCTAAGAGGATATGGGTTCAAGGTGGTAGTATCATCTTCCAAATGGGTGTAAGATGAAAAATCAATCATCCCAGACGTTCTCTTCTTGCTTAATTTATTATTTTTATATTCTTTCTGTTTCTGTTTCTGTTTCTTATTATTATTATTATTATTATTTATTATTATTATTATTACCTTCATCTTCACAAATTCTTCATAATTAGGCTTCAGAGTCCTTTTTCGGTTCCTTTTTACAGTCCATATATGTACAATAAACATCTTTTGAAGGCAAAATCATCTGGACACTGCTATAAAAGTTGTCCTTGCATGTGCAACGTAAGAAAGCTTCCCTGCTTATGAGATGTTTCATCACAGTATATGGATTTTTGCTGCAGTGAGAAGATAACCACTTTCTTGCCTTTGCCATTGAAATTATTTGTTGCTTGTACTGCCAACCCTTTTCCAACTGTGCAGCATAAATGAGCGGCTATAGAATGTGTTCGTGAAACAGAAGGACCTTTACTTACTGCTTAAATTTTGGAATTAACAAAAGTAAAAGCATCAGAAGCAGAATTCTTCCTTAATCTTTGGCAGCTTAGCTGTCCCAGCCTAACTAATTGGTGTCTCTATGCTGAAAGGCATGGAATACCTTATCCCTTCCTACCTATATCGTGTGTTAAGGCTGTATCCTGCTCACATGGGTGTGCGTGATAGTAGGGTGTGCACCATACATCCCGTGCCTCCTGGTTTCATGTGGTGCTTGCACAGCCAGTCACAGAGCCAGAGCTTAGAAATCTGCCTGGCAGCCTGGAGAGTAAGACTGCCAGGGTGTTGCCGAGCTCCCTAGCCCTGCTTGTCAGGCAGCCTTGTGTCCCATGGGTACAGGTCCTCAATTTCAGGCCCCATTCGCTATTACTCTGCAGATCGTCTCAGCAAACACATCTATTGGCATCGAGTGGGAAATTGTCATTAAGGTCATAAAGTTATGTCTCCGTGATGAGACCTCAGCCCACATCAGTGGTGGCCATGCTGATCATTCTCCAGATACATAAGGAAGCCTTTCCTGCACAGACTCTGAATCCAGGGCAGGACATTTCAAGTGGTACAAGGGGGTACATATCTAGTTACAGCTTGTGGCTTCAGAAGCCTTCGCTTTTTAAGCTTGTCTCTCACCTTAGTCCCAAGGCAGCCTCTCCTTACTCCCAAGGCTGTAGGTGGATACSTGATCATTTTAGTTTATGAAACTAACTAGTAGCTGGTAGCAGATTTTGATGATTTTTATTGTCAAATTTCCTTATTTCCTTGTTGGTTGAAGAAGTTAGTTCATCTAAATCAAAGGTTAGGTGCAGTTCAAGTCAACCTTAAAGAACTAGAAATCCAACTTCTTACACTGAGAAAACAAATCCTTGGGAGATGGAGATCTTCCTTTCCAAACGATATAGATTAGAGTGGCCTTTGATTAAGTTCCTGAGGGATTTTTTTTTTTACTAATAGTTTGTGTGTGCTTAGTAAATACTTACACAGCAGAACATTAAGGAAAAGGTAACTCTAAAAGCTGAAGTTCATGTTCTTTGAATCCAAARGAACATCAGTTTTCTGAGACAGCACTTCTGGAGCTTGGAACTCTGGCCCGTGAGACACCAGCTACAGATGACATGAACTGTACTCAGGATGAACTGGTACATCTCCTGTTGAATCACAGTAAGCTGTTCAAGGGTGTTTTGTTGATTTCTTAAGCAGGTTGGTGATAGCTGTGGCTGTGTCTACGTGCAGGTACACACTRTGGTGATCCCATGCCAAGTAACTTTCCATCTAGCTCTTTTTGGCAGCAATTGTAGTAGGCTGAGGGACTCCTCAGTRGCCTTGAATATCCTTAGCAGCCTTGCATGGCTTTCACAGCATGTGTTAAATTCATGGTGCCAAACCTTCAGTGTTATCAGCCAGCTCAGATTAAGGATACCCAGAAATCAATATTAGTCTCAGTTGCAGTGTAAGTATATCCCAAATTTTCCACACATATGGTGCCCTATATTCCTTGTGCTTGTTCTCTTGCAGGATTTCACTGTAAGAGTGGGATGATTTCCTCCCTCCCTTTTTATAATCTTTTCTTCAGTTGTGCTAATCTCCAAAGGCTCTGAATCTAAAGATCAGCCTCATTGATTTACCAGCTAGATCAAGATACAGGGAAAAAAAACACTGGAAACAAATGTAAAATAGATTGAACAGCTATGCAAAGGATGTATAAAAAGTTAGCATTAAAAKGCAAAGAGCAAGTTATTGGTATGATTTCAGAATAGCTAGTGGTACAGCTAGAAAGGTTAAAAATAAATAAATCTTCCTTGAGTATAGTCGGTCTCATTTGGGGCTTGGGTGAGCCATGAAGCTTGCCTTTTTGCAGAGGTCAAAAAACTCCAGACAAACCCACAGCCATCACAAAATGCGACTGCACTGTTAAGGTTTGCAATAGGGACTGGGTAACCCCAAACGCCTCGTGTCTCCTCTGATTATTTAGTACCTGCCAGCCCCTTGCCTAAGCATTGGTGACTTTAGGATGGATAACCAGAGATGAGCTGTTTATCCAGGGACACAGGGAGAGSGCAGAAGGGATTTGCCTGCGTGCTGCGTTCCTAACTTGTTTTCTGCCATCAGAGTGTTTGTGTGATATGGTATTTATAGACACTGCTTCAACCAAAGGGAAGGATAAAAGGAAAATAAAAACATAATTCATGAATTTGCCTGCAAGCAGCCTGCAGGAAGATACGTCAAGGGCTGGAGCTGGGGGAGTGCAGCTCAGCTTCTTGCGCGAAGAGACTCCTGCCCCTACCACACGCGTGGCTSGAAAGCAAAGGACGGAACTGGGGGCCCTAAGGAGAAATGATGAGTCACAGTGCCTCAAAGTAGGGACTGTTCAGCAATGCAGTCACCTAACCCTCAGGTCTTTCCAGAAGAAAAATGAAAGGAAAGAAAAAAAAAGCTTCATTTTCTTGGCTTCAGGAGGGACAATTTCACCAGATTTCATCGCAGTCCTTCTGTGACTTTCTTTGAAGCTGAGCAGATAAACACTGTTATCAAGGTCTACAGGGGCTCTATCTAAAGTCTTTACACACATGTTTTCAAAATGAAAATGTGAGCTGGCTCCAAGCCAGGCTTCCCCCTTCTTTGGTCCCTTGCTTTCTGCACCCCAAGAGGCATCACCAATGCAAACATGTTGCATGAGGGTTTTTCCACCCAGGCCTTCCATCGCATCTGAAGCTGGGCTAATGTTAGAGAGAGAAAGTCCAGGACTTCTGCTAATCTCAGGATGGTTTTACATTTTAGAGCTATTACATTTATCCAAAATTCATCTTCCCTTTCCTAATTGCAGGGCAACAYAAGCGCACATGGACTAGAAGGGGTGCGCACATGGTCATCAGAGGCAATTTGCACAGCATCTGGTTCCTGTCACTAGCTTTACTTGTGCAGTTAGGTATAAATTCCTGCTACAAGGTTGCTCAATTAAAGTGGAAGGGGCACCGAGCAGGTGCAGGGAGGAAAAGTRGGCCATCAATAAAAGCAATAAAAATTCAGAATTGTTTGTGACGCCCTCTGCAAATTGGTGACATTGTTCTTTAGGATGCCAAATGAAWATATGTTGCTGTTTACCGGGCAAACTGATAAAAGAACAAATAAACAAACMAACAAACAAAAAACCTCCAGAAATGTCTTAACCGTCTCACTGCAAGCCAAAAGCAGTACCATGACTGTTGTCACCAGCATGCCCARCACACTTGCCACCTGTAAGTAGTGCTGGATTTATCTCACAAACTTTCCAATAAACCTGGGTCTCATTCGAATTGTGGCTARTCTGAAACGTGCTATGGAGGCACAGGGAGTACGCAGGAAACGAAAACTCAGGGAAATATGTGTGAAATGCGATCCTTCTCCCATTTGCTGCATACTGAATGCATGTGTCATCCACACAGGAAATGAATAAGCTACAGATCTGGAATATCCCGTGGACCTGAGAGACAAGCTGTAGGTGATTTTTCACTGAGCTAACCTAATAATCTAGACAAGCTTTCAAAATGTGTAGACAGTGCTCTCCTTAACCTGGCAATACCARCCACATTTTTTTCTCTCGCTTCACGTTTATTATTGTGCTTAATTGGCCAAAATGATTGACATGTTTCTGCTTCAATGCATATTCTCCTGTGTCAAGGGTTAGGGCTCAGCAAAGAGATTAAAAATAGGCCTTTCTTGATGTTAATGGATTCTTGTCTAGTACAAAGCAAGCAAGGTTGAATACAATAATATCACATTTTTCCAGAGGCTTTGTTCATGTTTCCTTTCCCCAGTCTCTCAGATTAAATATATTCTTTATATTTCCATTTTCTGCATAGCATTAACATGAACATCTGATGTTTTGTGGTGATGCACTTTGAAATTAAATGATTCATTATTTAATGAAGAACCTGGTTTTCTTCCATTCATACTTTAGGAATGCATTTTTACATGAAATTGCTACTTTGTGAAGATGGAACTGACACAAGCATGTGGAACATAAAGTACAAAGCAGATGGGGTTGTCACCTGTAAAGAGATTGAGAACAAGTTGTGTTTCCCTTAAGGAATCCTATGTCTCAATGCCATTATCATGAAAATGTCCATTTTTTGGCTTGAAGCTCAAGCAAAAGAAGTGTTCTGCCAAGTGATTACCTGCCCGTTTTGGCATTCACTGCTTTCTTGCTGTCTCAGAGCCATAAACTCCTGGAAATGGGATACAGAGTTCACAGACCGGGATTATCTAGGTGTGGCTGATACCATTAATACTATGGTAATAYTTGCATTTCCATTGTTTCTCCTTAGCAATTTGAGGTGAACCAATATTTGAATTTTGAATGAAAATAAAAAGACATAACTTAGTATAATTGTAGTAGTAAATGCCTGGCTGGCAAAAATTACCTATAAGCAAAGAGCAGATGAGCTACCTAACTCTACAGAGTTTGGAGCATAGAATTTTAAGCAGATGAAGATTTCTGTAGCAAGTAGAGTGATTGCTAAAACCACATTCTGGCACCATTCATACCTGCTGGCATGCAGGTGAAGGTCCTCTGTTTAACACATGTCATAATTTTTCTGAAATCTCATGACAACTTCAAGTCCATCTTTCCATGTCTTTGTGAATCCATTTTTCTGTGGCTCTGTGAATCCTTGTCTTTTATCTAAAATTCTCAAACTCTGTAAACATTATGTACCAATCAGCCAGATGATCAGGAAAKAGCACATTTATTTTTGCTTGATAACCTAGCAAAGAGACTTCAAAACACATTAAAAAAATGGTTAATATCTTTAGCCCTTTCTATCTGAGCTGCAGAGCAGACAGGTCCTCAGCGCAGCAGAGCTCTGCCCACAGCCCAGTTTCCTTGGTCTCCCGGCCCCTAGTTATTACAGAGCTTTCAAATAGAAGTTAGAGCCTCTGGCTATCTACTCTGGGTCTTTACTCTAGACTCCTGTCTGCAGATAAGTGTTTTTGACCTTTGCAGTCAGGAGCAGAGGTTGCCACACAGAGGTAATAGCTCTTTAGGGAGGGTAATCCACAGGTAGGCTGATCCCTGCTCCCAGCCTATGGATGAATTGTGTCTGGAGAGCTCCATAAAATGATTATCCCTGAGTGGAAGATTTGGTTGTATAAATTTAGATCATCCCTGCCCTTTTCTGCAGTTATTTTTTTCTTTGCTAATTATTGCCTATGTTACTACATAAATTGGTCATGGAGCCTACAAAAATGAGACAGAATATTAGAGTGACTGGACATTCAATTTGACTCAAGATGGCATGCAATTTTTATTGTATTCTTGTTTGAACTGCACTAGATTGTTTGTGATGAATTAGCTCTAATGGCCCATTTTCAACTCTGCAACCAACTATACTACTGTTTCTTGATAGACTAAAAGTACTGAGGTTTTGAAGAGTTAAAAGAGGGGATTAAAAGTAAACTACATTGAAGATATGATAAAGAAAGCAGAAATGAAGAAAAAAAGCATTAAAGGGAATAGTCTTTGGAAATACAGAAGTTTGGATTTTTTTTTCATTTTGCTATAGAGAACTTGAAATGAATCTTCCTTTAAATTCCTTTTACATCTTATTAGTAGCAAGACTAGATACTCTCTGGGAAACTCCTGTAAGATGAACTGTGCAAAATACAGCAACAACAAAAAACTGTTACTAAAAAACCTTGCAGTTCTTGATCAGTTTTAAATTAATTTCTTGTGACAGAGGTTTTATGTCATCTGGTTTGTCACACCTGGCTTGTATTTCCTTTTGCCGTGGTCAGTATATTAAAGTTCAAGTTGGAAGCAGGGGGACTAAAGGTAGAGATAAACATGAGCAGCCAGGAGTCCTCGTCTTTGAAATGACCCTCCCAAGAGCTTTAAGTGAAAACATATGTAGACTTTTAAATAAATCCTACACAATTGTTGTAGAATTCTTACCCCTTTTTGCTCAGGCTAAAACTCTTTGTTTTAGCCAAGGAACTGTCTGCTTTCTCAGTTTAAATATATACGTTTTGCCTTTAAACTTTCATAATTAAGCAGACTTTCTGCAGGGTGTATTCCAACTSGAGTAGGATGCCTTTCCATGTTGTTTTAAATCGAGGCCCCCACTGCACAGAAAGGGAAGAAATCTTTCAGTCTGCCCAAGCAAAACATGAAACAAAACAAGATCCAAAACAGATTTAAATGTCTCTGTAGCTTSCATGTGCTTTCTCTGACTCCACAGCACTTGCCTTAAAGGATGAACAAGGGCAGGCGTTTTTGATGCATTAGGTGCAGGTCTACATGTATGCAAAGGAAATGTGTCACYTGAGTACTAGAAGTAACCCCAGCGCCATTCATGCAAATATCCCTGCATTTTGAGCAGTACTTGCATATCTTCCCAAATGAGGACTGTGATTTTCAATGACAYGGCTTGCTTTTACATATTTTGTGGCTGGAATGTGTCAGAATTTCATTAACTGTCTGTGACACAGACATACAAATTACCAGGGCATTTCCTAAAACGTAGGAGCAAATGAACAGTGCTCTTCGCCAGCAGAGGTTAAAGGACAATAGAATCAGAAATGCTCATTTGTCTGCTATAAAGAACTGACTTTGTTCATTGACCAGTGCTACAACTGAATCTAAATGCAGCTGTGGATAAGATTTAGAAAAGTTTGCTCAAGTTCTGTGCAGCAGAGACTTAAAAAACTTGTTTGCAGTTAGATAACTTCAATATTTGTAATATTTGAGGTATTTCCTGTAGTAAGCACAGAAAAGTACAGATGAATACTGAAAACTCTGAGATAGCTATGCCTGCTTATCTTAGGTAAAACTGACAGGCTTTCAAAGGCCACTGCTCTTTGTGCCTTCCTCTTGACTTCTGGTCACCTGAACACAGCAGTACAGAGAGGGAAACCAGAAAGGGAGGTTTGAGTGTTTCAGATTTGACTCCAAGTGGGATCAGACCTTTCATAAAATTATTCATGAATATTTCAGAAGAATTGAGTATTTTTATTAACTTTAAAAGACTGGTTGGTTCAAAAAGAATCTTTATCTTGAGATTGTTTATCTTAAGTTGATCACAATCTTTGAATTGCTTTTAGCCCTCTTGATAGCTAGGYGACTCTCTTTTAAACAATTTCTGTGGTGGCTTATAAAATAGTCTTGTGTGGGACAATGCAAATAAAGAGGTCTGGGAGATGCACCTGCTAGGTTCCTAGTTGCATGAGGAAAAAAGAAAAAAGTCAATRCTTACTGACCAGAAACTGCTACAAAAACAAACTGCATGCCCCAGGGGCCATGGCACAAGGAACTAGATGCTCTTCTCAAGAACTGGGTGGACTTATCAAGGACAGATTCAAACTTAGACCAAAGCCAACTTCTTCGCCTTTTTCACTTAGGAAAATGACAACAGCAACTCTTCATGTATATGCATTGTRTTCTTTGAAAGACTGCTATGTCTCTGACAAACTTTTTATTCTGTGACCAGTGTCACAGTCTCTCAAGCATGTAAATATAGATCACATAAACTTAGAGCTCTCTCCTTTTCATTTTTTTCTTTTAAATTTGTTTCTTACATCACTTTAACAACTTGCTCTGTCTAGTGACATTTCCTTACTTTGTTTCCTAGTTCTACACCTGCAGTTTTACCRAGATGACTTTTCCTGCAGCCCTATCATCTCAGTTATTTGTCCTATCCCATCCCAACTTCAGTATGATTTATGTTTTCCGTTGCTCTGCATCTGTAAAAGTTAAACAGCATATAGTTACACAGCATTTTTCTAATCTTTACCAGGTATGTCTTCAGAGTGTAGGAATTTACCATCTGAATTTTGGACTTATATTCTTGCTTGCTTTTCGTGCATTTTTTATTCTTGCCTTGAGGCTGGGGCAGGGGGCGGCCTGGTTGAAGCTGTGGTGTCCAATATAATCAAGATTAAATAAGCAATATTTTAAGTTTCACCTCACCCCCTGGTTTAAAAAAAAATAATAATAACTATTTTTTAATAGGAAGAGTTGCCACACAWCTTGCAGTCCACCTACAACCTCACTCCCTATGATGTTAGTCCTGTTAGCAACGCTAATATCCAGCAAGGTAGAGGTCATGTCTGTCTCACTTTTCAGATTAAAGCCCATACTTGAGGTATAGYTTATATTTAATCTCCCTGTTTGCACAGTGCTTTCCAAATTTTCAGTGCAAACACAAGTTACAATAAGCGTTTTTCTCAGCGCACAGCTCCTCTTTTTTACCAGATCATCGTGCTGCTAAGAAACCAAACAGTCACTCCCTACCTTGCAGAGCAGGAAGGGGCTTTAGAGCAAATACACATGGCTCACTGGCGGGTGTAGGTGCACTGTGGCTGAGGGGAGGTAATCCCACGTTGACATCGCTTTGACATTGGGTGATAGATTTGAGAGATCAGGCTTCTGTAGGTCCTCGGGTCATCTCATAAACAAGCAGCGCAGCTTTTGCTCCTAGCTGTGCATGAAGACATGTAAGATCTCCATCACTGGTCTGGCTTCTTTCATGYGGGGGACTATTAAGCCAAGCAGACTGAGAAATCCCTCATCTGCTAAATGATGGAGATAGTGAGTTAATGCCAAAGGAAGGAATGCTCCTCCTTGCACCATTTCTCATGGTTTCTAATTGAACTGGGCTGCTATCAGTGACATAATGCAGGGCAAGTCTGCCATTCTTGCAAACCACTAATCAAAACCAGACAAATTAGATCTAGACAAGCTCAGGTAGGCTAGTCTTTTCAGCTAGTGTAACTCTGGTTTTACCAGTAGGGAGTGAAAAATCAGGTTCCATGACTCAGTATTTAACTTGGTTAGTCGATCCAAAAGACAATAGGAGGAAAATGCAGCTAAAGAAAGGGTGGAAAGCAAATCAAAACGAGAACAAATAAACATGGATATAAAATTGTCCACTCCCTCATCGTGTTAGCAGATGCAGGGCACTCCCAGTTTCACTCAAACAAAAGAGTTACCACCTCCAGTTCAAGAGTTTCCCTAAGCTCTTTGCACTGACTGAACGCCAGTCCTGATACTGATGAGCAAGAGCCTTATGGCTCACTCAGTCCTTTTTTGATGGAGACCACTGATGGGTTCTCAGAGAACAGCCATGTCAAGACACTTTTCTCACAGAAACAATACTCAGGACAGTATTAAAGAGCCCTTAAAGAGGTATTCTAAGGTGAGCAGTCAGGAAACAAGTTGATGACATTGATGGGCTGCATTTGTTTTCCAGAACAGGAGAAAAATATGGATGGAACATAAAAAAAAAAAAAAAAAAAAAAAAAAAAAAAANAAAAAAAAAAAAAAAAAAAAAGGTGAATGAAAATTCAGAAAAGTAGGAAAGAAGGACATGAAGGCAAAAATAACAGAAGAGACACTCTGAGATCTGTGCAAGGCCACAAAGAAGAAGAAAAAAGTTCCCAGATGTGTTGTTAGAAGTGCGTACTTTCACTACTTTCACTCTGGTTTCTGTAGAAGGGSAACTAATTCACCTAGAAGACTTCCAGATTAGAAAAAAAAGACTCACAAATTCCAAAAGAACTTTCAGGCAAATTTTTTCCCCATTTATTAACTGTAGCTTTCTTTGTCCTTTCATTTACCTAAATCTTGTCCTTTCAAACCTAGTTTACTGGCTTAACCCTGTTGCTCCGCTAGCAAATTTTAACTCCAGTATTAGTCCCACAATGGGATTTCAGCGAAGATCAACTCTTTTGCCTCCATAGCCTCCCTCAGCTTTGATGCTGAATCTGAAGGACATACTACATTGTCTAGATGTAATCCATATGTCTCTGAGCACTGGCCAAACTATTCTGTCAGAAAGCAAAACACATTGAAGTCTTTTCCCTCTTAACTGTAGGGCCTGCATACCAGTGCAAGAGATCCAGCAAACAGCAATAACACGTGTCTTCAGAGCAATAAGAAAAATAAAATAGCCTCTTACTGTGTCCAAGAACTGCTGTGGTAACAAAAAGGTAGAGAAATCTTATTTGGAATCCATTCTCTTGCTACATGCATTGGAAATAGCTTGGCCTAGGACTGCCAACTAATCTGTATGCAATGAGCATGAGTAACTTAGTACCTGTGTAAAATTTATTTGGTTTCGGGATGATTGATAAACTCAAATAGCTGAGATTATGTGACTTCGAGTGTCCTGGAAATGTTATGTATGTCTTCTATATGCTGGAAACATGGATGACTGTGTTTSACACAGTGAACTGCAAAGTTTTATTTTAACTCTGTCATGAGTTTAGGTTTGTGGCAATCTAAAGCTGAGGCTTGAGCCAAAATAAAATTGAACTGAAATTGAAGAAATAGTACTCACAAAGAGCTGCAGTGGAAACAACCCATTATGGTGGTAGATGAACTGCATTTTTCAGCCTGCAAAATATCCCTGGATATCTTTTTGTGCTAGTATTGTTATGACATGAGGCAGCAGCTTGGAGATGCAGGTTTTATTGGCCTCTGCTCTGGCTGCAGATGGTCTGATTAAGATAATCTCTGTTTAAAATCCCTAAACTTTGGTCTGGGGAAGAGAGATGAGACCTGCAGCTCTGTCCAACTCCAGCATTCAGAAACCCTGAATAACACCTTCCTTTCCTCACACCTTCTCCTTTCCTCAATCAATCACAGGATTGACTTAACACCGTGAAAGCACACAATTTCATTTTACAATCTTTTTATATGTGTTCTGGTGCTGGAGCATTTAGGACTTTCATTTCCAGACACGGTGGGTGAGAAACATACTCCTTAAAAATAAAGTGAGATTTTCAGGCAGTAATCTCTATGCAGCAGCTATGGTTTTAAAAAAAAAAAAAAAAAAAAAAAAAAATCACACTAAAACTGCAAAGCCTGACAAGCCTGAAGCTTGTCTCATAGACTCTCTGTCTGCACTGGACTGGACCTTACACAGAAGAGCCCCAATCTGGCTGGGACTCCAGGACATTCCTGCATTTTAAGTGATAATGTGATAAAGAAATGATATAATGTTCTTCCGCCCCTCTTGAGACAATGCCTGCCTGAGCGCAGTTAAATAGATAGGAAATTTGTGTTTGGAAACAKCAAGAATAGACAGCAATTCTCCTGTATGATAGCGGCAGATTGGCATCTTTCCAGGCACTCTAACTTCAGTGGTTAAGAACAGAGCAATAAATGGGAAATATTTAAGATTTTAATTTCTGCTAAAACCTGACCGTGTGGGAGATAGTCCTATTTTTTCCTGTGATTTATTCCTTTTATGTGAGAAGGAAAGCTCTAGTTAGTGCTGGAATCTTTGCAAGATGAGTGTTCACTGGTGAGCAATTCATATTTGCAATATCTGCGTGATATAAAAATACCATTAAAAATATACCTCCTTAAAAAGAGCAATTGCCAAATGCTGCCTTCCACATTGCCTTTGGGCCCAGCAACTTTATTTAGTTTTTGTAAATGTTATTTAGCATTTGGCCTGTGCGGCTGCCACACTGCCATTTGGCTGTCACGGTCACTTTAGGTGACGCTAGACCCAGTTGTCCCATTGCAGGGACTCTGCTGGACATCCACTGCAGCCATCTTTGCAGGGAAGGGCAGAGCAAGAAGCTGAGCACAGATCGAGGATGCTCCCCCAGTACTGAAGCCAGATGAAAACTCTGACAAAAAGAAAATTCCTTCGGCCATCTGCAAAGAAGTGGTAGCACAGGGCTTTCTTGCTCTTCATAGAGAGAAAAGATAGACCCGTGCTGYGTAAAGAGAATGTCCCAGAATGGCTCCACTCTAAACACCTTTTTTTCCTCCCTTTTTTTTCTCCTTTTTTTTTTTTTTTAAATTAATACTGAAGGGATGAAACAGTATTTAAAGCTCAGCCTGGCTAGAAGGCACTTGTGTTCAGGGAGTTAATACAGCAGCATCTAGCTGTGAGAGAAAAGCAGCAGGTGTAGAAAAACTGACTTAATTGTTCTGCTTTTAGGCCATCTTTTGTAGTATGTTGAGACTTGGTGAAAGTCTTAGAGGCTGCAAATGTGTGCTAATGAGGGCCAGAACCTAAGGGCCAGGTGKCTTTCTTGGAAATACAGGTACTTCACAATATTGCCCTGTGATAACTGTAGCAAGTGAGAAAAAAAATCTGGAGAAAAGAATGAAAACTTTTTTTTTTAATTTTTAATTTGAGACAAAGAAGATTAGAATTGGTGCATATCAACTTATTTTCTCTGCTAGACATGCTTATGATGTGTGTTATATGTGGGTGCAAGTGGTGATGGAGGAGACAGCAGTGGTGGTGGATGTTTGGGCTGAGTGAGAGATGCTGAGCATTCGTGGCTCTGCTCAGCCTCTTTTTCTTCACCAGGCCTTTTGTGAGATAAGGGACAGTGAGTAACAGAAAGTGCCTTTGACATGTTCTTCCTCCATGCTTAATATTGCGTTTGCACTTTCTTCTTGTTTTATTCTGAGTGGGAGTGAAAGCAAGCTGGCTAGAGGAAAAAAAGCAAACTACAGCTAAAGCCAAGCTATTGATGGCCAGAGCCTTGCCTGTTTTTCTTCAGAACTACTGAAGTGATAAAGAGAGGCAGAAAGGACTAGCTACCTTCCTCCAAGAGCCTGTGTGTGTCTGTGTGTGTTTTATGGCCAGCAATTTTCTGCAGTGCCTCTTGTTTACTTTCCTGATGGGCACTAAGCCAGGACGACTGTCTGCCTCCAACCTAAATGAGCTTATAACTTTATGGAACATTTTTTACTGACATTTTGGGATGAAGGAAGTGGACAGTCTGTCTGCACAACTCCAAAGACATCCAGAGAAGCGAGGACTGGGGTAGCCTTGAGTGCCTTGTGGTATGTCATATATATAGTATAAATTATCATCTTTTCTCTGCATTAAAGCAACATGACCAACTTGAAGGATGCAAGATCTATGCTTTCATTTGAATGGAAAGATAGTTAAGTGTCACCACCTATATTCTTGGTTTTTAGTCCGTTGACTGGTGAGCCTGAAGCTATCCTCTTCAACTGGGGGTGGCCTCTTGTACCAATCCCCTAAAAGTAGGTTTCAATTTGTGGTGCTGTCCACAGGTCTCGATGAAGGGTGAGTAGACTGGATCAATAAATTAAACAAAATYCGATTTCCAAAAGCCTGTTCCCCATCTGCCAAATTGATGAATAGAGGAAAGAGCCCAGGAAGGTAAGGGTGCGCAGGAATCTCACTATCTACACTTTGCTCTTTCTTCCATCACAGGTAGATCCTTAGTAGAGCAATTTCATTTTACAAAGGATTCTACTTCCACCAGACTCTATGACTGCCACATTCACAATTACTTCRACATCCCCAGAATTCCTTTCTCTTTCCTTACAATAAATATAAAGAAGACATTCAAAAGGATGTCAAAAGCCTGATTGAAATTATAAAAAGTAGTAGAATTTGAAGATAATGGGACCAGTCTGTCCTTATTTCACCCAGAGCTGCAGAAGATTGTATAGATCATTTATGCCATCAACTATTACTGGCTAATGTGCTGCACTGAAAGAGAATACAAGATGCAGTGGGTAGTTGCAATGGATTGATTTAATCAAGATGTCTGAGCWTTAAGTCTGAATTTCATTCCCTTTGGCAATTTAAACAGGGAACAGAGAGCCTCAAGCCAGCTTCCCTGTCTGTGTGGTGTGCACATAGCTGGGACAGTCTTTGGGAAATCATGTCTTTAAACTTCAGGTGTCTACTTGCCTGCTTCCTCAGGACTGCCAAACTCCAGCTCTCCAAAATCTTGTGTGGACTCTTTCTGCTTCCCAGAAAGGTGACTAAGACCCTAGACCTTATATATTTATAATTAATTTRATCTACCTTTTGTCTGCAGCCAAGCATCAGTGTCATAGATTTAGTCTATTTTCTGAGACTAGATGTATATGTAACTTACTTTGAGAAAAATACCTGAATTTCTCACACAAACCTCCTGCTTCCTACAGCTGGAGTTGAGGAAAACTCCACACATTACAAGAAGTCTGACAAGTCTTGTTGCATACTGTGCTGAGGGGAGCCCAAGACAGAGGATTTAACAGAGCAAGCAAGAGATGTATCTATACCCACTGCGCTTTCTCTCCTTGCCCTCTATGGAGTTTTCAATCTAGTTCTTTCATCTAAAATCAACAATAACAAAACAACAACAAAAAAATCTAGCAGATAAAGAATGTCCTGCTTTTTCTATATTGAAACTTTAATGGTGTGCAAAATGGTGAACATAAAACAATTTGACTGCACAAAAAGTTCTCATGTGCTTGATGTGAAAAAGGTCTTTGTGGATCTGAAAAGAGGGAAAAGAGGGAAGTGAATGAAAAGCTTAGGTGCAAATGACTTTAGTGCTCTTAGGCTTCCAACCTTTAGAAAAACAACATTTTTCTTTCACTTTACAAACTCAAAAGGGAGAAAGCACTAATGTAATGACATTTTTAAATATTGGGAGTGAAAAATTGGATCATATTTGACAAAAAGTTACATTTTCAAATCCTTAGCATATTTCTACTAATTTGGAAGAAAAAAAAAAAGAGAAGCTAAGATCTCATTTTGGTTGACAGATTTGCAGCCAGTACTATTTCTCTTCTTGCTACTCCTTTTCCAACTTATTTTTATCCCTGAGCGTCTTCCCATAGAAATACACTAGCAGCAGTGGAATCCTGAAGAAGGAGCTGGGCTGTTTGCAGCAAAGGATCATTCTCATTAGAAGTTGTCAGCTGCTGGCAGGCTGCTGAGATTTGCAGGAGCTAGTTCCAAAATTTAAATGCTAAGTGACTTCTTCCCTCTCCACTGTGCTATTTCGAATGGGAGCAAGGAAGGTTAAGAAATGTAAAGGAGGAAGAAAACTTCTCCGATATTGATTTGCTGAATGGAGTTAAAAGCATAGACGTAAACAGATGAGTAGGTTTTCTCCTGTCTGTTAGTAGCACTGAAAACACTCACTAGCCAATATCCTCTTTTGTAATGAACATCACAACAGTCATTACAGATGTGTACWATTCCTGGGGCCACATCCTGCAGAACTTTCTATGCTTCTGTGATCCTGTGGCCTGCACAAATCCAGTGATTTGTCTGGGACTCCTCATTCCATGAATTTCTGCAGCTGTGTAGGTCATTGCAAGAACAGGGTGTGGATTGTAATGAGAATGACAATGACAAAGAAATCACCCCAGTGGGATGTAATACCACAGCCTCAGTGATACTCAGGATTCGTTCCCATTTACTCAGGATTCGTTCCCATTTACTGTCTGCTGAACCCAGATTGTTATCGAGAATCAGCTCTGAATGACTACGTGCTGCTGACGCTGCCTTTAAGATATATGCATTGCAGAGTGTCTGTCAGGCTTTCTGTAAGACTGCAGCTCTCTGCCTGGGTATGAGCCAGCTACTATATTCCAGACTTAAACCCATTGGGGTTTGCCTGACTCACAGAAACACACAGTGCATCCTGGGCCTATTTCTAAAATTATTGCTTATAATTTCCATTTCCTTCAGGGGCCTGTAATTGTACTGATGCTAGTAAGGTGCCTGGCTTTTTAGGGAGGTATTTTAGAAGAAATAGTTAAACAACATTTATAGAATGCATTTTAAAATATTTCCTGTATCGTTACCACACTGCCACAATTCTAGTGAGACAAGGGCTGACTGTATGACTGGAGGATTTTATCTTCACTTTGGAATGGCCTTATTGTTTGCCAGATCAAAAGCAAAGGTTGAATTTTCGTACAGATCTTTCCAGATTGCCACATCCTCCTTCCTTTCCCCTCTAACCCCAAATACACACACTCATGGGGTTTGAGGGGCCATACTCTTCTGCCTATGCCCTCAGCCTGTATGTGTAAATTTTAGGCCAGACATCTTGCTTGGCTTAGCTTTCTACTTGCAAAGCCTGATGCCTTCAATCTAGTTCAGGGGCTGGCCCCAAAGACATACAGATTGTGTTTCTGCTCCCCTTCCCAAGTGATTTGGTAGCTTCTGGAAATATAAAAGATCACCAGCAAATAACTAGCTATCTCTGTAGTAAAGTAAGAAAAGTATAAATTAGTCCAGAATCTAGAAATGAGCCTGTCTATCTTGGGACAGCTTTGCTATGGTAGGTTTTTGTGCGACTCTACCTACCTGAGTCACAAGCACTATATTCCCCCAAGGCCATATGACTGCCGCCTCAGGGAGAACCATCACCCATCCCCACAGCTTCCACAACCAATCCCAGCTGTTCTGTAGCAAGTTCTTCCCCTGTCAATCCCCTCTCCCTATACCTGCTGCCCACTTCCAGTTGTGGAAGGGGAAGGCTAATTTCCAGGGCAATGGCAGAGAAGGACTATTTTACACAAGAAACCATAGCACAGACAGAAATGCTTATCTGGAAGACACCAGTCTTGATTCATCTCCTGGGTATGGGAACTAATTAATAAGCTATGAGGTGCCAGGTCTTTTAACTATGAATGCAACTCATACAGCCAAGAGCCACAAGATACACGCTGCATACCTCATCAAAGCAAAAGAGGACAAGCACCGTTGGTGTCTCCTTGGAGCCCCACTGTTCCCGCGCGGGGGGAAGGTTCAAGCCCAAATCAGTACCAGCACAAAGCCTCAAATACCATGGCAAGCTAATGATAATGCCCTTTTATACCTTGCTAACTCCATCACTGCCAGGTATACAGATTAAGCAGCGTCTGCTTCTGGGCATTGTCCTACAGCTTCATAGTATAGTGTGGTCAGGCCTGCATTTGAGCTGTTAAAGCACTTTAAATTAATAACTCTTTCTTTATTCATTTGTTCACTCATTTTTTCATTCCTTTCTTCATCTCTCCGTTTTTCTTCTGTTTTCTTTTTTTCTTTTATACAATGTACTAAATACCTTTGCAAATTTGGGTTCCAGTTGCCCAACCTCTGACGTGCAGACAATACTCCTTCTTTATCTCACAGGGTTGCTCTGAGGACCCTAAAGATTGTGAGGCATTCAGATAAAAGCTTAATGGCAAAATAAATAACTGTATATAAACACAGACATTGCCAAACCCTCTTGGTAGGGTGAAAGCACACAACTTCCAAAGTTCTTATTTCTGTGTGTAGGTTCAAGAAGTATCAATCACTAGTTACTAATCCAGTATCAGATGTTTTCTTTTTCCCTCTAATTATCCCTCTAATTTTAAGGAGAGAAGGGAATCTCTGCTTTTGGGGAGAAAGGAAATAGCTTTCTGTCRGATTGCTTGAAAAATGACAGCTGTATGATGCTACAAAGAATTGGTATGATGTCTGAGTCAATACAGGGAAGGCGGATTAGTGGGCAGGGTGTGATGAGATAGCCAAGAGCATGTAACAAATTTCTGAACTATGTGCTGAAAAAATGTCTACTTTGCATATTTCTGCAATGTTTATCACTGTCTTTTACTGCAAATATAAATATATGGGGAGAGGAGAAAGCTTTTGCAAACTACCGAAATTCATYAGAGATGATTAACTTTTAGTCCAGTCAAGGACAATGTGAAATGAAATTTCTGCCATACCACATTGCTTGTAATCGGGTTGAACTTAATTAGAGATGTGCAGAAAATCTTTCATGCTGCTTTTCTATCATTAGGGAAATKAAGATCTCCGTAACACAGATGTTAATATTAACGATGTCATAAATAAGTTTACAGATGAGTCTTTCCAAACTTGCAGTAGTGTTCRTGTTTTACAGGGTGTCACAAAGGATGTGGCTCCAAAACCTGATCTGCTGTGGCACAGAGAATCCTTAGCCTTTAGAATAGCTCCTTTTGTAACTGCAGTTTTTGAAGTTATCACCAGATCTGTGTAATTACTTGGATTGCTGTAAAACCAGTCTCTGGGAAAKAAATCTATTATTATGACTGTAAATTTTGTTACAAGATATGGAAGTAAAATTGTGCTTATAAGGCTCTGCTGTTTGATTAATCTGAATGCTGACCTGTTAAACAAATCTAACATTATGTTTACATTAATAGTTTGATTCTATTTGCTTGAGGCAGGGCCTCATAGTCTAGATTTTGCCAGATTTTTCACTTGGATGGTGCTAATATGACCTAGCTCATGATTTTGTTTCCTCACACTCAGCTTGCCAGCCCTACTAAATGATTAAGCTTTGGTATTTTATCCCCAAAAGGTAACAAAACGAATTCCTTTATAGTGAATTGGTAAGGAGGCTACATATTTATAGTCCTCCATAAAAGATCTTTAATGAAATCAGTTGGTCTTCATTGTGGAAGTCTAAGGTTTGAACTTATTTTATTATCTAAAGTTTTTCCTGATAATACCTGAAGCTGTTGCACATATAGCACTGCTCCAGAGCACTTTCCTGGAGCACTTGGATGGCTTTCAAAGATTCTTAGAGTGGAAGGGGATAAGATATTACCAAGAGCTATTAAAAACACCCAGATGTGATTATCTGAAGAGCTTCACTTGCATTAAAACAAGATTCTCAGTATGACTGTACTTCAAAAACAGTCATTCACACACAAGACAYAAATTATTGTACATATGTTTTCCCACTTTCACTTGGAAAGTTCAACGTAAAGGCATGACAAATCCTAAAATGCTGACTGACTAACTCTACAGTGCTACTGCTAGAATTGTGTGAAACAATAAAATATTAACAGAACACAAAAAAAATGGTAAAAAGAAGTTCAAAGTCTTTTGTATTTTGCTTCTATTTCACAACATTGGCCTTGAATCACAAAAGGCCTGCAAATTGTTATGCCTTACTAATCACAAATGAACTGAAAGTTTCATTCTGACTTTCTTCTACTTTGCAGCAAAGTTCTCAGGAATCTGCATTTCATTATAGCATCCCTATGTATGAGCTTGGCATTAAAATATACAAACTTTTGAAATGTTGTGCTATGCATAAGGCAGAAAGTATCTCTGCTTTAGATCTGAAGAATGTAAGCAGCATGTTTTACATATTAAAGATCACTTATCAACTGATATACATTTCCCCTTTCTATTTAACACCCAGACAGAAGGGCAACAGCATTGCTTTCCTCCGCCGATTAGAGGAGATAACACAAAACTTATAAAGAATGCATGAAGGCTCTAAATATAGAAGTGGATTTCAGCTAGTCATAATGCTGCTCCCTCTGCAATAGCAGCATATTTTACCCTGGCGTGCAAAARCAATGTATACCCAGCACCTCCGAGATTCAAGACAGACCTTGTCATCAACTAAAGACCAGGCGCTGGAAAAGCGTGGTAGCACTTCGTGAAGGCTTTAGTTTGGCTGCACAAGGAAGCTGTGCCATTGACTTTGACCAATATAAAAATAAAGTAGATCCCCGTGGAGCATTGCAGTCGAGTACTCAGAACCTGATGCAATTAGGAACTATTTTAATGAAAAGATGACAATACTGAACTGTGCTTTTGACACTGCGTAGGCAATAAACTCAGTGAAGTTTGAAGCAAGCTTTCAGAAGTAAGGCAGCTTGAGCAAAATGAACTGAGTGGCTGCTGCATGGCCAAAGCAAAGGAAAGCAGCCAGGAGTGGACCCCTGTGCACTCAGCATGGAGAATAATCCCGGAGGGAAGGGTCTGTTCTCTCATTCAAATGTCAGTGACCAAACCGAGATAGCTGCTGCCAATCAGAGCAAATGTAAACCCCTGACTGAAAAGTACACAGAAGTAATACAGACAAGGGAAAGTCAATGGGAACAGCTGGACAGTCTGCAGGAAGGAGACTGTAATTCAAAATCCAAACCCGGGTTTTTTGAAAGCTCCATTTCTGTGTTCCCTGGGCTGCCCCATAGACTTGTGGTCAGTGGGAGCACTGTAAACAAAAACCTGACTGGGTAGAATAATACGAAAAAGTGAGGATGACAAAATGCATGAGATACAGACAAGGTGCAGCAGGACTAACCAGCACCCACCTTAAGATCATCCATGACACAGAAAAAATAGAAAAAGAYAGAGACATACATCCACAGTGAGGAACAAATATGACTTCTTATTTTTAAACAGTTAACTTTCCAGGTATGAAACCCCCAGTACATGAAGGAAGAAGAAATCCTTCTAACTAACTGATCAGTCCTTACTCTCCTGTCCCTCTGAGTCACTAGAAGCACATCAGCTATCACACACTGAAATGTGCCAGAGACAAGGTTAAACACTGGCTCMTACTAGCCACATACTCACTAACAAAGGTTTCTTAGAGTAGTGAGACTCTGTGGATGAGTGATGATGATAGAACTAACTGGCAGCAGAAACTTGATTTCCTGGAAGCAGGGGATTTAAGTGAGCAAGAGGGAAGGTATTCAAGTATTGGAGCCATAACCTGTTCTCCTGGATCAAGGAAGGGCTATTCTTGGTATAGACTTCAGGATAAGACAGAAGGAGTATCCCACTTYCATCCACGTCCTAAAATGTGAGATTAGATTTGGCTATTGGCAACAGTTGAAGGTGGCTTGAGATTTGTAGGATACTGAAACATTCTCTTGTTTGTTTAAGGAGAAATAATGAAAGCTGATATTTATTGCATGTTTTCTTTTCTTCAAGAAAAGAGTACTCAAGAAAAGGGTTTGTCTCAAAACAGTTTGGTGTTTATCTCTACGCAGCAACACTAAGGAGCAGGATATAGTTTTGATGTCATGCTTCATATTTTCTTGTATAAAACATTTTCAAAAGGTTACTCAGGTGTTTTGACACATATTTTTCCCTGAGCTGAGTTATGGCAAAACAATCTTTACTATTTTTGTATGTTTTGTCAATATGATTTATTATTTTAATGATAAAGATGTATTTTGGCAATGCTGACTGCAAGAGTTTGTTTAAAATAGATTTCACTGGCTTGTAGTCCGTTGTTGTACTTAATCATGGAGGTGACAGGGAAACTTTTGGCAGCTCTTTACAATTGAGACAACGTTAAGAGCAATTGAGAAGTGTTTGCAGCCCTTTCAGCCACACAGAAAAATTCATCTTCAAATCATTCTCCTCACTGCCCCCTTCAAAAAAATGTGAAGTCTTTTAATAGAAATCAGCCCTTTTCATGAAAGTATGAGCTAGCTGAAACCYTTGGTTTCTGTCCTGAAACAAATGCATCAAAAAGCTTTCAAGCAGACCTAAGCTTCTCCTTCTAAAGTGTGCCTGAGAATCCACTYTCTTGACCTTTATCAGCTTCCCTGCTTTCCAAGGAAGTACATGAGTTTGCACAGTGATTTCCTTTCCTATGATAACGTGAATTCCCTTTTTACAAAATTTGGTATCATGATGGCAGACACGAGAAGCCTTCTGTTCCAGCAAACAGAGTGTCATGCCAGATCACAGTAGCAAGAGTTGCCTCCCTGGGCATGAAACTCCGGAGAAAGTGGACTGTTGTCATCTCTTTTGGACAATCTCCTTTTTATTTCTTCTGACCTTTGCCGGGTCCTCCTCCCTTAGGCCGTACACAAAACAGCTGAGCCTCTTCTTCACTATTTGTGTAGCTTCTCAAGAATAGATACATGCTGCATGGTCCAGTACTTGCAGTCCCGTCCTGCYGTTGCATTCCTGTCATGCTGCTCCTTTGAATTCCTGCTTACTGGTCTTCCATCAGCAATGACCTCTGCACTGCTTGAGTCAGCTAACACCTCGCTTTCACGTGAAGTGCCTCCTGGGTGGAGGATATTGCAGGTGTCAGGTGAGGGGACCACTGCTAGTCAGCTGGTGGGCTAACGTTGTCAGTCTGCTCTGCGTACTGCCCCCCTGCTCCCACCACATCTCACCCAGTTTACCAGAGTCTGATCTGTGCATTTTGTAATGCAATGTCATCTTGGGTGCAATGTCATCTTGGGTGTAAAGGTAGTGGTTTTATCATACTAACCTAGAAGAGCTCTTTCAATTCAGCATATCAGGATTTTGTCACTGTGTCCTCAGAATATTCCGTTTTGTCCCTCAGGTATTTTCTCCTTCAGTTCTTTATCCCTTGTCTCTCTCTTTTTTTTTTTTTAAGATCTATTTTATAATATATAAATGCACAGCATATAAATGCAGTAATTTCAACTTCGCTGAGCACATCAATATTTTGGAGATATGTATATACTTTTTTTCTCTCTCTCCCTAACTTTTGGCTTCAGTAAAGACTGAGTGTAATGTTTCCTTCATAATTTTTTTCCAGATGGAATAGCCTGGTGGGTGTGTAGCCCTAGGGCAGGCATTGTGGAACATCTATCCTATTCATGTCATCTCTAATATCTATATTTTTAAATAACTCCCTCAACCTCATTGAGGGTCTAAAGATGCCTTGAGACAAAGAATTCAGTAAGGCTGTGTCTGTGTCTCACACAAATTAGAACAGTGCTCTTGAAATGATCCGGGGTAGTTCATGAATATACTGTTTGTCCCCGATTGCATCTTGCTTTCTGGAGGTGATTGACCTTTCCATTGCAGTAGATTGGGGAAGTGTACAGAGTCAGGTCTGCTAAGGAAAGACTGAATTTCCAGCTGATAGAGGGCAACATGCTAACTTGATTGCTAACAGCCAGCTCCGAATATGTTGACTTTCTTTAGCATTGCTTCTGCCTTCATATTTTCTTCTTTCATTTTAATCAGTGTTTTATTTTAATCAGTTTTGTCCCTGAAGCCTGGGAGTCGTGTCCTCTGGAGGCGTGTTTCCCATGGAATTCAGAATATGCATTTATTTGACCTCTGCCTCCCTTTGTTCAGTCATGATTTTTATTTCTAGTCAGGCTTTCTTTACAACTAATAACTTCAAAAATGAGAGAAAATAATTCTTATTCTTCTCAAGTTGGTCTTCCTTTATGCAAAGATGTTTGTGATGCCACAAATATGGTGTTTATTTGGATAATCCTCCAGCTTTCTTGCTGATATTCTAAATATTTTCTGAACTGTATACAACATGCACGATGTTCAGCATCAATTTTTGAGCTTCTTGAGTGTATTACATATACATCAGCTCTCTAGCCCCGCTTGCATTACTGCTGTCTAAAATGTTTTCAGTTTGCATTGAGGCTAGGTCAGATTGGTTTCCTCTTTGATACTAGTTTCTAACTAACATCTCAGCTTGCTTGTTTATGCATCTATTATTGTATGACTGTCAGACATAACAAAATGATCCTCTTTTCTCCCTTTTGATTTTGTATTTCCTCCTATTACTGACTCATGTGCATACATGAATCTATAAGGATTCCTCTCCCTGTTGTTTATCCATTAAGCTGTTCTGAGAGCCCTGTTCTCCTCTCTTTAGTGACAAAAACCTTTAGAGACTTTTTGATGGCTCATCTCCGACAGTACAAGCTCACCTGTCACTTGCTTCCTATTTAATATCCCTCAAAAGGGCCTTAGTTCTGTATTTGAGGTAAAGAAAATACTGCAGTTGACTCCAGTATAAAATAGATTAGGCCATATCTTCCTTAGCTGCCTGGATGCCTACTGAACTCTGTGCAATAGAAGATTTTCAGTGATTTCAATGATTTTCATTTTTCAGAAGATTCAGTAGCAATTACTTTTCAAAGTAATTTGCTACTGTCTGTCCTTTGGTAAATGTGATGCTTTTTTTTTTTATATACTACAGCTGAGTTAACTGTTTGGTTACCAAATTTCAGTCTTGGAAAATTAAAGCCATTCCATAAGCAGCACCACCAACAAAGTCTGAATTTTTATGGCTTTTTGTCTTGGTGTGAATTGTATCAGGACAAATTCATTGAGGTCAGATGTAGTTGTGCTCATACTGCAGTGAGAAGACATTAATGGGGTTTCTCTTCTCTATCAAACATCAGTGTTTACTGATTGTATAGGAACTGAGTAGGTTTGAGATCCCTGCCCCTTGATTAAAAATGGATAGTTGGTTCAAAATTTATTAAGGCAGGGGAGTGGAAGACAAGCAGAAAATCCTAGTGCATAAACCACATTTCCTTGGGAAAACCAGGCTAAAAACAACAAGAAGGAAAAACAGCACTGCTAACTGAAAGATTTTGGCAGGGATTAAAAATAAAATTAAAAATAACATATTTTCCACAGATTTTCCCACACCTACGTTGACTTGCTCATTGAAGATCCTCATACTCTTTTGTTTGTTGTCCAACTCATATTTGACAAATTGCGCAGTCTTTTAGGTAATTGACAATCTGTCTATTTTGTGTCCCGAAAGCATCAAAATGATCAACTTCCATCTGGTGTTCTTTTAAGAAACATTTCCCACTTCAAAGTCCACTGGCAGCATTTTCCCCATATTGCCATCAAATTGCTATCTCATTTTACTTCTGACCTCTCCTGCTGCCCTCCAACGATGCTACAAAATAATTTTTCCTCCAAGAAAATCTTGGGGGGAACAGCTTTTTCTCTGACTGCCAGCCTATAAGAACCGCTATGCCAGGTTTTCCAGTAGGCTTCCTCACTTGCTAATAGTGCTGGCAGCTGTGTCTAGAACTGACCAATATATTCCATGTCCTGGAGGTAGGCTGCATCAACTCGAAGTGCTATATAGGGGCCAGGGTGTGAAGGGATGCAATATTGCTATCTTAGCCCCAGCCTGGCGAATTCCAAGAAAAGACCAGAAACATGCAAGTGGTAAAATTCACCTTTTGTTTTGCCATATATCTCAGCATAGCATTAATCTGAGCACCCGTGTGGGGTGGCTTAAACACTTGCATTATCACTAAAGAACAGCCACTTTTTAACCCTTTTATATACAGGAAAATTAAAATGTTTAAGTGTATTAGAGCAAGACTAATGTTGTGAATTTAAATCAACGGTTGTCAGGAAATGGAAATGAAACTCCTTGATCTTCTCTGTTGTAATTTATATTCTGAGTAGCGCTAAATATATATCAAGAGTCATCCTAGGAGAAAATATAGACTGGAAACCTGAACTCTGCTGGCATTTACATTTGTAAACTCAGTGAAAACTAMTGTTATTTTTTAAATTTCTTTCTTAACAGGGGAAAAAACAATAGAAGCACTAAACTTCATGTACATGAGCAATATATTTCTCTCTCAGGGGCAGTCCCAGGAGCAGCAGATTCTTCAAGCAGGCTCCAGAGCTAAAAAGAACTGAAGCGACCTTTGAGAAACGCTGAGAGAAGAATGACCATCCTTTCTTTGGAAGAGAGCTGATGCAAAAGGTGTATTTCCTTTCTTCTTGAACTAAAACTTTAAGTGGTTTTGCTGATCAATTTAGCTGGCTAGAAACCTATGGAAAGCTCTTCTGTTTGAAATGAAAGAGGAGAAAACCACTTCGTACAGCTTGAGAATATGAATTCCTCCCTCTTTGCCACTAGAGAACACATGACTCATTCTTGCAGTTCTCCTGAGCCTGCTGCCGCTGCATACCTGTCAAAATGCAGAGGACTTTAACCTTACCTGAAAGCAAAATGGATAGTCAAAAATCTCTGTAATAGTCCTATCTATAAATGAGAGAACTAAGAGTATAAATCAAAAGCTTTTGACTCTTGTTTTGGTGAACTAGAAAACAGAATCGTCTGGTTTCAAAACAGTGACAAAGAAAAACAGCATTTGAGATATAAAGTTGCTTGTCAACAGCTTAGTTTAAGAACTTAGCAACCCACCCCAAAAGTTCACATTTGAGTCGTCTTGGTAGTCCTAAGGGTGCTGGTGGTATAACCAGCTACCTGAGTACCCTCTAGCCCAAATTTCAGCAAAGCAAGGATGGTGATAATTGAGGAGTTCATATTTGAAAACAAGAAGCTGGTGCTAAGAGAAGCAAACAATGTTCTTTCCCAAGTGCTATTTTCTCTTTCTACCTTTCTATCAGTCAAGAAACAGACAACTTATGCAGCCTTTAACCCCATTAAAAACAGAATTRTTTGAGGAATATAAAATATGCACTTCACAGTTAAAAATGTGTATAACAGCAAAAAAAGGCTCTCTTTATATAACATCAAGACTGATAGTACCTTTTAAAACCCACTGAAAAAGCTGTGAAATTTTGCAAAGGTTGCTGTATTACAGTTATGCTGTAATACAGTTATTCTTACATGCATAGAAGGGACTGGTGATAGATTGATATACCACCACAATTATAGAAGAAATGCATTTTTCTTTGGTCCAGCACTGCTATTCTGATGGGCTTATGGCAGATCATAACTAATACATTGTCAGTCCTGTCTCCACCTACACACATTCATGCTGAGGTTTTTTTTTTCCTTTTTTTTTTGAATCATATTTCTAAACCTCCCAAAGGAGAAAAAACAGCAAGGTGAGAAGTCTGTCTGTGGCTCCTGTGAGCTCATGTCCTTGTATCAGGTATTTTGAATGCTATAAGTCAGCCTGCCACTTGTTTGCTCTCTTTATTAACCCTTCATGATATATGAATATACGCAGTATCAACTAGTTATCRGCTAGTGTCAGGATAGTCGATTTGTACGTTGTTCATTTGGACAATTCATGCATATTGATAGAAATATCTTCTGAAGTTCAAAAAAATGTTTAAGGGGTATGGAATAAAAATGTTATTGATATGAACATGTACATATTAGGGCTAGCAATTAAGTCCAGCAGTCCTCAAAGCTTAGACATTTGTTCTTTATAGATGCTGGTATAGATATTCCAGAAAAAGAAATAAAAGAAGGTACAAAATCRTTTGAACAAACTTCGGCAGAATATTTTTCCCTTCAAGATTTTTCTCAGGCATCATTTATCACTATTGAAATAATAATTATAACTATTAAATCTATAGAGTATTCTGAATCTGCATTGTCAGCATGAGTCATGTTTAATTGTGAAAGTAACTCAGTTCTTAATAACTAGTCAATTTGTTCCTTCATGTTTCCTTYCCTATAGAAAGCTTGATAATGCTTTTTTTGAAGTCCATGTGTGAGTCCATAGGAGATAGAAATAATCCAGCACAGTGACTTGAAAACTGATTGCAGGGCTCATGATAGTTGGCTTTGCAGCCAAAGCACCACCAACCACACTTGCTTTAGAAGAGTTAGGACTCTTCCAAAGATGTTGGGGCTGTCATACTTGTGAAGAAACATGGAAAAAATAACCAACATCTATCCTAAACTTTGATAAGTTAATAAATAAATAAATAAATAAATATTAAAGCAATTGAAAGTGAGGATACAAAATTGCCTGCCTTCAGAAAACATTTATTTATTTATTTACTTACTTACTTATTTTGATAAATTGAACATTACAGAGCATTTAAAGAGGGAAAGATTTTAGCTCCATCGGAAAGAAGTGAAAAGGCCACTGAGGTTCACAGACAGCCTCTTATCAAGCTGAGCTGCCTTTGGATCTGGGCCTTCATGAAACCTAGGGACATGGCTCTGGATTCTTATCTGGACATACAAGACCAAAACAAAAATGGAATATATTTGAGCACACCAGGGATGCTTGCAAATACCAGATTTTCACTTGTTCAATATCAGTGACCTAGTAAAGAATTTATCTTTTTAAATCAATGAGTATTTAATCAATATTTAATCAATCATTAAATCGATATTTAATGTTTTAGTGCAGGATTCTAATTGGTCTTCTCATTCTGTAATATATCCTCAGAACTCTGAGTGTGATAAACACACACTGGCCACTTCTACAATACATTTCTGTGAAGCTTTTGGCTTCACTATCGCTTGGAGGAAAATAATGCTTTCAGCACATAACACCACTTTTATACTACCTAATATCAATCTAGTTCTGGGATGGCATTTTTTATGCAGTCTCTAAGGAACTAAGCTAGAAGGCTTTTTATGGCTCAATTGTCAATATAATGGTGTTCAACCATGCTATAATGCATCTTGGGATTAATTTATTGATATTAGCAGATACACCCAGGATACACAGGTGGCAAGAAAAAAATATGCGTATCAGAAAAGAAGGAGTTTCAAAACCTTTCTAAGTAATGAAAAAAGAAAATAGATTGTAACTGAAAATGACAATACCGCTACAGAAGACTCAGTGTTACAGGTGACTGCTGACAAGCAGGAGCATGATCGAGCCAGCAGAACCAGGCAGAAATATATCTCTGATTTAGGGGATGAAATCATATCACTACAACAGAAGAAAGCTCCAGGGAGAGTAAATATGTCTATAGTGGAGTGACTTCAACTTGTGTGAGCATACATAGGCTAAATTTAAGCTAACTAGGGCAGGTATTTCTAGCAATGTAACCATGGTAGCATAAAGCTCAGCTGAGGCTAAAAAACCCCCACCTGCACAAGGAGTTGCATAAATACTTGCCAGTTGGTCCCACAAAGCCCTGTACAGAGCACAGTTGCACCTCTAATAATATCCATGGTAGATCTGCTGCACGTAATAACTGAAGTGTAGACTATTCTTCAGACAATTTTAAAGAAAAAAATGAAATCATTTGGTGTCACTTGCAGACTTTCTGTTGATTTCAGTGAACCTCGGCTCAGTCCTTTTAACGTTAAAGATAAATGTAACGTATTAAATGATACAACAGAGTACTTGGTCTTAATAAGAGCAAATTATTTCTGCAGGGTAATAAAACTGATCCAGTTGTAGTGAGACAACTGAGAAAACAGATTCAGGGAAAACTAATTAAAGTATCTTGAGTACAAGGACTAAGTTTTACCTCCCTGACATAAGAAATTACTTCCAGAACTTTTATAAAACATTTATTCTCTTATAAAGTGGGTAATAGAAGTGATATACTGTGGTCTTATCCCCAAGATCAAACTACCTGCCTTCTATTATGGAAAGGAACAAATTGCCCAGGATGTGCCTCTTGAACACAGAGAAAAAAAAAATGTTTGCTACTGAAATGTGAAAGTCCATTAAGTACTGGGCTGTGATTGCTTTTCAATTAGCTTTTACCAAAAAAAAAAAGAAAAAGAAAAAGGTGTTTCCCTGCCATAAAAGACAGCTATTAGATTTCTACTCAGAAAAGGGTCACCTGAAGCCTGTGCTCTGTGTACRCACATTTCTCTATTGAAGTGGCCAGATTCTAGGAGGAAAGTCAGAAAAGGTGAATTGTTCTTTAATTTGCAAAACTCAGGCTAGTTATATTGAAGGTCAGTTTTCAGTGATGAGAATAGGTCTCTGCAGTAAACTTGTTTGGGTCCTGAAAAACGTGTTTGATTGGGTTGAGTGGGCCTGTTCAGATTTGGGGTTTTAACTTTGGAGCCTGATCTGCAGCACTGTGTGGTGAGCCAAATGGCAAGAGTATGTGCCCAAAGGGAAGGTGATGACCAGAAACATAAAGCAAGGCCTTTCCTTACAACAGCTACCATGGGGTCTTTAAGCCTTGAAGCAAGGGGGGTAGCTCTAGATAATCATTTATATGAGTATTTAACTGCAGGTACATGAAAAATCCTGTTGACATCACCAAGCCAGTTTCAAAGTGAAGAGCACATGTAAGTGCTTTGCTGGACGAAGGCCAGAGGCAGTGGAAGTCAGTGCTAAGGCTACTCTGGAGGCTTCTTCTCGCCTTTGAGTCCCCAGAGCACCCAGACATCTTCCTGAAGAGTCTTGGAAAGGTTTGTGAATGCAAAGCAGATCTTCTCAAACAGTCAGTTTTAAAACCACCTGTAACAAAACATGAGACCCTAGCTGAGCCCATTTTCACACACAACAGCTAATTTTCTGTTAACAAGGGCTTAGACAGAAATGGTGTATTGGGCTTTCAAACAGCTTTAGGGGCTTTCTATATTTGTTGACTGAGACTTTTAAAGCAAAACATCTGGGTCACTGTTTATCTCCCTCACTGGAGTTGCTTTATAGTCTTTCTGATCTTATTCTGCAGGTCAAAAAGAGGACTGTGTCCAAAAGCCTTCGCTCAGGAAATGGCTTGTAATAATAAATGTCAGCCAGGTATACCAGATGCCCCTGTTTCTGGATGCCATCCTACACTGTTTTCAGATGCTATTTGAAATCAATTATCAGACTGGGAAGGACTATAAAACATGTCAGGAGGCAGGCTCCAATTCAACTGAATTCAGTTCAATTGGCTCCAGTACTTTCTAATCCCTGAAAGAGGAATTTTCTCTTTAGCTTTATAAAACTTTCTGTCAGGCTGCTGCTACTTATTTCTATCTGGTCAGAGTCAGATTCTTTTTCTAGTACTGTCATTTTCTAACCCGTGGGTCAAACTGATAGAAAAAGAAGAATGCCAGGACTCCAGAACCGTCTGAACTATGATGGATAAACAGTGCAGAGGCAAACTTCCTATCACCTATCATTACAGTCATTTTTGACCATGAACCATTTGTTGTGACAAGTACATTGCATATTTAAATTTATTTTTACACCTGCAGAGATCTGGAATGATGCACATTCCAAGCCTACTTATTTTTGCAAATTAAGAATTTAATATATTGCTAAAGTATTTTTGTTACTGTTCATTTATTTGAAAGTGTGTCATGTCTGTCTTGGTTAGAAGTAAGAATTGTCTGTGGATTGCACTTCTTTCCCACATCTCTGAAAAATGCAGACTTCCACATGATTCTGCTGAAAAACAAGGATTCAATGCAGGCTTCACAAATCAATTGCTGCTCATGAATTATTATTTTTAAAAAATATTTTACAAGCTTTAATGGCTCTTCTGTGTTTTACTCCAATAGTTTATGGAGAGTTTGGGATGTGCATCACACATACACTCAAATCTTACACAGAAAAATGCAGTGCTGTTCTGCAGCACAGACTGAGAGCAGATTGACATTCACCAGTTCTTAGCTGAGGCTTCAAGAATCCTTTGCTAAATGATGGTGAAGATTGGAAAGAATTTGCTTACCTTTGTATTCTCGGAAGCCAGAGAAACCTAGACAGCGTACCACTGTATTCCTGACATCTATATGAGATTAAAAAAAGGCTACAGTCAAAGTGCTCATCTAGGACCTACTCTCAATGTGTTTCTCACCAAGTATATAAGGAGCTTGGCTATTGTTGATGTTTCTTTTGGTCAGATGCGTTCCCACCAGAAACCCATATGCACACACTACTTGCCAAACAAATAGTCTTAGCAGACAGAGCTGGTAAGAGAAGCCCGAAGACAGGTAAGGAGGCTAATATGGCTTTTGTAGAGCTTAGAATGCCTTCTAGGTAAAGCTTTATAATAATCTATGCTTTGTAAATTTAGTTTCTACGATAGGAAAGGCTAAAATATAATGTTAAAGCCACAAGATCATAGTGGGTCGAGTAGCCACAAGTATGATCATCCAGACATAGTCTGTCTAGAAGCTCTACTTCATTTGCCCAAAGACAGAGTTATAAATTAAGATAAATCTACTGGCCATATTTGTTTTCCTGTTGTTTTATAATAACGATCGGGTTATAAAGGACTTTGTTCTGAAGAGTGTTTCTCTGGCATGCTACCAGGATGCAAAAACTTTGTATCCTGCCAAAGTTCTCAGCTGCAGATGCAATGAAGACCGTGCTGCTTCCTGACTTAGTATCTGAAGCCTGGGCATGATTTATTCCCAAAAGACTTAGTGCCTGCGAGTATTTCTTACTGCTTTGGAATTTATAAATGTTCCTGGAGAAGATTCGTTTCCTCTATCTGAAATATATAAGCATTATATTAGATAGACACTTACTTTAATAAATATTTTCAGTGCATAACTTTTAATTAATTTGTTGTGATACTTGATTAGTATTTTCAGTGAATTTCCCTCAAAACCATTCATTTAGAATGCTCTTCCAGAAAGGATTCATTTGACTCTCAGTTCATGTCTATGGCTAAGGCACCATGCACTCATCTTTTTGATTCTTTAGGAGACAGGCTTACACAATCATCTTTCATCACTGAGATCAGTTCTCCAAAGGTGGCTTCTAAACCTATTCTAGTTCCATAATTTTCCTTGCTTCACATGCCTTATCTCTTCAGTTTTTATGTTCTTTAAAAATTTAAGGATATAGAAAATCTGTTTAATTTTCAGGAGTCTGGAGCAGGCTTAGATATCTGCCGCTTAGATGAGAACTTTGGGTCAGCTCTGGCCTCCGTTGCAGTCAGGAGGATTCTTATTAGAAAGTGAATTTTGGCTTACACATTGAAACAGTGCTGAACAAATAGGGGCCTAAATAAGGATTTAAGTTCCTCGATTTAATGCACCCAAGCCTGAAACATTTGGTTTTTGCAGCTGTGAGAAAAAGGAAATGTTCGGGAGAAAGTTTTACTTTATGCTGAAGTTGAACTTGAAGCGATCTCCTGAGATGTCTTTTATTTGTCTGTTAAGCAGAATGCACATTTATGGTGCTGTATAAATAATAATAATAATGTTATCACCTCTCTGTATTCTGTTTATTGTAACCTGTTTATTCTGCAAAACTCAGCAATGAAAGTAAAAATAGCCTCCATATATATTTCGGTGAAGACCCATAGTCATTTTTATTTCTTACAAACTTGTGCTCTCTTTCCTAGCTGTCAGACATTTTGTATTTAAAACTATCAAAGAAAAAAAAAAAAAAAAAAAAAGATCAAGTCTCCCAAAAATATGTTCTAATAACATTAAATAATTTAAACTGTAGAAAGCATGAGGCCATATCGTCCAATCTTTTTTTTAAGCAGTCCCCAACCAAATCAGTGAAGAGTACTGCCTAAAAATGAGTAGTGGTTGATGACCCTAGGAATTTAAAAAATGAAGTGGATCCATACAACACAAGGAATTAGTCATAGGATAGGGAACCTTTTACCTATAAATCAGAGTTTGAAACCATCGCAGCTTCAGTAAGTAGTAACACTAGTTATGGATTGATGGTCTATAGGGATCAGCATTAAAAAGCAATAGCTACCACATTGTGGTATCCAAGATATTAAAGCTATTTCCCGTAGCTAAAAGAGGAAATCAAGACTGTGTTCAGATATTAATGTTGGCCAGAGTTTGTGAAATGAATAGGCTTGACCTCAGTCCGCCCTCTTTTCTAGCAAATAGATGTCAACATTACGGAAACATTGCAAAAAGTGTCTCCTTATTTGCGACCTTGAAATCATCGGCCCTGTGGATGATTGGCTGAGTGAGGGGGGAGAAGGAAGACATACACTGGTAAAGAGAAGAAACATATAAGCTTTCTGCAGAACCTGGTGCTCAGATTACGCCCTTGCTATGGATAAATAGATTTTCAAGCTCTTAGGCTGCCGATCCTGCTCTTTTATCAGCTATAAATATACTCACAGCATGTTAAAAAAAAAAATCCTTCAAAAATTAAGGCACAAAATACAAACTGACAGTCTAGACATTAATCATTCTATTTTGTATTAATTTAGTAAGAAAGTTAGCACCTTTAAAAACGTTCATTTATCATACGTTTAAACAGTTCCCAAAGAATTTGCAATAGTTTCCTCATTCCAAGGCTAGGGAATTACTATAAATGCAATAATCAATGCGTTAAGCCCCAAACAACACAATTTTAAAACAATAAATGCATGTTGCAGTTTGAGATCTCATGGTATTTTGATGCTCCCTGCTACTAGTTGGCCAGGCTTTCACTGAGCAATGGGTGCAACAGGCAGGGGAGGAAAGTCTGGGAAGAAAGCGGGCATTGGGTAAGTCATTTTAGACATGGCCACAGAGAAAACTGATTTCTTTCAAAACAAACCAGAGGAAGCTCAGCTCTATGCTGCTTTAACACTTCACTTTCATCAGGCTCCTGTGGACTAAAGGAAAAGAGGACTAGCTGAAGGCATGGCTTTCCTAGCCTTCTTCCCTGATTGCAAGATGTGGCCAGTGCAAGGAGGATCCTAATGTCCCATGCAAAATTAATAGCTTGGCTGTTCCTGAAAATGAAAGTCCTCAACACACATCTTGTGGTATGTCACATGCTGACAACATAGGAATATGGAATATGTCCCCCCAGGGTGGTGGGGATGGGACGAGACACCAGCCCGTGCCTGAGCCCGCGTCTGAGCTGTGTTGCAGCAATGACCCAAGTGTGGTTGGGCCATTTTCATAAGAGCTTGGGTTTTGCAAGCCCTGCTTGTAATGCTGCAAGTTACCTGCAGAACCTCTTTTTCTCTCTTTATTTTTCTACTGTAAGCTTAACGTAGCAAAACAACATCCTCCCACATGATCAGTGCTGGGTACAGCATCCATCCAAGCCTAATACCTGTATCAACCTCTGTCAGCCTTTGCTACAGAGCTTTTTCAGACGTTTTTGTCTCATTTAAGTCCTGTCAGCCCTTTGCTTCAGTCCAGCCCTTTCTAGCCATGAGTTGAAACAGCTTATTAAAAATTTCTTACAGACTTACATTAGTATAAATTAGGAGGTAGAGGACATTATCCCACATAGAGTATGAATTTTTATTCAAATAATTCTATTTGCATAATTATCTTTTTGAGAAATTAAATGTACATTATTACACTTGATGTGCTACAAATTATAAAAGCAAAATTTCACTTGTAAGGTTGCACAGTTCTCAAGCAATTAGCCATATTGCACCCGGCAAACCAAAATTAAACATATAAATTAAAACAGCAGGGAAGTATAATAATGTTAGAAAGGGGGCGTAGACTTTATGCAGTTTGTTGCTTCCAGAGCTCAAACTAAAGATAGTTCTGACARGAACAGGTCAGACAAGCAAGGTTAACAGGTTTCCCCACATTTTTCTAACTTGTGATGTATAAAACTTATTTGACAGAACAACTATGTGATCTACTTTCACCAGTGATAACAATATTATCTAAGCAAGTAATTTACTTGTGTGCTGTATTATATAACCTTGCAATATGACTACAATTTTTACAATACATAGCTATTATTGGCAATTTAATCAATCAATAGGCACACTGGGCCTGAATTCACCATTCATCCTCTTTTTATGATTATTCAATGCCTGCGGTTATATCTATATACAGCTACCTACACAAAACCTACAGCACTCTSTGCACACACTTTTTAGCCAACAGGAATTAATTATAACCACCACAAAAATTTATCAAAACACAAATATATTTCCAGGAAGAGTAAAGCATTTAGATAAGAGCAGTTAATCGAACAGCATGGAGAAACATATGAGTGCTGTTGAATAGGCTCCAAAGTTATTCTCAATTCGCTGAATTTCCCAAAATTCTTCTAGGCAAGCTTCAGCACCGAAAATGGCCCACGTTTGGAAAATGTGTGTTTGTCTTGCCAGACAAAGCTGAAAAAAAGACACAGGAAGAGCTGGAAATCACAGATAAACCTTCAGCTGAGGGAGCTGGTTGTCCTCTGCTAAGYAAGTGTTCACTATGGCAGTGCCATGGAGCACTTCTCCACTGCTATCCAGTGAGTCACAGCTAGCAGGGCATATTTTTCTGCCCATGTCAAAGGAAAATTTCCTTTGGATCAACTTTGCTAATCCTTTTCAGAAACAGAACTGATTTATTCAGTCTTATGGATGCAGGTTTTCAAACACTAGCAAGGTATATATATATATACCTCTATATATAGAGAGTAAGTTCATAGGATCAGGCTGTGCTACGTCATCCTGCCCTTGCAGGAGAGATGTTTGGAGAGCCCTACACATGCCCTCATTGCAAATCCCTCTGATTCACTCACACCATTAATACGAGCAGTTTCTCACGTAGACAAGGCAAGTCTGTAGCACTGTTCCGTGACTCTCTTTCTCTTCCTCCTCAGCCTTTAACCTTCTGGCAGTACTGGCCACCTCCCTTTGCAGCATTTCCCTTAGAGTTCCTGTCATCCCAAGGCTGGACATGCCATTCCAGCACTGAGATCTCCAGCTCTTAGAGKTGATAAGATCCAACATCTCCAACCTTATTAAGTGCACATAAGGGACAACTAACTAACTGTTCTTTCCAGTGTTGGGGAAATTAGGTATCTGTCTATAAGCAGTGGTCCCCAAATGAGAAATTTCAGACTGGATTTGGTAGGTTACTTAGAATACTTGAAGGTTTTTCCCCAGGATTCCAGAAAATCYCTTTCAATCTCTGTAGTGGTGTAATGGGCTACATTTATGCTTCCCAGAGTCTTGAAGGTCATTCCCAAGAAACATTGATTCCTCTTTATATTTCCCTAGAAATCTCATGTGCCTTCTCAGCAGACAGCATTTGATCTCTCAGAAGGGTCTCAGAAGAAGGTCCAGAAGAATTGTTTTAACCTTTCTTTCTTCCATAGATGTATCTTCTTCCATAATTGGCAAGAAGTATGCTTTCATGTTTTACTTTTGATATCAGAAAAACTTCSATGCCTGCCTCATGAGATGGAGAATGAAAGAAAGCAGAAGAAATGGAAGGGCGAAATTACCACAACAGGGAGATGATTTGTTCTGAAACTAGAATGGACAGGGAAAGGACAGAATATCAAGGCACATTTATCAAGTGAATTTACATCAAGGAAAGTGGGACCTTTCTCAGTCCTGGTTACAAGAAGTGACCCTGAAGCTGCCTTCTATGAAACAACAGCAGTAATGGGAAATCAGAGATTGTGTGATTTGTTTAGGGAGCCTCATGCATGTCCAGGCAAAATCATCATCAGAACTCAAGCAAATCAGTCCTAAAATCTTAACTTTCCTGTAGTGTTTTTTTTCGCTTTGGCAAAGACAGAACTATACACATTTTTGCAAAAAAACTCCTGCACTTTCCTGATTTCATCTAGGCACATAAGAACATAGGCTTAAATGCTCAAGGGTTCTCTCTCTCCTCACTGTTAGGAGAAAGAGCTTTTTAAAATCAGCCTGAAACCTCTATGAAAACTATGCTTCTGATTATTAAAGCACTAATGTGACTAGGTACCAAAGGTCCAACAGGATTTCTGTTTTCCTCCAACCTTTTATTATTTATCCAATGAAGCAAAGGGAGGAAAAGAAAAAAAAAAAAAAAAAAGAACACAGATAATTACTAGTCACAAAAAAATATCGTATGAGGAGTAAAAAAAAAAAAAAAAAAAAAAAGACAATTGAGAGCGGGTGAGTTTGGAAAGTACCCAAGGGAACTCACTGAAACTGTGAGTCTGAGTCATGTGAATAGTATTTAGGAGCTCTGATAAGGAAATGGGGAACTGCAAAATAATGCATACCATACATAGATGTCTCATAACACCTTGTCAGGTATAAATCCAATGTTTCATATAGGGAGGCTGAAAGGGAGCTTACATGATTTTCTCAGGGAATATTTATCACAGATTTTTCTGGCTTCTATTCTWGTGGTTTGACCACTAGATAATGTTAAGTTCAAGGTGATTGTACTCTTCTGAGCTTTATAAATCTTTCTTTTTTTTTCTAATTTTAAATAAATAAATGGGGTGTCTTAGTGAAATGTTAATGCAACTGTTGCCYAGGGCACCTAGAACTGGAGCAGGAATCAAGAGAGACTTTCAGGGTAAAGACAGAGGTAAAATAAAAACGAAAAAGATTTAAAAAAAAAAAAAAAAAAAGGTAATCATATGGTTGGTAAAATGCCAGAGGAGGGGCAGTCTTCTAATGACTTGTCTTCAGCATGTAATGAAAATGCAAGGGCAGGAGGCAGGGGAGTTGCAAAGGTGCAGGGGACTGATTAGGAACTAGAAATAAATAGGGCCAAAACCAAATAAATTGGTTTTGTAAGGTTAGTTTGCTGCTGGTTTAGCTACCTGAGCAGCCAGCCACCATCTGACAAGCACTGATGGAGAAGAAGAGAAAATGTGGAAAAGATCTCTCTCACCTCCAGTCAGGTTGTCCAGTCTGAACTTAGGGGCATGGCTTTAACTCTCAGAAAGCTCTTAGCATCTTTTGGACTTGTTTTATATACCGTGGTCATTGGTACATCATGTTTATCAAATAGCTCCAGCACCAAATGCTTGATTAATGCCTTTTTCTTGACCACGTAGAGGTGAGGAAGACACTTTGGGACTCATATATGTAGTGGCATCGCTGTGAATCAGGCTCATCTTTATCCAAGAGCATCTGGGCCTTACACCCTTTCTTTCAGGGCTCAGGCACAAGGCTGAGCTATAAAGACTTAAGTAGCTGAGCTTGAAGCTCCTGAGAAGGAAGATCAAATACAAGGAATAAACAAGCAGGACCTTTTTAAACAAAAAGAGATGCCTGCAACATATATTCTCCCGGAGGCACTTATTTTAGGGTGGAGAAGTATGAAATCTTGCTATCTTGCATTTGTAATTTCTGAGCAAATTATGTCTCTACAAAGTGGTAAATAATGTCTCTGACATGTCCAACCTTCTTTGCTGATATTCGCCATCAGTTCAGATTTGTTAAAGGATGAAGTGATCAGGATAGAACAAGTTTTCTAATCATCTGTGTGCCATTTGATCCGAGGAGGCAACTCACAACTAAGTYGGCTATTGAGGACATGTTTATTAATCTTCAATAACACACTGTGTTGAGAAGAYGGCAGCAGCATAAGACTATCTGAAGAGAGCAAGGCATTTCCTGCAGTTTGGCAAAGTAATTTTGAAAGTAATCTAGTTTTTTTTCTCRATATATAGATTCAGGGGACTTTTAAAATTATTGCATGTAAAACAATGAAAATCAGTATTATATAAATGATGAGAATCCCTTATTAGCTAATTACAGTTCCTACAATTAACTGGAAGCAACTAATCACACTGATGTATCCTTTGAATAATTGACTGATTGAGGTAATGATTAGCTTTCAAATGTATTTGTCACTAATTTRTAACTCACATAGGTGGAAATATGTAATAATATTGATGGTTGAGTGGAGTCTAAAGTAAGGAAACAATCCTCTATTCATGTCTATGGCAGCCAGTTATGATGAAGATGCTTTTTAAGTGCTCCTTGAGGAAATTTGCACACCTGCTGTTTTGCTATTTGTGTAGTCAACTCTCTTCCTCCAGAGGAGATAGGCAAAAGGAGAGGAAAGTGGAGTCAGCATCTTAAAAGGGGGAATAGACTCCTCTGTTCATTCATAATGTTATTCATATGCTGTCTGCATTATACACTGGTAAGAGATGTAAAGTTAACAGCCTGGGAGACTAGAATTTGTGTTTATCCAAAGACTACAGGAAAATATAGAAGCTATCTGCCTGCATCTGTAGTTGGTTTTAACCATGAATGTTTTTTTCATCAGAATGATGAAAAGTGATGAAGAGTGCAACCTCTCTCAAGTTTGCCTCATTTGTGCAGTCCTACTTGATGTGACATCAGTTTCCAAAAGGTAATATTCGACTATCTAAAGGATCAGGGAGAAATAATAGAAATTCTTTTGTCTAACCAGGCACTAATCACTGCATTATCACCTCACAAATAAAGCGTGTCATACAGAGCACTAAGAAGTACCTTTATCTCAGAGGTGTTGTTTGCATCTCAACCTGTATCTCTGGATTTTCCAGAATACCTAAAGGAATTAGAATCAAAGCATGCAGAACAAGGTAATCAGTAACTGCCATTATTCAGGCTTTGTGACACTTTCCAGGACTGTCAAAACAACAGATTTAACTCACAAGATAGCCCATACCTGTGAAAGGGCTCATAAAGAAGAAAGGACTCTGCCCTCTCTTCATACACTTATTTAATTGCTGAAGGGCTCCCACTGACCACCACAGGGAGCCAAATCTGTGCATCTCTGTGTTAGAGAACSTAAAGCAAAAAAGCCCACCTGCCATTGAGAGGAGATTTATACTTGCATCAATGGGTAGACACGTATCTGTCAGTGTAACATGCCACACCAGGATGCAGGAATGCCCATCCATCCCCACTCCTGTCACAACTCTGCATTCACACGAGCCTGCTTCTCCCTCTTCTTTCCTCCACCTTGAAAGCAGACATAGCCACAGTCCTTTGACTAACTCAGATACTGTAAAAATGTTCTTTAAATCACTTTCAGAAACTTGATATAAGGCATTTTTAGGTTTGATGGTTTGATTTGTAGTCTTTTGGTTATTTTTTTTTTTCTTTCAGATACAGGACAACAGTGATGAAAATGCAGTAGGCAGCAGAAAATTTTCAAGCTTGCATTAAATGTATGTGGGTAGAGACCACTAGGATGAGCCCTCCTGCAGGAGGTGTTGCAGAAATATTTCCACTTCCAGGGAACATACGGTAATACTGCAGAGAATTTCATTCCTTACTAAAACACTGACCCTTTTTTGTTTCTCTCTGACAAAGTTGCACCCCAAGGGGCTAGAAGTCTAAGTGTTTTTTCAAGCAATTATACATAATTACATAGTGATGCAAAGTGCCATAAAATGGAAGGGGGAAGACATTTGCAAATAAGTGCTTTTCCTATCCTTGTCATAATGTATATGGAAGACTTTWTTCACATTCAATCCCCATATTTCTCAAATTTACGTTATACATCACATCCACATTGTAGGCAGTATGCTTCGTTGAACTGTGCATTAATTGCCTTGGATCTAATTCTAAACAGAGGCCATATAGTTAATTATTAAACAGTTGAAGGAGCCAGGGGAAAAAAAAAAAAGAAAAAGTCCTTTCTTGTCAGGTTCTGCTCTGGGGAAGGTTTAAGGACTAGACTTACAGGAAATAGAAAGACGTATCATTACTCTTTTAAAAATTATTGTCCAGGGTTTGCAGTTGTGAGCCAAAGAAGTCTACAAATAACAAGACCTAAATCTGCAGAGAACTTGCAATCATACCACCTATTTAAAGGGATGCAGATTCCTATGCTATTGATGATAGTTTATAAGGCAATGTTGTTCAGCTATGCAAAGCATGGACACAGAAGTGGAAGGATCATCATACAAAGGAACTGCATGACCTATTCTGTGGTCTTGACTACTTACAAAAGTAGGTAGGATAAATTAGGAAATTGTCTTACTTAACCTCAGCTACTTTGCATTAGCTATACAACCACAATTTCTTACTTGTGGTAAATGTGATGTAATCTCTACTCCCTATAAATTAGTATGGAACAGTTAACATGCAGTAAATTCACAGCCTGTCATAACTGATGGCATCTTGCTTATAACGAAGCCCCAAATGCCTGTTCCTTAAAGGAGTCCCTTCATCCTACATGGTGAAAGGGTGGGATTTGTGACCTCTTGGGGGGCTTCTCCTAAACAGCAAGGAGATGCCTCAAGTTTAGAAAGTGCCTCACATGCCTCAAGTTTAGAAAGTAGTCCCCTGCTGTAGGCAGAAATCCATATTTTGTTCAGAAAGTAAAAGAAAAGGACAAATCAACACATGATTCACAATTTATGACTTGTTAAACATTTTGCTTCACAACCATAGTCTGTTTACATGGATTGCTTTAACATAAGAGTCAGAAAGCTAATTGCTCAGTTACAGGAATCTTAGATAAAAGCTTGTTCAGCAACTATAATTCACTATGTCCTACCACAAGCCTGGAAGTAAATAACTTTGCACCAATGTAATTGTGTTGCCCCCGATGACTCTCCAGTAACAGAAGGCGCCTGAACCAAAATAAGAGTTGAGTGTCTTATGAGAGGGTGCTTTACTGGCTGTGATTTATTATAATCAAAGTATATTCAAATAGGATCATTTCTGAGCTCTTCTCTATCTCAAAGTATCCCTTCCAAGAACACTCTCTAAGCTTGGGTCAAGATTTTCAAAACACAGTGCTTATGCCAAGATCCCACACCTGTAGTTAACACTTTTGCATCAGGAAAGAAGAAATCTCCACCAGGTCAGGGCATTAGATCTCACCCAGAATAGAAAATGCCCTTGAAAGTGAGAAGTCTGAAAAATCAGCATTTTTATTTCAAAAATTCATAAGGACTAAGGAAAGAAACTGAAGAGACCTCTTTTCAAATCCCATGACTTTATGAGCAACAGTGATGTACTAATTTAATACAAATTAAAAAAAAATAATTTGTATTAATTTTTAAAATTCGACCAAATATAGAAACATGCTTTTGATACAGTTGGGGAGTGACAACCAAGCTTTCATTGCCTTTTTCTTTTTTTTTTTTTCAGATTTTCTCCCCACCTGTTCTTCACTTGTGATTTCTCCTAAATGCCATAGCTGTATTCCTAACAGCACGGATTTTGCCATGGCAAGTTGAAGGCCGTCAGCACTTAAGATAATGTCCAGAAGCGACTACATGATGGCCCTCCTTACACTCTCCATAAACTGAAATGTCATCTCTCTCCACTTCCACTGCCCCAGGGCAGCATCTCACTGACTTTCTGTCTGCCAAAGGGACTGCAAAAGCAGAGGCTCCCGGGTGGCCGGAGGCATAGGAAAGGCTGAGCTTGGATTACCAGGCTACCAAGATGTCACTCATGTTTTGTTTGCCTTTGTGGCCAGCRTGAGTTTTGAATAGATCCAGACAGCTAACTTGTCACTTGGGTTCGTCACGTTTTTGTCCCTTTACGCATCTCAGTCACCTCTGCCCTGGAATCGATGTGAAATCCAACAGCGGTATTTCAGGGCTTAAAAATAACACTCCAGGGTTGGTCGTGAGCACTGTCTTTGGACATTGAGCTCAGAAAATAGGCAACTCTCACTTGCGCTTGCCCTTTCTCTCCAGCTCCTTTGCTTTGACAGACACATTCCCAATATCGTATTATCTTATGTGTTTGTACTACAGTAAGCAGGCGTAAGTGATTTATCTTTTCTCTAACATTCAYTGCTTTCTGGACTTCGAACTTGCCCCTTTTTTTTTCTTCTTTTCTTCTGAACTGAATAAAGGTTTTTTGTTAGAAAAATGCGAAGAAGATTACCACTGAAAACTACTACAAATCTTCCTCACCTTCACTGCACTGGGTCTGTCTGAAGCCTTCCTTCTGGTTCCTGTCTCCCATTCAAAGAAATATCCACTTCCTAGACAAAGGAAGCTTTTCTCTTTTTCCTCCCCAACATGTGTTTCATCTCTACACAGACCCAAGTGACCTTCTAGAGCCTTCACCTCACACCAGTTCTGCCTCAGGACTCCTCACACTAGTGACACCTCACACCAGTCCTGCCCATGGTGGCTGTGCAACAGCCCAGGGCCAAGTGGTGCAACCAACAGTACAGCCAGGTTGGACCAGAGACTTACTCACTATATATTTTTGATCTTTTAATGCATTTTAGCTACTAAAAATCAGGAAATATGTCAGTAGCCAGAAACAAGCAAGGCCTACCACATGTCCCACCTGACATATGTTATCAGGCCACAGCCTCAGGAAACCACATGTGAGAGGAGTTCTCACTAAACACATGATACTTCCTTCTTGTTAGCAAAAATATATTTTTTTCTTTGACTTTCCTAAAGAAGTGAAATTACCAAGCAGGAAGCAAACAGGGTTATGAGATGAACGGAGTTATAATCACAAGCTTAGCAGCAGCATAGAAGACTTTAAGAACAACTGCACTCAGGAAAGAGTTGTTCAGTAAACATCCCAAAGTCTGCTAAACCGAGAATATGACTCATTAGATACCAACTGACTGTCAGTGACTGCTGTTTGTTTGTTCTCAATTTTTATTTATTTCTTCTAACTCAGATAAATAAATCTTGTGCCAGCCCTAAAGGATGAYTCAATGTTCCACCAAAAAAAAAGCAGGTTAGTGGCAGCAGTCTCCTCAGCTGGGAGGTATTAAGCATCTCTCCCTATCTCTCACCTCCTTTACAGCAATAACTGCTTGGTGTGAAGATGATAAGAGAAACCGCATTCAAGGGTTCAGATGCTCCCAATGAAACTAAAAATTAGTGCTGAGAATAGCTCTGACTTGGAAAGCGAATGTCAAAACTTCCTCCTCAGATTGTATAAAGGGGTAGGAAAGAGGCAGAGGAAATGAGAGGTAGGAGAGAGTGACCTGTTTTTTTCTATGCTAGTTCCTGGAATGATTTGATTCCAATAAATTTAAAGATTTTTTCTTTTTTTTTTTTTTTAATAAATAATAATAATAATTTTAAAAAAAGCAGAAAAAAGTTACCTCTTCAATTTCCCAGCTTGTATAGGTGAAGGAAATTAAAGTTACAGAAGTTACAGGAGTTAAGGCTGCCACACCAGCTCTACGCTTGTTGAGCTCCCAGCTGAACTTGAGCTGCTTGGCAGGCACTGCTCAGGACAGAAAAGGAAACATATAATGTTGGGACACAGCAGGCTCCCTGGCCAGCACAKCCTTGGAAAAAGCACCAAAAGATGACAGCATCAAAAACTTGTAGGCTGTTGGAGAAAATGGCATTGCTATTGATGGCTTCTGTTGTTTGCCATCATTTGCTCCGTAGAGATCTCCACTCTGGAAGACGGCTATGTTGGCTAGTAGATACTCGAATTTCAGCCCAAGACCCTGACTTAGTTAATGACACATAGCTATGTGTTCACACACACACACACACACACACACACACATATATACATTTATATGTAAATATTACTTTCTTTTTTTCATCTTAGATGTTCTTCAATATAGTTTAAGCCTTTTCTCTGTAGATATATATATATAACTGAAACAAACTGCTTTTAAACAGAAATGATAAATCCTCATAGAAGCCAAAAACTATTCAATTTGTTGAAGAGGAACAAAAGAACAAATTGAGGCAGTACAACTTTCCACATAGCCRAGGCTTTTCTATTTTGCGGTCTTGACACTTAAATCTTCATCTAGATAGATGTATCTTGAAATTTCTGAAAGGCCTCTATAGATGGAAGGACTCTTGGGGGGCTTTGCTTATTTCCATTTTATCCATAACACTGCTCATAAAGATTTACAAAAATTTGTTGGATGCTTCAGACCATGCATTCAAGCCACACTCAAGGCCAGTATACACTTGTCTTTTATTTCTGGCAGTTCATTTCCTACTTGTCATATCTTTACTATGCAAAGGTAAAATATATAAGCGTTTCTATACTGGTCCTTCTTCTAGGTGGGAGTATCAGCTGTATTAAAGCTTTTCTCTATGGCATGCCATATTTACATTGCTTACAATGTTGTTGGACAACTATTTGCAATATCATATTCTATGTCCCTTTTTGTTCCTGCTGGTTATTTTTTTTTCTTTATTTTCGTGGAAATATAGTTAGTCTTTGAGAACAAAATCAGAGAAAACAGTTTTGTCACTTTCTCCTGATCTCCACTCTGAAAAGCTCCAGCATTCTCATATTTCAAAGAAGCTGTGGCCTTCTTTTTAGGACCATAGCTTTTCCTGTCCCCATGAGTAAAACTCCCAAATTTCACCTCATTATAGTCCACTGGGAGAGGGAAGGGAATCCAGATTTCAGAACTTCATTTCATGGACTCTAGTGCCACAGGCCATGCACAAGTCCAGGACTCTTTTGGAGCTCTTGTAAATGTATTTCTAAGAAAGAAATGTAATTCAAATGTCAAAAAGACCACAGCTAAATCTTAGATGAGTTTCTCTTGGGGGAAAGGTGGCTGCAACATAAAAGAGAGCTGAAGCTGAGGGCTATAGCCTTCTTTAGGGCGATAGGATAACTCAGGCAAATGGAGACAGTAGGGAGACTGGTCCCTAGTCCAGTCTCCTGCTAGACATAGCAGGTCAGGATGGTTGCATGGTTAATGGTTGCATGGAAACAACATGGTCAGAATGGTCCAAATTGGCTTGATCCACTGAGGCCTTGAAAATCTGCAAAGATGGAGCTTGCTTAGCCTTGCTGAAGAACTTGTTCCACTGCTTTGCTGTCTCTCTGAGGAAAGTTTTTCCTCATATCCAGTCTGAATCTCTTGTTTCAAACTTGCGTCTGTTGTCTCCCAATCTTTCACCATGAAATGCTGTGAAGACCCTACAGCCTTATTTGTGATGCCCTCCTCAACTCGCACAGGTTGACTTCTCACAAGCAATCCCTGGCTTAACCTTCATCCACTGCTGGTCATTCTCCTTCTCCTCAAAAACTTCCTGTTATCCTGAGAGACTGCCTACGTGAAGACTGGAGGAGCTGAGTGTGGGACTGGAAGGACAAAGAGTCTGGGATTGGACCASAGTCTGGAGGGCTGAAAGCAAGCTCATGAAGAGGCTAGATCTAGTATGAAAAGACTGGGGATCATCTTAGGGGCTGGAGCAAAAGTTTGGAGASGGAACCATGGAAAATAAACAGACTGGACAAGCAGTCAGAAAGTGCAAAAAGCAAGCTTTCCATTGGCAGAGTTTAACCCCGCACTTGTTATTTTCTGGGTATCTGACTTCGTACCCTGAGGCCTGATCTGTGGAAGTGCTGCAGCTGCAGCTGAGCTCAATGGGACCTGAACTCTGCTTCAAACACACAAAGCTGCATGCACTGGAAAAATCTAGCCTTAGGTGGCTCAGACTGGAAACCTCCCCCTTTATTTTTTCTGTGAATTTGTAAAGTGGGACTAATAATATCCCTTATTTTCACAAGGATCCTGTATAAATAAATGTCTTCATTGCAAAGTGCTCAGACAGCATAGGGAAGAGCTCAATCCAAAAGCCCAGGAGGCAACTAAAAATTCTGTCTTTAGAGAAGGATTTGAATAGTGTGCAGTAAATAAGGCTTGGGGCCTCTCATTTTATAATGAGGAGTAAACAAGAGACTGAATAGCTGCTGATGAAGTGAGCAGCATCCATCCTGTGTACTGAATGAGGTATGGTCCTTCAGAAAAAAAATATAACCATGTCGTTATAGACTATGACATAATACATAGATACAATGTAGAGGACAAATTTCTCTTCTGCATCATTTTATTTCTGGCATTTCCTAGCTTTTTGGTAAAAATGGCTTTGCAACCATAAAACTGCTCTTTTAACATCATTTGTGTGGGTGTGCACCCTGTTGTATGTATGTGTATTTAAAACAGTGTATTTCAATACAACTCCAAAACAGATTCTATTTTTGACATATGGTTTTATTCCTATAATATTGTTAAAGCAAGAAATACTGTCACTGTTTATGTTTTCTTTGTTGTACTCATTCCTCTTAGTGCCCATGAATCGTTCTAGCATTATCAGGGACTGTGAATTCATTTCTTGCATGGTTTTGTATTCCCATATTTAATCCATTACATCAATAATTGTATTACAAATGTATGTGTTAAATGTGTACCTAGCATAAAACAGGCAATCCCATTAGCTAAGGAATGTATATTCATATCTCCATATACAGAAAAATTCTGGCTGATGTGTTTGTCATAAACACTTATAATAAGAAAGGAAAATTGAGTTCTGAGCTGCTAGAAGAAGTTTAAATAAATTGCTTTATTGCTATTGAAAACTACAAAAATAAGAAGATGCTTTCTAAAGCAAGGTGAGGCACTGTTCTCAGGAAGTGAGCTTTTTTCCTTCTTTAAGCCAAAATAATTTTTTTTTCAATTCCATTTTATTTTGGTGAGGCAGCTGCAGTCAGAATGTGTCCTGCTATGGAAATAGAGGCATTTACGCATTCCTTGCTATCTGGCTTGGCTCAGTTTTTCTTCAGAATGTCAGTTTACTATCCTTATTCAACTTTCTTTTTCAAAAGACAGCCCGCAGTTAGGGATTTGCCCATCCATTCCTGAGGCAGCTTCTCCAAGCGTATTAGCCAGTTTTAAGCAAGGCTCCGCTTTCTATATACAGGTGCCAAAATTATATCTTTCTTGCTTTGTCTATCACTAAGGCAAACTGTACCTGAGAAGTAGGCATCAGAAAGCTCGACAGTTAAAAGCTGCATAAATCTTTTTAAAAGCATGGGTCCATCAAAACCCTTCCAGAAAACAAGTGAAAACCCAGGCCAGTGTGCAATATCTGCTGCCATGAGTTAAGTACAATATCGTTAAAACACGAATTTCTGTCAAGGAAAGGAAAAACATGTGTACATGGTGTCTGAAGATGTGAATTTGTTTCATCTATACAAAGGGCTTTAAAGTTCATATTTTGGCCATTTCTAGTATGACAAAGCAGATAATCTGTCAGTACCAGAAACTACATCAAAATATTTTTCAATTAATCTGGCTTTTCTGTGGTCAATCCTCTGTGTGAGGATTATTTGCTTTCAAGATTTTGTTTTCTTTCCTGTGCTTTAATGTCACACAACTCTACTGCCCCCAAACATGACAGATGATATCTCTGTCCCTCCTTCATGCTGGAAGGCTACTGGGAAATTCAAGAAAGAGATGAAAGTGGCTTAAACTTTCACCACCCTCCTTGGGGTCAGCCTAAGAACTTGAGCTGACACAAGGGAAAAGAAACAGTACAATTATGAAGGAGCCAATGTCAAAATTTTCCCTACCTGTAGCTGCTCTTCCATGGGAGGTTCTTAGGATCTTGACATTTTGCTGTCAGATTAAAATCCTGCTGCTAAAGTGATCTCTGCTCTCCCGTCATCCTCTCTAACTTCTTGTGAAAGCTGCTGCCCCACAGCTGAGGCACCTCCCTGGTTTGTGCATCACCTCTTGACCATAGGGTTTTGCAGCATGGTGAATGGCAATGAATTATGAGTTACTTCAAAAAGCCCAGCAGAAAATTGCACTGATTTAGGAGAGGTCCCACGGTCCATACCAAGAGGGCAGAAGTTTTGTGGAGAGGGACAGGGCAGAAAGCTGGAGATGATAATTGCTTCGCCTGCCACCATTTCATCTGCACTTTATGTATGCCAAAACCTTCAGTAGATATGATAAAAAAAAAAAAAAAAAAAAAAAGAATAGAAAAGATGAGGAACTTAGAATAATAAGATTCATGTGATAAGTTGAGGCTCATATAACCTAAGCTACACACTCCTTTCCCTCCCAAGAACTATGTCATTTTTTTTTCCTGTGCCTTCGATCACATAAGAAGCTGTTGCTTTTGTGAATAGGGAAATTTAGATCACTTAGATCTAAGTGTTTAAAGTAAGGAGGTGAGTTTCCCAGGGACTAGGTGAAATTAGAAGAGGGAAAGAGAGGCTCGAATGACAACTTCGCTAAAGCTACAAATGTAATCTTGGGCAGTGTCATTATTAATTGCCAGTTTAAACAATAAAAGACAGGACAACAAGCAGAAACAGCACAAGGAACTGAATCACCCCCAAATAATGTCCTTTCCTCCTCACCACCACCTGTGTCTTAAGACTGGTTCAATGTACAGAAAAAAGAGAGAAATATATAGACTAATGGGCAACAATTATAGCAGTGAAGCTTTTTTCACACCCACATTTAATTTCCCTCGCCAAGGCATATTTACCATGCAGGCATGAGCAGGCAAGCTATGCCATCCACTGCAGGTCGTTGTGCAGGTCGGTGGGACACTGCCTTCCACAGGAGCCCATGATGGAAAGCAATTTCCTATCCCTATGTGGGATGGAAAAGCACCCTCTGGATATGCTGTCTTGTTCTCCCATAGTGTTCTTCTAGCCGTATCCCAGTGCCAGGGCTGTATAAAGGAGAACTTGTATGAGCTTTGGCGATTTGGGGACTCCCAATGCCCCTTCAAATCCTGGACCCTTTGGGGGAAACTTAGTGTCGTCCAGGCTGCCACAAGCCGCCGGCACTGGGCAACAGCCACGTGCACCTGCAAACCGCCTGCCTTAACATAGGCTGTGGAGATATGTGCCACAGGGAACTTGTTTGTATTGCAAGAAAAGGCAGTAAAATTCACACGAATAATGAGCAGATGGCTTCAACTTTGTTTTCTCCAGCTGTATATTGTCCTATTGCATGAACTGCAGGCACTGAAAAGTAAATGTTGACTACTAAGTAGCTCTTTTTTAAAAAAAAAAATATGTGATACAGATGCTTCTGAGTAGTGTGAGTACTTTAGCTGACATCTTATTCTAAAAWGCAGCACACTTTCTTTTCCCTTGCATTGCAGGGGATCTGACTAAACTGTCAGGTCTRTTGTAAGGAAGGGACATCTAGAGCCATAGAATCACATAAGAATACCAGCATGGAAAGTGGCTATTACTTTCAGAAAATACATATCTTTGTTGTTGCTTGTTTGTCACAGGAGCGGCATCTGGAACCCCTGTTGTGGCGGCGGGGCCTAAAAGGGAGCWTTATTGAGTCATGAGAGGCAGAGCTGTGCGGCTTTTGAGCAGCTGCAAGTTTTSCATGTCCTGTTCAGAGGCTGCTTCCAGAAGACCCTCCACCTATACTGGCTGCTGCCATAGGGCAGCATCTCCCACTGCTCCTGCAGTAGCCCTACAGCTCCTAGATTCAGTAAATAAAGATGCAGGCCAGTAACAAGAGGCAAAATGCTCTTATTTATTTCTCCCTGATCTCTAGAGTTTCGGTGATACTCAGAACGTACCTCCCAAATGAATAATTTAAACCCTTATAGCTCATTCAATTTTGGTTTACACACTTCATTTTATCCAGCTCAGTCTATGTCAATATGGAGCAAAAGAGAGCCACACAAGATATTGAATTACTATTCTCCATATATGCAACACTGGCCAGTATTCAAGCCTGGACACAGAGGCTTTTGTGCAGATATTTTTGGCTAATAACGGAAAGTGCTATGATAAAAAAGAATGGAAGCCATCTGCAAAACCCATATGCACACACATACTGGCAGTTTTACTGGTCAAGAAATTCACGACCAATGCTGCGTTTGAACTCTGGATATTATCAGAACTATGCATGAGCCAGAATTTTGTTCTCAAAGACACTCCAGGCTTTGGAAACTTTCCATATAAGATCAGATYTTCAGAATTTGCCCCATAAATGCTTTCAGTTAATATGTTACTTTCCAATTTGACATATCTTTTGTAATTTTTTATTGAAAAAATAAAATTTGAAGTGAAAAGCTGCTTCAAAATATAAATAAGGGGTTCCATGCTGATTAGCTTCAGTCTTTCCAAAACATTGCATGACAGAAGGCAAGGAGGTGACTTCATTCTTTCTATTTTGTTCAAAGTGAAATATCATTAAAATCAATACCTTCTGAAAAATATCCCCAGTTGGTGTAATCTAACATAAAATTGCTCCCTTAACCCTATTTTCTGGAGGTGCTCGTGTACATAGGGACAAGTCAAACACTTGGTACCTTTTCCATGCACTGGTCCTTGCTCCTATCTCAACCTCATTTCTTATTAAAGCCACAAGAAGCAAGCTAGAAAAGTTGGAGAGGAGGGAAGTGGAAAAAGCCTAGTGGGAAAAGCACCAGCTGATACCATGTAAGGATATGCTTTTTCCAGGGACAACACAACAGTGAGCAAGCACTACCTTTCATGCATATTCCTGCTGCCAAAGGCTGCGGGACCAAAGGATGAGTGTTGCTGAGCTGAGCCTCTCATCTCACTCAAACGTACTATGTTCAGGGGCTCYAGAGTCAGTTTGATTGAGCCCCATCTTTGCTCAAATGAAATACTTGCTAGGAGGGCTGAGAGGATCATCTCTGAACTGGGGACAGCTCCTTGACAGCAGTTCTGCATGTGATCATTCCCTCTGCCCCGAGGCACTGGCAGAGGTACTGCAAGGGTCAGATGTCTTGGAGGTGCCTCTTAAAATTAATGAAGATGTAGGCTCACGTCCTCCCAAGAAGCATGGGAAAATCAGACACTTGCCAGGTACCCTAGAAAAAAAGGGCAATGCAGAAGTGGTCAACGTACAGGCCTAAAACAAGAAATGTTGCTGTAGAGAAAAGAGCAAAACATTAATTTTAGAAACAATGACATATCAAAGGATTTGTTTTCTGGTAAAGCAAAGAACAGCCCAAATACTGCAGGCAGATTTTAGCCCAGTGTCCTGCTGCTGCCATGTCCCTTGGCACTAGCTTTCTTCCCTCACTTCTCTGTCCTGGGGCAGTAGCCCAGGCAGGCTGTTCCAAAGGATCTGGAGCTCCTGGAGACACAGGACAAGCCCCTGCAGCCCTTCCCTGTCCCTGGTGCAAGACATTCCTGGCCTCTCTGCCCAGATGCGTTTCAATGGATTGAAGGCTGGGGCACAGCTGGATTGAAGTGACTTGCTGCTGCTTTCACTCACCTTCTCCCCCTCTCTTCTCCATCTTTCCCAGTGTTTCCATCAGCAGAGCAAAGGTGGCACCATGCTGTGGTCCATACCCTTCAAAGTTAGGACCTTTTCATCATTTATTCAGGGAACGTTGAAGTGATTTTTGGTGGCACAAGAGGAGTAAGGACTCAGTGTAATGGAGAATCTGGGCCAATGTTGTCTTTGCCGTTGTTTTTAAAAGGAAGATTTTTTCTTCCTTTTAAAAACAAACAAACAAAAAAAAAAAAGACGACAATTTCCTCTCTGTCCTAGGCTTGTTTTGCAGTGTTTCAGCACAGATTTGGACTCATATAGTGTATTATTAATAGGAAATATTAATAGGAGTTAATAATGGAAGCACAGACACTTTAGGGAATGAGATCATTACAATTAAGAATAAGAGGAGCCTACACGATAAAATGAAACCTTACATTGCTTAAACAGCTTTAACAATAACCACTGGGTTTCCACTCATTAAGATTACTTTAAGTGTCTGCATCAGAGAGATGGCCAGAGAAAATTTATTCAGAGATAAACTGAAGGATAAAGCAGGGCAACGAATGGAGAATGAGCTCACACTTCTTTCTAAATATGCAAATAGATAAACATCAGAACAATAGATTTCCTTCTGTTCCTTTTACAAAGGTRCAGTTTGCTTATCTGCAATCAGTGTGAGCCTAGTAAGAATATGAGGCTTAATACAAAAATCTCTCAGAGGTAGATAAACAGTCTGGCCAGGATGGCTTTAATGTAGCAGAACTCTCTAAATATATATATATAAAATATATGTGTGTGTATGAATTTCATATTCATATATATATATAATCCATTTATTTATACTATCACATAGACATCTGTGTATAAAAAAAGCATTTTTTCCCTTTCCATTTATTTAGAAATATAGTTCTGTAATTAGAACAGTAGGCTCAAGAAAATAACTATTCTTTAACTTACAGGGGATCTACACAGCCACACAAAGAATTTCTTTGTGTGACATGCTTGCATAACTACTTTTACAGACCTGTATCTTCAATTGTCTTTCATAYGTCATCTTACCCTGTAGTGATAATAATGAAACACCTTGGATAGTTGAAAGTATGGAGCAAGTCAAGTCCGTATTTCTTTGTGAATTCAAGAGTATCTATCACAGGCAGTAACTTAGCCCTAAATAGAAAGGGCATCCAACTGCTATAGGTCTTACCTCACTCATTTCATTTCTCCTGCTGTATTTCCCTCTCTTACCAGTCCCATACAAAACAAGATACCGAGGCAGAAAGAATTACACATTTCTCCTGGTGCCAAAGTCAGGACTGCTGCATCTTCACTGATACTTACCCCAGCACTAGCTGGACTGAAGCTTATTCAAGTGCATTTGCCCATTCTGGGATCATTGCTTCAATCACGACATATAAAACTAACAGCTGTGAACCAAACTTACTGTTTGCATTAATGAACAGGGACAGATGCTCCTTGCTGTGCACCTGTACTCCTTATCCACAATCTTACTTTGGAAATTTTTCATGGTACATACCACATATATTCAGAGTTTGCAGTACCATTGCATACAGCCACACAGAATCCCCTGTACCCTTTCAAAACTATGTTTACATGTGTGTTATGCTGCAGGTGCTGAAGGCAGGAGTTATATTTACCTTACTTCTTTCCTGATTACATTCGCTTCCCTAACATGGACAGGGAAGTGGAGGAAGTCACAATGCAAACCAATGTGTCACACCTTTTTAAACAGTAAAAAAAATTATTATCATGACTTTCAGATTTTCATTACGTTTTACTGCCATTAGTTAAATATATTTCTGAGACAGATGGATTTTATAACAGACTGTGATAGTATYAGGTACTGGAATAGGGACAGGTCACTCTCTATATGACACAAGCTAATTCATAGAAGTCGCCTGTGTGAAAAAACAAACTGCATCTGCATTGATAAAATATATTGTACATGATCAAGAATGTAGCCTGAATAAGTTTTCATCACTGCTGTATCCTTAGAAAGATGTGTCATCCCCTGAAAGGTAGGATTCCTAAGTGGTGCTGAGAGACGAAGAGCAAACATGCAATGACTGGGTGCCAACAGTTCTGCAAAAATAATATTCCCCAGATAAAAGAGAAGTTGTCATCTAGAAAGCTGCAGTCAGCAAAGATAAAAAGACCATTTTAACAAGGGAATCAACGTCTGTAGTAAATAATGTTAAAAATGAGCAAGTATATAAATGGAAAAGAAATTTGTATTACATCCTGCCATGTTATTGGAGCAATAAACATATGTGATCACAGGGGAAAATATGGCTAACAGTGCCAAGAGGCGAGAATTGTGTTCAACTCGAAAATGTCAATAGTGAAAGGAGGCATAAGCGCCTAAGTCTGATGGGGACCTACATAAATTAGGATCTTTAATATTTTCCTGTAGTTACCTCTATCCTTTACACTAATTAAAAACTTTTATATGTACTTTGTCTCCCTCTTCCTCCTTGTAGCTTCACTTGGTTCTGTTCTTTTTCTTTCTGCCACTTTTTTTCTTTGCAGGTATCTTTTTTAATTAAATTTTCTTTAAGGTCATTTTTTTTCTGTACAGTCCAGTAGTGGATGGCCTTTGACTTCCTGCCTTACACCCTTCCTTCTTTTCCTGTGTGTTTCTTCTGTCTTCTGTAGTTAGTCTTTTTCTTCCTTTCACCCTTTCCTTTTCCTGGTCCTTTGTGCTCTCTCTCTGCCCTGCTCCATCTTCTTTCTCCACTCCCATCCACCCTCCTATCCTTTCTATCACCAAAATTCTCACTTATTCCCTTTCCAAAACCACAAGAATGCTGAGGTAACTTCTCACCAAGCATACTGTTCTTTTTGGGTGTTTTTTTTTTTTTTTTTTTACTGTGTCCCAGAATCTACGCACAGTTGCACACTTCTGTTCAACCAAGTTTACTCATGACGTGTGTGTATGCTGACTGGTATTCTTTTTTCCTCTGGTTATAAATAGAAATAATGATGAACCATTGTCTACTATTGCAAGGCCAGAGGTAGTCTAAATCCTCAGAACCTGAAACCTTGTTCTGACCACCAGCTGCATGGGCTGCAGGCTCCAGATCTCACTTCTGTGTCCTGCTCCTCCCCAAATATGTGTTGAATGGATAAACATGCAGATGGGTGGATTGTGCTCATGTTGCTAAATATATGACTCTTGTCATCAAAGCACTTCAAGGACCTCATAACCTTGGATTGGTTTCTATTGCCCCAACACCTCCACCAAATCGAGGAGTGGGAAACTTATGAGAAGAAAAACTGATGTGTCTGGGGCCATGACAAGACCCTATAACAGAGGCTTAGCTCTGTTACTTTGCCAGGCCATCGTTCTTCAACCTCCTCTGCCAGGCCAAGCAAACCTCAGCTCTCCCCATGTAGTCCTGATGCTGGACCAACATAAGCAGCCTCCTGTGTTTCTTGGAAAGACACGTGGCTCTATATTCTTTTCAAATACATGAATCTACTGTTACACAAACTCTTTCTTCCCTTCCTCTTGTCCTTTCCTCCACTCATGTTCCTGCATATTTTTGAGCACCTTCCCAAACTCACTCACTTCTGCCTCTTCCTCATACTTCCAGCATTTAGTGTCAACTCAGTCTAGTGAAGAAAATTTGTTCTTGGGCCAAGAGAAAAAACCTAAGTGAAGCCTATAATATTTCATCACCCTGACAGCATTAGGACGTTGGTAAAGGTGGCTGGTCCATTGGCAACAGCTACAAAAAGTAAAGAAGGGTGAAGAAAATGAATATAAAAGAAAAAGTTTGAGATGCTCCTGAATGATTCTTAACTACTGACTTGGTAGCAGTTTCACCAGGGACAGGAAAAACACAAAAAAAACCCCAGGAATATCAATGTGCCACTGTTAAAATGTCACAAGTGTAGGGGCAGCCAAATGCCAAGTCCAGGTAGCACTCCTTGACGTAAGAGTGCCTGCAGAGGCAGCGCTTCCAGGGCTACCATTATTCACATCATTTTAGCACTGTTTTCTATGTGATCCAAATATGCGTTCTTACATATCATATGATTCTGTAGTCAGGTTTCTACCGGATTTTTTTTTCTAATAGAAGTAGCACATTGATTGCCAGTCAATACTTTTTTGCCTCCTTCAATGACACACCTCCACTGTCTCACTTCATCCATCTATTGGCACTTCCTCAGCAGCTCTCTAAATATCAAAGAACTGAAAGTCCATGGGAGTGATTAAGATTTATGACAATTTATAACATACTCTTTGTGAGCCTATAATGAATTCAGATTGATTTGATCAAAACAGTCATTGTGATTGTTATAATTGCAATTTACAGTTCACAATTACTTGCAGAGTTGGCACTGTGATATAGCATCATATAGCCACGTGATGTGGCACTTGCCTGGCAGCACCACTTAATATCATGATCTCACAGACAGTGGTGGTTGGTCCCTGTTAGATGGCTGGAGTTACTTGCAAGAGGAGAAATCTGTCTCCATTATAAATGGCAAATTAGTCCCATTCCCTCTTTCCTAATGTTGTAGGTTTCATGCTTCAGGTGGATGTCCAGATAATGCAGGCCTTTTAACTGGTTAGATAACATGAACATTTATTTTCCTTGTTTCTGTTCCCCCTTGGTGCTTTGATCTGCAGAGGACTACTTTGTTCCATTTCAAATAACAGCAGCTAAGTGACAATCTGGCTAATAAAGCCACAGTACTAATTGACTTAACGTGTTGTTTCACCTGCCTCTCCTGCTCTCCATTTCTTTTTCCCTTTTCCAGAGAAATGTTTACTTAATTCACGGACACAGGTTAATTCCAACTGTCCATTTCCTCAAGGGAAATCTTCTTTCACAGCAATAGAGCTGCAAAAAGGGGGGAAGCAGAAGGAGAGCCCTGATGCAGTGCATAAACCGGGATRTCAGCAAAGCAGCCAGCGTTTGTTTATTCTTTCTTGTTAGTATTCCATTCCCACTGGTTCAATAGTGAGTTTTAGCTGATCGCTCCTTTTGAGAGGAGGCCCCCAAAGCCTTCTCTCCTGCCACTGTCACATACTTTCCTAGCTGCCGCCTTCTGCTTATTTCAGCTACTTTCAAAAAGCTTTTTGAAGTGATCAGCAACCCCTCAAGCCAGATCTCTCCCACACGTCATCTTCGTTTTCATGTTCATTCACACCTAAACTTCATCCTCAGGGAAAAGAAATATTTGTTAGCTTGAGAAAAATATATATAGGTACAAAATCAGTCTGCATATTAAGTGGAACTTGACCGCAGGAGAATGGGAGCTATAGAAGCACACTTCTGCCTATGCTAAAACTAACTCATATTGACACTGTTTTCCTTCCTTCCTTCCTTCCTTCCTTCCTTCCTTCCTTCCTTCCTTCCTTCCTTCCTTCCTTCCTTCCTTCCTTCTTTCCTTCCTTCCTTCCTTCCNCTTCCTTCCTTCCTTCCTTCCTTCCTTCCTTCCTTCCTTCCTTCCTTCCTTCCTTCCTTCCTTCCTTCCTTCCTTCCTTCCTTCCTTCCTTTTCTGCTTACAACTGCTATTATTCTGTATTTGCACTGTGAGAGAGTCTAAAACACAAATCAAGGATAGGGGCATTGCTGCACAAGGCCCTTGCAGACAAACAAATAGAACTAGTAGAAAATGTCCTCGGGGAACATGCCAATTCCTTGAGCTTAACATGTTCAGTAGAACATGTTTTTGTTGTTGTTGTTGTTGCTGAAAAACAAAACACAACAAAACAAAACTCTTTTTTTGGCATAGTAAAAGCAAAGAGTTTCAATTTTCCAAGAATTGAACATTTTGGTGTTTGGTGTGAAAACAAGCTTGTATTTCAAAATGTATGACATATTACCACGTGTTTAAAAACAGTGTAACACAAAGTAAAATAAAGAGCGATCAAGTTTCTGCACAGTGTTTCATTCACACAAAAAAAAGGGCCATATCTAACTGAAAGTGAACTATTGTGCAAAAGTCTGCTTTTGTGGAGGATTTGGAATTGTCAGCCTTTCTCTGAAATTTGGTACAGAATTGTGAAAATTCAGGCTTTTGATGTACATCTGTGTTTTAGGGACTGGGAAATGCTTTATGTTCCTGAATGACATTTATGCATCAGAAAAAAATGCAGTAAAATTAGAAAAGAGCCAGTTACTACTCAAATCATGTGCTATCTTACATTATGTTTGCTGAATTAATAGCTTGCTCCTCTTCATATGTTTGATTTGAGGAGTTCCTCACTCTGGAGATTCTGTAATTGTTCAGATATAATGATGCAGACTGAAAAATGACACTGCTCAGGCTCAATCGCATCCAAGCAGGGCTCGTTGCTAGCCACAGGGAGCACAGCTGCTTGCAAAGGCATCATTAGTCAGTAGCTAAAGATGGCAACTCACAAGTCGCAATTATTACACTTTGCTTCAACGTTTTAATTTTCATGCTGTGTTTCGGTGCCACCAAGAGTAACAGGCAGGACAAATGAAACATAAGCCACAGGTCCTTCCCGTTGAAAAAGGAAATTTTCCCTTAGAAAAAGGAAATGCATCACTCCATTGCTTGACCTTTTGCAATGAGACGTAATGAAGTAGCACAAAGACAGCTACCAGCTTCACAGTCGAGAGACTTTATCRCAATGTTCAATTGACATCTGAAACTTCGTTCTCTACAACACAGTTGCTGAGGTCAATAAAGGCAAACCATAGAATAATAAAGTCTTCTGATTTCAGTAGGCTATGCTGAGGTTCTTTTAAAACACTGCACTGAATTCCCAAAGAAAAAWAATTTATCTAACACTGAATAACTAGAGAAGGTGGGTGCAAACAATACATATGTGAGAAAAGAGTACATCACCCACAAGGAGTTTGCAATAGAAAATGTGAAAGTTTAAAAATAAAAAACACACAAAAAGCAGAGAATGAACATTTTAATGTGTTAGTTTTTTCTCTTAAATAAAGATGGCTCTTTAATTGTACAAAATACTACTACTATTGTGTTTTAGCTGAATTAAGCAAGTAATGTGATCAAAACACCTGTTAATCCTACATGATTCATTTTCTCTATCACTAGCACCACTGAGAACTGGGGTCTATTTAACAGCAGACAGAATTATTGATTGCTTTTGTTTTGTATTTAAGAAGTTATTTAACAAAATATCCAAATTCAATGAGTATATAAAAGTTCCAAAGAAGGAAAGAAAATGCAAAAGCAGTCTAGCATTATTGGAAATAAAGACGCTTTCCTGTTTCCAAACAGTTTTCAGCAGCAGCACTTGTAGAGTAACTATTTCAGTTGGTTTTACTGAAAAAAAAAAAAAAAAAGAAAAAAAGAAAAGAAAAGCCCTAAGAGATGGAGAAGATGTAAAATGGTAAATGGAAGATGAAGGAAAACACTGAGAAGAATAAATGCTCCAGAGGTGATTCCCTTTCTCAATGTAGAAGTTACATTGCCCTCATAACAACATGTGTAGGCAAACAAGGCCTCTTCAGAAGAAAGAGCCTGTTTTCTATCCAAACCTTCAGTGGCAAGCAGTGGGCATTTCTGCACACCTACGGAGGCTCCAGCCAGCACCAGTAGAATAAATTTAATGATTTTTCTTTGAAGAATATATTTAACACATTCTTATGCTTAACTAGTCAAATCCTCCTACTGTGGGTTGTTTTGTGTTTATTTTTAGCTAAAAACAATGTCCTTCCCTTGTCCTTGAAAAAATATACCCAGCTTTTTCCCTCATTTTCCTGAGTACCAGATCACAGTCCCAGGAAATTCAGACCTCCGATGTCCTCTCCTCCCAGCTCTGCAGACCCCTTTCCCTCACAAACTTCCTGCTCATCATTCATCACCAGCCAGAGCTCAGAGGCAGCTTTGTAATGGCTATGGCACGAATTTCAAAGYAGCAGAGCATGACTAGCAAAGGAACAGCTTTCAGGCTGC
>NW_020454117.1:2181269-2255212 GCF_003342845.1 Nothoprocta perdicaria | reverse complement strand
AAACCCGCCTGGATGCCACCCTGTGCCACATGCTCTAGGTGTGCCTGCTTGAGCAGGAAGGTTGGACTAGATGATCTGTAGAGGTCCCTTCCAACCTTAAATATTCTGTGTGATTCTGTGATCTTTAAAACCCACTTGGATGCAGCCCTGTGCCACGTGCTCTAGGTGACCCTGCGTGAGCAGGGGGGTTGGACTCGATGACTTCTGAGGTCCCTTCCAACCTTCGGCATTCTATGATTCTATGATTCTATGATAAGGTGAAAGCTGACAAGGATGCCTGAGCTGACCCAGAAGCTTGTGCGAAACATATAGTCCAAGTCAGCCACTGGGAGATGAGGCAGATAGATTGAACTGAGACACAAGATAGATCATTTWAAAAAAAAATAAAATAAAAAAATAACCTTTTAGCTTTTAGCTTTTTTAGATGAAGAATGGGTTCCCTTTTCCAGGATTCTTTTCTCTCTCCTTTTCTTCCTTTTTTTCCTTTTCYCACTCATTGGCAGTAACTCCAGTAAGCCTTTTGGAGCTGGATAGGAACTGCCTCCTCTATRTCACTCATGTCTTGAGATCTTTTTGCTCAGGAAAAAAGCATCTCAGTGTCCTAGCCCACTTTTAATGCATGCTAAGGAAGGAACTCCTTCATGAAATAGCATCACTTTCAAATAGCTGCGTAAAAGTTGAGTGTGCTTGTAAAATCAATGTTAACCACTAAAAAAAATTAAGATAGTCAGTGTAAGCTACCTAAGCTTCACTGTGTTCTGTCTAAGGTTATCTTTTTAGAGAGTAGATAGTTGAGAAAAAAAACAAAAGAAAATGAAGCATATATAATATTCTCTAAAAAGTCACTAGATAATTGTTGCCGCCTTGGTGCTTTATTAAGGGAAGGCTACACCTGTACATCATCAGCAGTAAGCAATGTACCACTTAGACACTAATGCTCAGAAACCTCAGGGAAGTGAATAAATATAGAGGGGAAAAATGCCATACAAAAGGAGTCAATTCATAACACCAACTTTCACCATTAGATSGTTTAATTAATTGAATGTTCAATTACCAAAACACTTTGCCTTCTGCATTAATGATGTTTCAAATAATAGATTAAAAAAAAAAAAAAAAAGTCCAGCAAAGGCTAGGAAGCAAAAGGAGAAGAAAAATACCTTTCAGGATAACAGGTTAAAAAAAACAATCAGTCATTTGGTAAGTAAATAGTTGCCTGAGCAACATTTTGTTTTGCAGATAACTATTCATAGGAGACAGAGGGTGGCAGTTCAAGTGTGCCCATTGCTTTTCATCATTGTTTCAGACAAAGATGGTGCTATCATTAAATCAAAATGGACTCTGTCTGAGGGCTGTTCTCATGTGAAATAATAGCAAACAATATCCATGTATATCTGTCCCCAGCTTTAAGAAGAAATTCTTTGCTGACCTGGAACCTTAGCATGAGGCATTCCTTTTTAACATTTTAAAATCTCAATAACTTTATTGTTTTTATCTTAATATTTAATCAGGTTGAATAATTTAGCAAAGAGAATAATCCTCTAATTTCACTTTAATGAGGGCTTTGTAAAGTCAAATCCTGCAGACATTTCAAAACTTCATCATGAAAAACCTARACATTAAAAACAGAGGCCAAGCATTAAACACGGCAATTTTGGGGCTRATTCAATTCACTTCTAGGTACTCAAATCATTGACAAGTCGCAACAACAACTTTAGTAGAACAGGACTCCAAAGTCAATGTGACCAATGTAAGACTATGCCTAAAGAGTGACAGAACTCAAATCTGCAAAACGCTTGGGCCCAGCACATGAGGAGACTGAGCACTCGCTGAGTGACAACTAGATGGAAGCCTTCAGTGAAGCCATTGTAAGTCTGATCAATGAGAGCTGAAGGGAGCCTTTTGGTCCCAGGGCAATTTAACCATTAGCATAACTGTACATACATGAATCAAAGTCATAAGACTGCAATTTTAGATTAATACTAAGCACATACCAAAATGCGCCGATCTCATATTATGTCAGCCAATAAAATAGAYACATATAGCTTGAATTCTGGACCTGATCATAGGTAACTTTCCTAAGCATTGCCTGAATCAAAAACATCCCCAACCAATCAAACCAAACCAAACCCCTTCAAACTCCACTTTYAAAGACAAAATAATGACCTGCATTCCAGCATAGCACTACAAACCTGTTATGCAAAAACCATGTTCCCAAAAACAGCCTCCGGTTACAGCAGCACTGAAAATATGTTGTTGTCTTTTTTACTAAGGAAAACAAGGAAAGAAAAAAACCTTTATTTGTGAAAATAAATGTTCAGGATTTCATTTATACAGGAATGACTTTGTTGTGTGGTATGCCCTTCAATAACACTATAGCTGAGGTCCACAAATGGGTGCATATTTTGAGGTCTTACTCTTATCCTTTCTTCATTTTGAAAGGTATTCAGCATCATTAACAACCAGGACTGCGAGTTACACACAAACTCATGTGTAGGTTGCCTACCTAATTTTATAGCTCCTATTAAATGTTTTAATTACACACAAGGGGTTATAAATAATAAGCCATGGATCTAACTAAATATTTTTTACAGCAACACTAGAAGCTATGAAATGCCTTAGAATATGTAAGGTCCTTGTTGAAAAGCAGTTTCAAAATCTACAACTGAAAAGCCTGCAAGAATTTAGACCCTTAGGTTAGATTTATTTCCAAACTTAAATCCACTTTACACTACATTAACAGAATTCTTTAAAGTCCTTTGTTTTAAAGCCCTTTTTGTTATGCTAGTGTGCTCACATACTAAAACCAACACTAGAGTATCATTTCTTTTACCTCATTATGAAGAAAATGAAATTAATATACTTCCTCATAATAATTTAGCATTTCCCCAAATGCACATATTTTCATTATTTGATTGTACAATATTTATTTCTACTCCTTTGACCTTATTCCTTATAAATATGCTCTAAATTTCTACAAGAATATGGAAAGAATACTTAATACAAAGTGAAGTAATTATAGTCTGAAGGTTCTGAAATATAACTGAAGTGTATCCCTGGGGCTATTTCCTGGTAATTAGGTATGACATAAATAATCATGATTAATTATGTTTCTGGATAGTCATCTGCCTCCAATGAAATATTGTTGTTACTGATAATGCTTTAAAAAAAAATCTAAGTGTGTTTAAATGGAATATTTTCTTGAACGTCATGTGCAACTCAGGCTATAAGTGACTTTGATGCTGCTCTGATATATTGTGCTACTGGAATTCCAATTCTTCATTTCTGAGCACATTAAATAATACTGTCTGGCAATAAATCAAAATACAGGAGACCAAAATTACAGCAAATAATTTTATCTGATGAGTTTTAGTTTAATAGGTTTTGAACATGATTGTATTTATTTTTCCTGTTTTGCACAGTTTATAAGGATGTGATCAATTGTTTGCCTGTTAACGTTTGTTATATACCTCTGGTTATGGGTGTATTTGCAGACAATATAAGCAGGTATGTGACTCAGAGCTGCGAGTACCCAAGATAATCTTAAAAGAAACTTTTGTTGATCTTTTTTGCTGATGAATTTGTACCAAATGGGTTTCTAGATCAAGAACTGATTTTTCCTTCTTCCAAAGAACCCCATGGCCTTTTCTGCTTATGGACAGCACCTTAATGTATTRTTTATATACTACTAGTGCCTTGAGGCTCATGTTAAGCTAGACAACAGTGTCTTGCCAAAGAAGCTCAGAGGTAGAAAGTAGGCTTAAAGGACGCAATTAGCAGTATCTTGCATATGCAAAACCTGGGGTGCCTTGGACCTTGAGCTTCAGGTCCAGACTTGCAGTAGCTGGTGCCTGTAGGCACTTCCCTGGCTGTCCTCTGACCAGGACCATGAGCAGGTATCCTGTGGCTGATGGTGGCTCCAGAGACCCCTCTTCCAGAGAAGCAGGGCCTTTACYATGAAGCCAGTGAACACATTTGCTGGGAATGACCATGAACCACACATGTGGTGATGTGGGACTGATGTGGGTTCCCTAGGAATGGCACCACCATGCCATATGCTGAAGAAATACAGCAGGAAACCTAAGCAAGCTTTGCTTCTTTGTGCTGGCAGGTTTCACCATCACTAAGTTACAAACCTGCTTTCAGGGAAATGGTGGCAAAGTTGTTTTTGAGCCAAAAGCAGCACAGTGGCAATGAGAAAATGTGAAGATACTTGCTAAAGCAGCAGGATGATCCCTGGAGATTCTTTTTTTCAGCAGCCCTATCCCTGGGCCTCTAAAGCTAATGCAGAGAAGATGCAGGAGAAATTAAAAGTTCTAAGGTTTAAAGCAGCCTTCTTAACAAGCCACAAGGTGGATGGAGGAAAGCCAGAGGGAATGGCAGCTGTCAAGATGAAAAACAAAATGACTAAACAAGATCTTCAATTGCAAAAAAAAAAACCAAAAACAAAAACAAAACAGTGGGAAAGAAAGGAACATATTCTTAAAATACTTCTGTAGACCTGAAGAGAAGGAAGCAGTAAAAGTAGATGAAACAAGAAAAAGCTAATAAACCCCCCACCTGTCAAGACTGTCAATAAAAATGCTAGGAGCAAAAGGAAGAGATTTCTTTTTTTCCCCTGCAGCAAGAAGCACAGATGGGCAGATTTATAAAAGAAAAGACTATATGGGTTTCTCATCTGTGTTACCTTTCCTGTGAATGAGTGCACAGGTAAAATGTTTACCTGAATTATGTTAACTGTGAGCAAACTATGGGTTGTATTCATGCATATTCTCACCAAAAAGMCAGGTTAGAGATTTTCAAATCCTAATCAGTTCAGTTCTGATAGAAGTGTCATAGAGCAGCAATATATCTGGTGAGCTGTATTAGTGCAAGATGGGAATGCAATCGTGAAGACTGCTGAAGAGATTTATTTTAAACATATTTGCACTTGCCAGTTCTTCATTTCAGGAGCTGGGTAAAGTAATAACTAAGCAAAGTTTGCAGCAAATCAGAGAATTAGAAGGCATTACCAGTCTCTCTATCATTTTGCTAGAATGCATTCCAATATTTAACATACAAATTTGTGCTACTGTCACTGATGTAAGCCCTGCTTCTACAAATATTCAACAAATATGGTATAAAGTTTCTGCCAACATTCAGTCACCAAGCTGCAGCTGAACTCTATCCATGTTCTCAATTACTGTGATCATGCTATTTTTAAAGCTGCTTGAAAAATAATTTACAGGGCAGGTATAACTAAGCTCTATAAAAATATCTGACTTCTGCTACTACATGGTTACCTCATTTGAAAAAGTATCTCTCGGGGAGACAATACTCTATGGACAATAGAATCTCAACAGAATAAAGACTATGGAAGGGACCAGTTCTGCAGCCTCTAGAAGTTAGAAAGAACTGGAGAATCTGTACTGCCTTTGGTAAATGCAGAAGTAAGTAGGCTCCAGTCCCTGGCTAACTAGAGATTGGACTTGTTTCTTTACATATAAAGCTTGACTTCTTTGGAGTAACCTGTCCAGATACCTGCTCCATGAACCAACCCAAAAATAAATAAATAAATAAATAGGGAAATATCAAAACTTGTCTAAATTCCATCCTTGATGGGGTTATTAGATATAAGTCATATTTTTTTTTCAGTCATGGTCCAAATTCARTCTTCTGGTGTGTTTAAGAATTGTCTGTTAATTGCAAAAGAAGTTGTGCAATTCTGCCTATGAACTTGAAGGCAGTCTGAGCTTTCTTGTGAATGTAGAAGCTTCCCTGATAATTTTTCCAGTTTGTGGTTCTGTGCTATTTGGCTTGGTCAGCATGTGCTTGCTTCTTTCTTTGTCATACTGCTTTGTAATGAACCCTTAATTCAGCATGGGGCCTCTTCTCATTCTGCCTTATAACACAGGCATGTGGTAATTGGCTCCAGGAAGGAGCCAAAACATATGTTTCCTTATGGCACTAATTAATTGTTTACTCATATGCACACTCAATACTTAATTGCTGTTGAACACATTGGCCTGTGAGACTTAGGTGAAAATATCTAACTTTACACCACTCTCAATTAGAAGCACATGCAAAAGCGAAAAGTGCCTGTAGTCACGATAAGCCAGAGAAGCAAAACATCACTAGTCATTCCCAGCACATCACTTATTTAAGAAAAGACTTCTGCACAGCTTTCTATACATTTTTTCTAACGTAACCAGACCTGGAAGCATAAAGCATCTGTGCTTTCCTTAAAACTGCTGATACGACAGAGAAAAACCTCTTCCTCACAACTACTACTCCTCTCCTGTAGCATAACAAGTGCTAGTCAACCACAAGTGCTCCTAAGAATGGCTACTTTTAGTGCTTCTTACCAATAACAGGCAGAGGTTTGCCCATTAAGGGTTTTATTTTCCATCTTACAATAGTAGCGACCATTTGGAGTTTTGCCCATAGCTCTCTGTGCTGAATTTTTAGGTATTTATAACATTTCTATGGTACTTATTGCCATATTACCAGAGCCCCCTACACTCATTAATCTCCAATATAAATTGTTCCTTTGTTCACTTCTTAGTAGATGACTAAGTTCAAGACCACAGCCTCTTAAGCAGATCTAGCAGGAAAAAGAAAAAGAAATAGAGAGTAAATTAAATATTCTTATTTTCTCATTACTCTTCCATTTTAAGCRTTCCCTAAATAGCCAAAAGGACTAAAACAAACAGAAGGAAGCCACAGCACTAAATTTTACTTTTAAAACTGTACAACTGACTGTGAATTCCATAGAATCCAGATATATTTCAAAGACTAAACATACGTAATTTTATTTTAAAGCGAGGGTAAAACATTACATATCTTTCAGATGACTATACTGAGTTATTTTGAGAAGCTCAGTTCTAAACATAATTGCTGACATGCTCAGAGTAGTAACTCTGCCAATACATTATTATTAAACAAAAACTTTAAAAATTGCTGGATTTGTAAGCAACTGGAAGTCTGGATAAACAGATAAATATAGACAGCCAAATAGATAACAGATAAATTAGAGTAACTAATGCACACAAAATATATCCACATGTAAAGATCTGGTATGCAAGCAGAATGGCTTACCAGAGAGCAGCTGTAGTGGTCCTCATCCTCAGTTGTCCTTCCTTCTGAGGTCCCAGTCCTCCATGGCAGGGAAACCTGACCTGCTCATGAAGAATCAGGTGGTTGGCCTTAGTTGATAAACCAGCATATTAAACAGGTTTGTGCTTGGCTTAATACATCAGCCAATTATTTCCACAGTTCAGAAGCAGGCATATGAGAAAACGAATGCCCTTCTAAGGAAGGCAGAATGGCCAGCTTAAGTGTGAACTCCTACATACCAACAAGAATAACTATGCTTGAGACCTATGCTTGATAGGAACTGTTTGCAGCAAAATCTGATATTTAAAAGATGATATTGCCTAGTCCAGTGGCCATTTGAATCTAATTCAGGTTTGTTCAAAGTTTGCTACAGTACACAAATATTTAGAGTGGTTGTGGACCAAAGAAATATTTAATACTTTCTCACACCATTGCACCACTGCAACTGCAAACATAACTCTTGCTTTGTTAGAGTAACTAAGCTAGACCTAATTCCTGACCATCTCTTGTCCTGTTGTTTACACTGGTGCAACGAGATCAGCAAACGGAGCACTGAGGTGTTCTATATTTTCCCCACTCCTCACAGAGTAGTAAATGAGTTCAACAAAGTGAAGGACAATGAAGACCGCGGTGCAGACTCAGGCAACATGAATGTCCAGAATATAATCCCATATTCCTGTACATTTGTACAAAGGGCAGATTCTTCAAGAGAAGTAAGTAGGTAGGCAACTGTGTTGATACGATTACTCAAGAAAAAAGGAGAGAGAAGGACTGTGGTCCGAAAACTACCTTTCAAAAACCCTTAGTAATTGGGACAATCAAAAGTTAACCAATAATCATATAAATTGTGCAGCTTATTTTCCAGCTGTCAATACGCTTCACAGATGTAGCTTCTAGGGTACAATGTCTGAAATGAACTTTCCATAGGCACTCATTACACCTTTTTTTTTGGCTGCTAAAAAGAAACTGGAAGCACATTCTGTAYCATTGAAAGTATTAATTTCTAAAGAAGGTACATCTGAAATAAATTCACATAGGAAACATGAATAAATAAAGGTGGCGGGGAAAACAATTAAAGATAAACTCAAGTGATACTGATTTCATATAATAATCTATCAACACAAATTTGGTCACTCTGCCTTTTTTTGAGCCACAAAGTAAAATCAAATCAAAGTTTTAGAAGATTTGTGCTCTAGAAAAAGCAATCTGATGAGAACTAAAAAGACTCTCATTTCATCATGCCAAATAGCAGCACCAAATCTAGAATTTCATTTTATACCTCTGGCCCCAGTGGTTCAAAGCACAGGATATTCAGGTTCATGATTGATGCAAATCTGGTAACATCAGTGGTGACAGGCCAGTTCACATCATATCATATAATATGAGGATTTGAACTAGGACAGCAATTTTTTCTTAAATTTAAATTTAGACCATGTTTAGATCCCTCTGTGTGTGCTCTTGTTTCAATTTTTCAGCAGATCTTGAAGGCAATGGATCTACAATGCCTGAATTTCTGGGTCTCTGTGAATACTTTTATTGTTCTTACATTGAACAAGCCATAATGAAACACAGAGATAGATCTATTATTACACAAAGGAGAAATTAAGTAGCTAGTTCCAGCTGAAATGGGGGTCAGATGCTTGCTTTTCCCACATGTCTTAGAAAACCTTCCTCCCCAAAATCCTAACTATTCCCACATGTTCACTATCTTCCATGGCATAGTCTGTTCTCGTATTTCTATTTGATCCCAACCACTTTGATTATTGTAGATTTGGGGGTAAAATATCATCCACACTGCAAAATAGCAGCAGAACCCTCATTCACCATGACAACGCCAAAGTTCAATGAATGAGAAATGCACTGCTCTAAACTTGATCAAAAGAACTTGCTTCATGTAAATGACTCTCAGCAGGACTCTGCCTGGAGTCAGACTCTGTCCTATGGCCACATAAGCAAAACAAGAGTCCTGCAGGGACTCTATCCTCCAAGTCTAGGAAAGCTGATGAATTAATGCATCCCCAAAATGCCTATATTGCAATCCTATCCAAGGTGAGAGGGCTGTGCCCAGCTTGTGCRTGCCTCATGAAGAAGCTTATCATCACAGTGCGAAACATTCGTGTCCTGAAGGCCCTTTAGCACTAAAATCAGCAATCTAAAATATATACACATTCACAGAGGAAAAGATTATAGCTGCTTATGATTTATAGTGACTCAGTGCCGAGGGGAAAAAGCCAGTCCCCTTCTTGAGTTCATTTGCCTTGGGAACTAAAKCAGAATTTTCAATAGAGGTACATAAAGAGGAACTGATACTGAATGGAGGGGTAGGAAGATATAAGCTCTGTGTCTCTCACCCTTGTTGCATTCATTACCTTCTTCAGATAACCACATCAGTGCTTGGAGGCTACAGGTGATGGATGCTTAACACAGATTTTCTTACTTCGCTGTGGAATAGATGACAAAGGCAAATATTATGGTTTATTTTATAATAACAATGATTAATTYTTGTCACAATAAATTAGCTGCAAATGTAGTGATGAGAACAGAGAACTGGAAAACAACTGGCTGGAGTCCTACTTAAGGTATCTTTGGAAAGTTTACTGGTTTAGTTTCTTACCAAACTTTCAAGTTCCATTAAAATAATACAGCCATACCTGCTGTTCAAGCAGAACTCTATCTCTCTTCATCCTTCTCCTATTGAATCAGACTCACTATAATTATGTGCACAGACACAAAGTGAAATTACTGTAGCAAAGGTGCAAATTTAGCCTAGAATGAAAAGGGACATCAATTTCAAAGTCTATAACTAGGTATGCTTCACTATCAAATGCTCAGTAGGAGGCCAAGAACTTCAATATTTATTGAGCATATTATGCTTTCTCATTATATAATACAGTCCTGTGCTACAACACAAACATATTGTTTTTACACAAGACTTCGGATAATATTATTTGAAATGTCGCATTAACATTCAGTTTAGCTTTAGCTGTCAGAACAAATGTACTAATTTGAGAACCATGTGGTCACAAATTCTTCTAAAAAACACTTTTATTGTAGATGTATATACATAATATTGTAACAAAAAATAAAATAATTTAATATTGGCAAAATAAATGCTCTCAGATGATCTGCTAACCCTTGCTGATGCTGCCAATTACCTGTTACAGAAGCAATTAAAATGATTTGCAGCAATGGAGAATGAATATGAAATTCATCTCCTGTGCTTGATCATTGATTGGTAGTAAAGTATTTGCAATCAAAAAGGGTATTCTGTACATGGCAAAAATGAGAATTTTCATCATATCTAACAGTTTAACTCTTCTTGTATCTTAAATTGATCAAYTAATGTTACATTTAATGTTTTTACACTTATCCGACAAGGAATTGTGTAAGCCGACACATCTTTTGCTTTTGGCAGATGTCAATTGCTCTCATCATTGTTTAAGAAAAGAAAAGAATTTGTGACTGCAAGAAATGAAAAGAAAGATTACTTCATTTTCATTCCAAATAAAAATGTATTATTGATTAGCTTTACAGCATTTTTGGCTGTTTATCTCAAATAATGTTTACATTATTTGTTCAGAAGTCTTTTTTTTTATTGCTGTGGCATCTTTCTGGAGTTAAAAATGCAACAGGGGAAACATTATTTTCCTCTATGCTTCTCACTAGAGGAAGCAATGCTTTAATGTATATGTCCTTGGCTTCTAAGAACATCTAATAAACCTTTCACACTGAGAAGTCAGGYCATCACAGTCATAGCATCAGAGGAACAAACTTCCATGATAACTTTGGGGATTTGTGATATCATTGAAAGCAGACAAGTTTCTTTCTTCCTATGAATGGGGAGATGAGCCAGACATGAACAAGCTCTGAACCATAGAGCCATTTAATTACAGTAAGTACAGTGCTGAACCCAAATTATCAAGGCTTACCAAGAGGCAGCATAAATTAACTTGAGCTCAGCATGGTGGTAGAGCTACATCTGTGTGAATGTAACATCCTGGAGCCCACTGCCTTTCTGAGGACTCCTTTTCCCAAAGAATATGCGAGGGAGTGAGGAGGAAGGTTCCGTTATCTCTTTTGYTGTATATCACACTGATGACGTTATGCAAATGGAAAGCAAAGAGCAACAGCCTCATCAAACTTCTTGCAAAGCCCAGTCTTCACTAGGGATACTATGATCCTCCCAATGGAGTGAATTCACTGACAATTAAGCTCTACAACCACTTGACATATAAAAATGCTATTGCATTTCAGAAAATCTTTACAGCCAAAACTTCCAGTGCACTGAAGTTCCTCACACAAGCTCTTCTAAGCTAATATAGTCCAAGCAAAATTAAGGAAAGTGGTTAAGGGAAAATGAAGAAAACATCCTGTCTTGTTCTAGATGAAACACATAAATGTTGTGGTCTTGCACTCTGCTGATATGCAGACCTGGATATTGCCTTTACAGTATGGGTGAAATGCTTAGCACATAGGCAATCTCATCAGAAATTACCATGATATTCCCAGTTTACAACACAGCAAATCAAAGCAACAAATTCTAATACAGCAGGGAACTATTTAGCTTTCAGTTGCTTTTCTTGATCACTCTCTTTTGCTTTATTCTTTTTTTATGTTTTACAACTTGGCAAGGGAAGAACTAGATCTAGTTGTCACTTCACAAATCCCAGTAATTTCATTCAGATTAGCAATCCAAATTTGAATCTGGATCCAAATTTTATAATTAGTTTTTTTTTGTAAGAGTCCAAATTTTTTGAATTATATTGTATTTTTTTGCTTTAAAAAAATCAAATTTCTCCTTTGAAAGTTTATGCTAATAAAAGCAAACAAAAACTTATGAATAATGATTTTTCCATGAAAAAGGGGGTACGAATTTTTTTAACCATCAGTCTATTACATACATCAACTGATTATATACTCATATCTTTTGCAGTATCAGAAAGGAATTGACCTGTATGTCCAGTCCATGTTTTTATATAAACCATTTAAAAAAAAAGTTTTTCAAAACAAAATTCATGTAAATGCTAGACAAAGACAAAATTTGAAAACTCAAGGTGTGAAGTACCATATTTAAGTCACATTAGAGGATGGAGTGGCTCAGGGAACAATATGCCACATCCTGCATCACTGAAGACAGGCAAGAAATGCTTTCACTGAATTGAGATAATATAAAATTTCACTGAATTGAGATAATATAAAATTAAGCTTCTGTTCTGGGAGAGGGACTGTAGAAATATCCGTTACTTCTACCTTTAAGCATATAAATAAAGCCGCAAATGCATGAATTACCTGACAAATAAAATATGATCATGCAACTAGGGAGTGGAAAATTCACACTCATTCACTTGAGTACATGACATACCTTAGCTTTAGAAATGCTTAACTTCAGAACGAATAACAGTGAAGCCAAAATGTTGTATCCCATATGTTTCTGTATTTAGTGTTATATTAAAGAATGTGTGTAGGCATAAATTGTGTGTATAAGAAGCATACATAGATAGATACTTTCCTATGTATACACATATAAAATTTTATTTGCAATGCATTATYCACACCCAGTAATAAAACAAAGAGGTCAGGCTAGAGAAGTTTTTATGAAATATTTAGCAAGAATGAGCATTTTACCTTCAAGTTTGCAGAAACATTTTGTCATTCAGATCTCTAAAGTGAAAGGGAAGGTGTGCACCACACTCACAGATTTTAAAAAGAACACCTTCCTCACARTGAATTTTGGTTGTCGACTCAGATAGCTTGCTATTGGAATTTTTTGAATTTCCAGAGAAGGGAAAAACAACAACAAAATATCACAATAATTGTGCATACAATCAATGTGTCTCAAAGGAGATTTAAGGTTTTCCATAACAAYGACATGCAGGATGCAATTTTTATGTAATTTTTATGTTGCAAAGACAATCAAAAGTCTTTAAATTAGCAGGAAATTTAAAATGGTATCTTCTAAGAAATTAGTGCAACTTTTAAGAAATGACCTCAACTGAGTATCCAAAATATATTGGGACAATACCTTTGCCTGAGAAATTTCAGGTCTTCAATCTTAACCCCATTTGTGTAAGAAGAATAGTTACTTATATTGAAAATAAAATATGAGAAAATGGGTTAAATTCCACTATTCAGTACTATAAATACTTTTTTTTTCCTCTCAGAGAACCAGTGATGCACATAAGAAAAGGTTGCTAATTTTCCGTGGTAATAATTATACATTTAACAAGGTACTATTATACTTCAAAAGGTTCACACTAATGCACGGATAATTATTGGACCAATAAGTATTTGATATTGCATCTACAGACAAAAATGAAATATTAGTTAAGAGTGTGACAATGTTTTTTATGTTGGATAAAAAAGCAGAGGTAATTTGGATACTGATGCCCAGACTGAATTTGTGACAAAGCTCATAAAAAAGCAGATAATTTCTACCCTTTAAAACATTTTGGGAGCAGATTTTTCCCCCCTCTCTCTCTCTTTCCTGCCTAGTTTTCAACTGCATATCCTTTTTTTTTTCTTCCAGAGATGAAATCAAAGGGGAATTATCAGAAACTAGAGAGTCCTCAGATGAGTTTGTTTGTATTTGAGGGAGAAGCTCTTTGGACAGGGGTGTTTCTCTACGCTGCAAGCCCAAGAATTTTTACATGCTAGAGCCCAAGGTGCTCTTTGGTGTTTCCAAGGCTGTAAGAAGCAGATGAAGTCATACAGTACAGTAAATAATAATACACAGTAAAAGAGAAAGAGCATATCTTTCCTGTTAAYAGGGAGGTAGCTACAAGATTACTAGATATTTTGCAAAAGACAACTGAGAATGTGACACACCASAACCAACAGCCTGCTGGCTGTTGAAATGCAAAGGCTTTCATCAGCTTGCTGCTACTGTGCTGGTTTTCTGCACACCATTGTACCAGATGTACATTGAAACCTTGTGGTTTCAAAACACATCACCTGCTGATCCTGCTATTCCTACGCCTTCCTTTTAACTCTGGATCATTTAACTAATTGCATCATTCAGGTATTCCATATTTCTCATGTACCCCAAACAGAATCTTGAATTTTAAAAGTCCCTGTTTTCCTATAAMTCCACTTGAGGAGAAGCTCATTGATGGAATCCGTTAGGGATGTGTGTGAAGAGTCTCCTGAAAAAGCAGAGGACCTAGAGAGGCTCACATACTAGAATGTGCTTCAACTATTTCTACAGGCCTCATCGAACAAACTCAGTAGAACAAAGATCACATTTCCTCTATTTTTCCTACCTGAACTCTGCCCCAACACTGTTAAGAGTGGATTAGGGCACTAAGGAAGGAACGATTAAGGCCCTGTTTTAGCAGGCAATTAGGGGGACCTCAACCCCATTTGCAAAATCATCTGGGAAGCACCTTTTCCATTATCATCAGTAAAACCTGATCACAGCTTTAAAGTTGAGCGTAAGCTTAAATACATAGAGACAGGCTTAATTAAATACACAGCGTAAGCCCAGGTTCATAAAAGCTTTTTTTGAATCAAAGAAAAAGTAGTCCCGGAGACATGTCACCCGATCCACTACGTACTTTCTTTTTTGTCGTATATCTCTCTGTCTTTTGAATGCATTATTTCTTGTACCCATAGYTTTAGGCCGCAGTGGGTAGGACAATGGAAACATGGGCAAATTGCAATCACACTTTTTAGACATTAAAAGCTTAACAACAGATTATATAGTGTTTTCAAGTAAAAGCTTAAGGCTGGTAAATTATTAATTAGTAGAAGCCACTCTTGGTTAAGGGACTTTTCACTAGTCTTTCAAAGTTGAACAGATTACTGGAAGAAATATTCTGTAAGAATTGCAAAATGAGTCAGTAACACCTGCAGGATTTGGGGACTGGGCTTTACTGGGGTTATTTTTATTTAGAGCTTTTGGCAACTACTAAATTAATTCTTTTAATTTCACATTGCATACAGTTGATGGAAAATGGCAGGGTGGGGCAGGGGCACAACAGGAAAATGAGTTCTTTAAGGCATTAACCCCTTCATTCCTGAGGATTTATTCTATGCTTAAAAGGAATTTGATGATTTCAGTTTTCTTCTTCTTTTCAACTTTGTCTCCATTAGTATTATTGTATGCATAAGGGGTTGCAGAGACTGGCCCTTATATTGTAATGTAATCACAGATTGATTCAGCTCTGCAATCAGTCACTCATCTATGATGATCTTGGTCCCACCAAGAGTTTCTGGAAGGATCAGCCTCAGCTTTGTACTGATCACATAAATCACTAAAAAAAAGTTSCTTCTGTATTACTGTATACCAATCCACACATTCTGTTTCGAGGGGAGGGAGAGAGGAAGAATCATGAAGCCTGCTTCTTTTCACAATTAATAAAATAACTGTGCATACTATTCAGAGTAAACACCACCCCTCAACTTGCACTTGCAAAGAAAATCTGCTTTTAACTTAAAAAAAAAAGAGGAAAAAAAAGGAAAAAAAAAGGAAAAGAGTGGGAGGGCTGAAGAGAGGAAGACTGGGGGGAAAAAAGTTTAAAGAATAGAAACAGTGTGTGAATTGGAATGTGCATGTGGGGAGAAAAGGGATATCCAAAGATCAGCATTCCTGAGAATAGGCCATTTACCAATGTCTAAATAGCTAATAACTGAACGTAAAACTGTCTACTCAATCTAATAAAAATGTACTATTACATTATTTACTACAGTATAAACTTCAAAACATTAACATGAAAAAGGTAAATAGAAAACTGAATATTTACTGTGTCAAAGACTAACCTTGCTTTCTGAAGTTTGAGTCACATATTGCCATTAATAATACTGACAAGAATATTTCCCCCGACATGACTGGAATTAATATGAGTTAAAGGGAGTACACAGAACTGCTGAATTTGGTCTTTGTCTCTTGCTTTGTGATATCCATCTCTGCAGAGTCCCTTGTGCTCTGGACACCTGGAAAGCTAATACCAGACTCCAGTGTTAGCTAATGGCTCTCGCTTCTGTGCATGTGGTGACACAAATTCATTTTATTTCTGGCAGGCAGTAGGTATACCTCCCCCTCTGGAACTGTCACCACTATCTCCTTATTCAACAGCTTATATCTGGTACTTTCAACAAATGTTGCTTTCACTCTCTATAGCCTAAAATGATAAATACTTCACCTGTATCTAGCAGCTCTTGCTAGCACTTCTTTCTCAAAAGGCAACATAACACTTCAGAAATGGAAAATAAATATCCACAAGGAATTCTGAAGAGGGAAGGGCATGTACAAGTGAAGCCATGCAGTGAATTAATCTTTAACCACAAAATGTCAACGTCCTCTTAAAATACAGAACAGTCCTACACTGAGGTATCAGCTAAACTATTACAAATAAACCCCACCAAGCCAGCAGTGGTGGGTACTTCTTGTATCTGCACTGTTACCCAGGTCTCTGCATGGCAGTGTGACAGGAGAGGGAGCAGGCTTGACAGTAGCTTGTGTCTGCAGAGCAGTAGTTGTCCATGATGATAATGAGGACTTTGCTAATGTGCTTTCCGGATACTTGCAAGCCAGCGACCCAGAGGCAGCAGCAGTGCCTCAGGCCGCACTGCTAATGGTGCCCACTTCAGACACTGTCCGTGGCACCTGGTGCAGGTGGCTCTTATTCCCTCTGCGGGTGCCTTTCCCCTCCAAGAGGAAATCTTCAGAAAGATAATGTCCTCTAGAGGAATTTCCAGGTCTAAAATGCAGGACAGGAGTGCTCTGCAGTGCACTCTGCTCTGCTGGCTCTTCACTGCCCGCAGAGGATCTTCCGCAGTGCGTACTAGTTCTCCTCCCACTCAAATATCCAGGTGCTTTTCCTTTAGAAATGAGAATATGCTCCACAAATGGAGCAGATCCAGGTGGTGTCCTGCAGCACATTCAGTGGACAGTCAGGTTATGCCAACCCCAGTACTTCTGTATTTGCAGCATAAAGAAGGCAGTGTAGCTGCAATACAGCTTGACAACTTGATCCTCCCACATCAATGTCCACAACGCAGTCACTTTTACACTCCACATCTGTATTTTCCAGGGAACCTCTTCTRTATCACATCTGTGTATAATTTGTAATTTTACAGTGGAGAAGAGGATTTGCTGTGTTGTTGTTTTTTGCTGTTCAACCTGTGTTACTAACTTCAGGTCTTGTTAGTGGCTTTTGAGAGGTGGCAATATAATTTTCTTAGACTATAATACAGGTTCCTGACCAGCCTAGTAGCACTTTTCAAGGCAGAGAATCTGGACTGGCATTCAACTTGGCCTTCTGGAAGGCCAGAAATTCCCTACAAGACCTTTTCTTTTCTTTTTTTTTTTTTTGGCTTGCTTTGCCTAGAACTAAAGAACAAATCAGAACAGTGATTCTGAAGAATAGTGTAATTATACTTATTTCTTACAACAACTCACTAAATCATTTGGAAACTGAACTTTGCACCACCAGCCAGCAGTATACCTCCTGCAATGAGAAGATCTGCTTTAGAGCCAGGGGCACAGTATGACCTGTAATTATTAAGGCCAGAAGAGGATTTGGCTCCCTTTTGTGAGCACTATCACTGACTATTCACATGAATTACTGCTTCTCAGTACGGGAGGTAAAAGACTTTAAATCCCTTTTCATTCCCAGAGCAAATAGGAAGCTTTTCATATCCAGCAAAACGGTTCAACCATATTTTCATTAGGAATAATTCCACATGTTTCTCCTCAAAATGTAGAATATCAATAATTCTTAAATGTTGGAACATTTTTAGATGAGCTTATTTTATTGTAGTAAGGCCAGACTTTGAAACTCTAAGTAGCATTTTACTGCACATGTATTTTCACTGACCCTATGGGACTACTCTTAGCATATGTTATCATTTGGCACAAGTAAATCAATATCCCATAAATTGGCCATAAATTGTAGTAATAGAACTGATTTTGCAGTAATAGCTCAGAAGTGAACTGCATAGGGAAGTTCATCTGCTTTCTAAAAAYGAAATAAGATATAAAGGTATCAAAAAATAGGGTTCCTTCCCATTATCTTAAAGAAAGGTCAGAAATTTGGCAAACATTCATCAATTTCACATTATTTCTGTATATGGCTCATAATCAGATCCAAGAATAAAGTGAAAAAAATCAAACCAGTATTTAGCTTGAARTACTTTTTAACTACATATTGTTCTCCTGAATGCATTCAACAGATCTCTTCTTACTAAAATTATGGCAAATTGAAACAGTATTTCCCTTCTGAATCAGCATTCATTTCTTTCCCTTTCCCCCTGAAGACTGTTACATTTTGAAGCCATATATGATTATTTATTTATTCCTTTATAAAATGCATACACGATCCCAAAAGCTAGAATATAACATTCTTTAGTACTCACAAATGCAGTACTCATTATTACAAATTATTAGATCACTTAATCTTCTTTGCCAGTTCCTTCTCAGAAAAAAAAAATATTCACAGTCCCTCAATACCTGCCTAACATACAAAACAATAAAAATAATAGTAATAATAATGATATGTTTGCTTGGGCTTTTATGGCACAGAAAACAAATGCCTGCTGACTAGCACTGTACAGATTTACACATTGCAACTTGATACATGGCTGCGTAAACTCCTTACTCTGCGGATGCTCAGGCTGCTTAGAAAACATTCAATATGCTTTGAATGCTCTGAATGTTTCCCTTTAAGATGAAATAAGACTCAGACCTTCAGCTGAAAGGTCTCTGTATGGAGAGCATGATCCTTTGGCAGGGCTTGTTCCTCTTGTGCCCATAAGCACACATTGCCTGCTGACTCTAGGCTGACACAAAACCCTACCTGGGATTGGTCTCCCTGCCCCTGGCTTTGTAGTCTGCTTTTCTCAGACCCAGCCTATGTTCTAAAGAGCTATTTGTTCACCTGATCTTCCTCATTAGTCTCATCTTCRGTGTCAAGGGCTGTTTTTCTTCCTTTACAGTCAAGCGTTTGATTACAAAGGGACTTTCCTAGTAAGAAGAGACAAAAGCAAAGACATGCTCTGCATTTCCAATCATCCAAATCATGATATGAGTAACATAAAACACAAATTCTTCTCATTCTCCTGGAGAGATATTACTGATAGATGATGTAAAAGGCATATGGGCTGCTCATGTCCTCAGAAGTCCTTACAGTGGTAATGAAATCACATTAATCTAAGACCTCCTGGAATAAAATCACTGTATCTACTTATGCTACCAGTTTGCTAGAGCTGAATCAGGTGAGCTCTGACTTCAGATTTCTGCTCTGTACACTGACTGAAAGTAATAAAATCATGGTAGACATAGATGGTACACACTAATCCACTTCCCCAATCTGGACATCTGAGACTTTCATGCATACAGGGAAAGAGTACTCAAATTACACGTTTCCGTAGCTCAAGAAACTCTACCACAACTGATATGGTCAAGCTGGAACCTAACACACTTAAAATCCAACTGATTCCTGCATGTCTTTGAAAAAAAAAAAAAAAAAAGACCAGTGGAAATCAAATAGAAAATTCTGATCTTTCACCCCCTTGTAAAGGAACTGTAGAGTCCTGTGATTTTTTTCAGTGTTAACACTGAATATAAACATTTCTGACATTCATAGATTCTGTTATTATTTAATTGGGTCATAGCAACAAGGTTGCACCCATACATAACATTCATACAGCAAAAATAATAATTGTATTTCTCACTGGGCCGGGGGAAATTAAGTCAAGATTGATATCTAATTTGGCAACAAAAATGTATAGCTTTTTACAGTGTGGGAAAGGCAGACAGGGCTTCTGAGTCTTTGGACTTAAATTTTGRGATGAGACTCTGTGAAGAGCAATATTTGTGACATTTTCTAGAATATTTTCAGAACAGGTCTTATTTTACTATCAGAAGGAGAAAATATAAGCATTTCAGCATAATCTATATTCTGTCACTATTTGTGTTTCAGAATTACATACATGAAAAATAGGTAAATCAATTTTGGAATTTAGAAGCWGAAACACTGGATTAGTTTAATCAAACCAGAAACAAGGTAGGTGGCTTGTTCCTCTTGATGAAGTAGTTGCGATAAAGCTTCACTTTCTACTGCCTTTTTTGTTCCAAGACAAAAACAGCTTGTTAAATAGGCGGAAATTTCTTATCTGTTCTTCCACTCCCGCTCTTCCAATACCCATTARTGCATCAAACAATTATGCAGAGACTGTAACTCATGCTATGTAACGTAAGTTGAGAACATAAAGTAAGAGTCTTATTAGCTGTCTCTATTAGCAGGAATAAGCAGGAATAAAACATCAAGTTGATTTCTAGGTGTGGGGCATTACATATCCTGCTGAGACAAACAGAGAAAATTCATACTTCTTCTTTTGAATGCTGTTAGAGTGTAGGCTGGGGAGCACAGTGCAGCATTGGGTTACACAAAATACAGGTACTGTGTAACCAGAAATGCCGAAAGCTTAAGGAAAACCACAAAAGCTTAAATTCTAAAACTAAATTTTGCCACAGGAATTGATTCCCATGTCACAGAAGAGCTGAAGAATCTCATAAATTGGGCAGCCTTGATTAGAGCAGAAGAAGTCAACAGGCTTTTTTGCAAACTTCCCACATAAATCTGCACTAAACAGAGAGATTTCAGCCTTGGCACACCTATTCATTTCCTGTACCTGTTTCTCATTTCCACATAGCCCAGAAAAAAATAGTAACTGTGATGAAGGAGCAATGACAGAGAGGACATCCCTCCTTCTCCCGTTTGTCATCTCAGTCCAAGTCACACTTAGATCCACAGGCCACAGACTTCCAAACGTGAGTGTAAAAGTGRCTGCACAACAAGTCTTGTTGAAAGAAAACAGAAAGGAAGAATTAAAAACAGAGCCAGGGAAGCTGTGGAATAAGATTTCCTGAAGATTGCATAGGAGCTAGAAAGGAAATCTTCAAACTTGTAAGATTTAAAGAACAGATGTTTTGGTGACGGTGTTCATACTGGGAAACTGAGGCAAGTCACACAGCACAATGCACAGGCTCATTTTCTTAAACTCTTTCTTAAACTCTAAAACCACATAAACTGTAAAAGTTATTTGCAGAAGTTAAGCCTGTATGTAGTAATTTATAGCTAGCTGCAGCAAAATTCARCTGTCAACCTTCACATGTGTACATTGCTCCAGAATCTCTTTTCCAGGAGTAAGCAAAAGGAAGAAATTCGGYACTCTGGGCAGACCTGGCACCTCTGCCAAACCTCCTGAACCACAAAACTACTTCCCCCAGAGATCCTCAGGTATTTTTAAATCATCTAAGCTAAACTGACAACACCAGATGCAGTATTCAGGGTCTTGCATGCAAAGAGTCATATCATGTCTAGTCTTGCAGTCATCTGAACTTGAGAATGCACAAGATTTTCCTGCTTGGGAAATCTAAAACTTAATTACATGGTAGCCTACCACTGCTTTATTGTTTCAAGAAAGCAGGATGTTGGAGTCAGTATTCCCTCTCGCACAGAAAAAAATGTATTGACAGGTCTACAGGCGAGAAGACAGCACAGACACTCTTTTTTTTTTGGTTATAGCAGCAAGTTCTTGCATACTCATTATGTCCTTTATGAAAGGGCTTGACTAAAATTCTACTTGTCAAACATACTCTTAGAAGTCTCCTTAGGGATTCGTCTCATTGTCATTAGCAGTTCAACCATTTCTATCAATTTGGAGGAAAGGTRAAGAGGAAAGGAATCTGTTGCTGGCAATTACTGTTGATAATGGATCTTTTTTCATTTTGGTGCGGAATAGCTTAACATGGACCAATGTATACGTGAAGCAGTTAGGAGGAAGTAAAATATCTCCATACAGACACCTGTGCTTGCCATTTAGAAAATATTAGTCTTCATTAGTTTGTACTGGAGACTTACCTAAAAAGAAGTGCAAAGCGGGAGCAGTAAGTGTCAAGTCCTTGTTCTGACAACTCAAGAAGGAGAAATAAGATTTTTTTTTTTTTTTTTTTTCCTGAGGGCAAGAATGAATAAGCATTGTGGTGAGCTATTGTGGTTATAGAGAATATGGGGCCATGTCCTCCTCCCTTGAACACACTTTACATTTGGTAAGAGATCTTCTGGCTGTATAAAGTCAACATTGATGACCTGCCACCATGTGCTACTTCGTTGGGCCACATGCACCTGAATTCTCTTCTGCCATTTCATAATATGAGGAAAGCTTTGGCAGTCTGGCCCCTCTGGGACCCAGTCATCCCTGCCACGGATAAAGGAGCCCCGGTACTAGACACATCTTTTCCAGGAGCCGAAACAGAAAAAAAGACTGAAAGGTGACAGAAATTCACTTTTGTCCCACCCTCAAAAGAWCAACCACATTCCCCATGGATTCTTCAGACAGAAAATGTATGTGGCACATATGCTATTACTTCAGATTGCAAAGTCTAGAGGCAATTATGTAATGTCTGTGAAAGACGTTGATGTACCTGAAAGAAGAGGGTGACCACACAAAGTCATGAAGGGTGATTTTGCTGCTTTTTTCATCATGGAGCACAGTGCAGAAGATTTAGATCCAAGTGTAACCAAGCGGTCTCCAGAACCAAAATACCCTCAGTCAACAAGGGCTAGAGCTTGTATGCACAGCATGGCAGGTTGTTTTTGGAAGCAAAGTTACACTTCTTTCTCCTGATTCTTTGCCAGGAAGGACCAGATTCACCAGTATTCTGTCCTGCTTGGAATGGTCGTAGTGAAAGTGTTGCTTCATTGACATCAATGGAATTCTTAGTTCACTTGAGTGACAACAGAACTAGATCAGCATTGGGTACTTATTCCCTGGAAATAATTAGAATCTCCCGTTCTTTGTACAGAGATGCAATAATTTTATTTGCCTTTTATTTTCCATTTTTAAATGTCTGCAATTCACATCAGATTCATGAAGTTTTATGTGAAGATACAAGTATATCCATTTTAGTTACTAATGTATTTAGTTTGCACCACTCTGTTTATAAGTATTGATCTGTTTGGATCATTAACTGCAGTATGATTCTAAAAATAGAATAATTAAATTTGATAAAACTTAAATTTAAGAACAGCAGTTTTAGGCTTTTAATACAGCAACCATCAGTTAAAGGGCAAGCCATCTGGATAGAAAAAAAGAAGTCATAAGGCTGTTTCCTACAGCTTCTGAAATAGATTAAAAATGCATTATTTAGTTGCTAGTAAGAACAACTCCTCATCCAACTAGAGACTAGCTTAACAGAACCATTAAATAGACAGTGACCTGCACTCTGACCATGGTCACCCAAGCCCTTAATGATGATAAGAGGACTGAAAGGGTAATGAATACCTTTCCATCATAATCTCACAAAGAAGGTGGAAATTTGGAAGTCTCCATCTCCAGACCAAAATATTTGGTCTGGAATAGTTGATCTTTGCCCAGTGAAGAGAATGGGGGCAGAGGAAAAGGTCTTTTTGTACTACCCTGGAATGAAGAGAATTCTGCTCCTGAGGGAGCAGACTCTCCACCCAGAAAGGCAACACAAAGATTCCTGTGCTTCTTTCCACTTTGCAGCCTCCACTGCTGGAAGATGTGACCTGGCCCACCTTCAGTGAGTATTGGAAACCTAAGTTTAAAGGAAGACGTCATCATATGAATATCTATCTGGATAAACTTGTATGTTTCTCAGCTTGACCAAACTTTGCTGACACTGAGACTACCGTAATGTCTGGAAAGTGTATATGTAGTTGGACTTTTCACATGTGTTAGTCCCATTCCTCTTTATGATAAATGAGTTTCCCACCTATTTCCCACAGGAGAACTACTGATATACTGTAATTAACATGTTCATTCCTTGTGTTATCATCAAGACTGGACTTGGCCATGATCTGAGTGCAGCACCTACAATGTCCAGAATAAAGGACCTTCTAGAAAAGAAAGCATGAGTTTGCTCAGTTCTGTCCAAAGCAGAACTGTTACTGATGTAAATTCTAGATGGCAAAGATGACTCAAGGGGAAAGCTTTGTTCATGATATACAGGGTAAATGGCCAAGAAATATAGAAATAGCGATCTTCCAGCTCACGTGCATTAGGATAAAGAAACAGGGAGATCTAAAAAGCAACTTGCACTGATTCTCCCTTTTCAGGTAGATGAAGAGGGCTGTGGAGCACCCTCCCAGATGAAGCTCCCACACCAGACTCAAACCAAATCTGATTTTGAAGACTTTCTTTATATAGTGTGTAATGGGAAAAAAACAGTCCAGTCCTTGATGGCCTGGCATTCACCAGTTAGCAGGCAGAAGCTCACAAGCTTTCCTACTTGTTGAGAACTGTCTCCTTAAAACAATCCAAAGTGAATAAATGCTATTTAAATTGATAGTGTACATTCACTGACAAAATTGGTTTAAAATTTACTACATGCTGTAGCTCACTTTGACAAGACAGAACATATCATACATTTTAAAAAACAAACATTGTTTTTTAAGCTAATCAGACATTCAGTAAAATAGGCATACTGCTGCTTTCTTTGTTTGTTGGGGGGGTGGCTTTTTTATATTTCTTTGGCAAATTCAGCATCATTGAATAAGCATGGAAGGGTTACAGAAATTCGCTTGACTGACTATAGTATTAATTTGAATAGTGTCTGAATTTATTTTTATCTTGATTTAAATGTGTACTGCAGTGTATTTACTTCTGCAATTCTTGAATAAGAAAATATACCCCAGAATATCCTAAATAAAGAACATAATGATTTTAAAGGATTTTTAAAAGCAAARATACATTAAAATCTTATTCCACTGTACTAGTTACATCTTTAAAATATACATAATATTTGCTTTATGCTTGTAAATTTATTATTATGACTACCAGATATAATATTTACTTTGCAAAAGCAGAACATTATTGGACTACATTTTTGTGAAGTGGAGAAGTGAAGGAGAGAGATACTTGGGCAAAAGTGTTTGCCCATTGAGGTGGCTCCATCACAGGTTTCGTACTTGTGAGTGTTCAAGGCTTTTCAAAGGCCTTTCACACCACAGTCAAGAAAAGGGCTTTCAAAAAGCTTTCCACAGTAACCCTTACCAAGGGGTTCCAAATAAATGTGTTCACAAATTTCTCAATGATGTTGAATTATTCAGGGCAATAAAAACAAGAGGACGCTGTAAAGACATACAGTAATGGGAAGCAGGAACTGGAATGACAGGAATTGTCAGACAAGAAGCAGACAACAAATCTGAATATATCAGTATGCCATTTTATGAAGCCATGTCATGCCAAATTTGAACATGCCTGCAGTTCTGATTTTCTGGTCAGAAATGGTGAGAAAACATACAGAGAAGGGTAACAGAAACAAAACATACAAGCTATAGTCTCCATATGCAAAGCAAATAGATTAAGACTATTTTGCACAGGAAAGAGACAACTGAGGATAGMTATAGCACAGAAGAAGATAATCATCAGGGACACTGGAAGGATTAATACAAAATGATTACTTAGATTTTTTGCSATACAAAAAGTAGGGTCCACACATGAAATAGTCAGGTGGGAAGCAGCCTGAAAACAAACAAAGTAGATGCTTTTTCAAATAGCATACAGTTAAACTAGGGAATTCCTTGCCTGTGGGTATTCTAAATACTGCAAATTCTTGTGGGGTCAAGAAGCAAGAGGAACAATCCATGGAAGCAAGTCCACCAGCACTGTTAAACCCAAAAGGAACATTTCTAATCAAGAAAGTCACTACTCTATAGATTGCTGGAAGCTAGGAGAATATGTGGGGGAAGTACCATGATATTCTTCCTTTACTCTTGTAAGTATTCCCTAGGTGTGCATTACTTAACTATCCTGTTGAAAACAAGATACAGGTTGGACGGATTTTATTATTCCTCAAAAAATGCAGTGTGACATGCCTCTTAAAAATACAAGTACTGGTATTGATGTAGACAGTTCGGTTATTTATTGTGGTCAGTGTGCTTGCCCAAAGAAGACCAATGAGTCCCTGGTAGATTTCAGTGCTATAGACAAAAAAAAAGAATGATTTTTTATCATGCTGAAATCAGCGAGAACTTGGTCACTGAAAGCAATGGAGGCATGATGTCCACACATGCTGTCTGAGTCCCAAGGCTCAGTACTCAGTGTGCTGTGCCAGAGTTCTTCYTGGCCTGGTAGCTGCCTGAATATTCACTATGAAATGGTAAAGAGATTTCAAAACTCAGAACTCTGTAGCACGCTGTCCAGCACAAATATGGGGGAAGAGTCTAAGAACTACAAGAATGTTTTATTTAGACAGCATACAAAAACACGCTAGCACGGTCACGGTGGAATTGGTCTCTACTAYAGTCATTCTTATGAATGCATTGGCTCAGTTTTAACATTCAGATAACTGAGGTTGGAAAGCAAACCTGCTTTTGCATCTTAAACAGGGAAATGGAAATGTTTTATAGGCTTTCATGCTTTATTTGAAGATTATCATAAAGTGAGACTTTTCATATTGCAAAGGCACTAAACCGTAAACCCTTAAGACTGCTGACAGTTATCGCTATTTTTTCAGGGAATGATCTGATCTGTATTTTCATCAGAACTGAAAGAATCAGAATTTAGGTAAAAATTCTACCTACTTTTTAAAATGAAGAACTAGCCCTGATGGAACAAAGCCTTTCTGAAAAGATTTTATTTATATGGATTTTGTCAGCACATTTTCTTTGGCCTTTTAAGAAACATTTGTTTCAAAAGATTATTTGATTTTTTAAAATGAACATGATAATGGATTTCAAAAAGATTTGATATAATACTACTTTGGAGCTGARATGTGGAATTATGAACTACAGAACAAGTAATCAGCACTGTGCATCAATATATGTCTTCTTATTAATATTTGCTTGATCCATATAAACACAATAAAAGAATGAAAGCAGAATCTCAGCTTGTTAGGAAAATCTCTTCTGCWTGTTTCACCTGTCCCCATTTATTAACAAGAGTCATTTTAGTATTTCTTTAGGAACAGCAATTTGCTTAATTGTAGCTGAAAATGATGTCTGAGAAGTGCTGAGATACACAGGGAGATTTTTATCCATGACAATTCATGCAGTAAACTAATTTTTCTTTGATTGATGAATCAGATTTTTAGAGTTCAAGTCTAAATCCAATAGACGAAGTTAGTCCACTGAGGGCTTTAATAATGGGAACAGGGAAGGCAGAAGAACTATATAGTTAAATCATTGTAACTAGACAGTTGGAAAGGCAGAGACAGTTTGCACTTGTAGAAACTTAGATCTCATGAAACTATGTAATAGAATAAAAACCTTAACAAAGAATTAAAACAAAGATGGAAGACTTTAATTGAAAACTTGATCAATTAGCAAAGAGACCATAAGAAGGAGGCAGCAGAGCATGAAAACTGATTAAACAGAACCATACGTCCTGCCTCATTCCAGTGATGTTGYGAAACTGATGACCTTGAAAAGAGAAGACATTAGAAGAGTGTAAAACAGCGGTTATCTCAATGCTGGTTAAAACAGTGAACTGATAATAAATACTGTACAGTAAGGAAGCGTTAAATTAAAACCACATACATATTCAGAATTGAGAGATGGGTAGTCATAAATTTCCGTAATTGACATGCGATCCAAATTTATTACAATGGATRTAGGCAGACGGAATGCAAGAAAGTGCCCTAACTTCACAAATTTGACAAATGGAGCAGATCACACTRTAGGTTGCTGACGAGTCAGATTATTTTTGACAGCTGGCATGACTGTACTGCATTGGATAAACCTTGGGCAGTAGGTAAAGTAGATTAAATTCTAAAGATACACTCAATATCTACTGCACCATGGCATGGAGTCATGTTCTGATTCTTCTCAGTGTTGCCTCAAAATTTAATCACAAAAGGACATTCCTTCACCCATGCAACACTGGCATAAACCCATGAAAACCTCCCTTGTTTTTATAGCCAAGATAATAGGGGAATTTGACGCACTGTCAAAAACAATGTCTCTGTTGTCATGGCCCAGTTCTGGCTCCATGGTCATGGTTCAAGATTATGATAGTCCATGCCCATCCAGCAGTACATATTCTCTCATGACTTGATGCTAGCATCTAATCACATTTCTACCAGGTATCTAGAAGATACAACGCAGGGCTTACGTCTTGAACACAGGGCTTATGTCTTGAACTGCATTTCAGCTTTACACCCGTTGCAAGCAGACAAAAGGTGCCTTTCCAATATAAAACCAAAGGGAGGCAAAGTTTCCTCTCTAACATTTGAACAACTTGGACTGACAGAGTTCAGGTTCAGTGCTCTATGACATGGCATTTTGATTCTCTACTGTGCACCATMAAATTAGATTTACTACAGGTGGAAATATAGCTTAAGTGATTTTGAGGAGGATCTTTTGCAAAGTGGCATGTCATTGCAGTCACTTAAAGTTAGCAGGATTTGAGYGAGAACAACACAGAGTGTTTTTGAGAAGCCCACTTACTGTGAATTCTGAAATTAAAAAAATAACAAAGGTAAAATCATGATGTGSTAGCTTTGCCATCAGTGTTTCTCTGGGGAAAAGTTTGACGGGTAAAGATCCTTATAAGAAAAAAATAAAATTAGGTTATGTGCAAGAGAATCAATAGCTTGCCCTGCCTATTAATAATCCCTGCTGATCTGCTCATTGCAAAATCAATAGTAGGCGATTGATATTAGTATCATGTCATTTGGTCATTTCATCATTGGTATCATTTTCTGTTAACATGTTAAAAAGCCAAATAAAGAATATTCAATTTTGTTCAAAAGGGCAGGTAATGGATGGAATTTGTACATGCAGTATAGCAGGAAAAGTTGCACTGTGCTCACTGAATAGGACTAAATTAGTTAAACACAATGGATTGGATTGTCCTGCAAATTGTTCATGAACAGTTTTAATCTATTCCTTTATTTTTATTTCTCTGTTAAACAAGCTACCAAATATTTTTGGCTGTAAACTTCTCAGTTTGACCTTCTGAAGTCTTTCCATTTTTCTCTAATTCTATGATAGAAAGAAAGCTTGCAAATTCTGCACATTTATTATATTATATTTGCTGTCACTTTGCTAGGCTGGAAGGTGCAAATTGAGGCCCTGATATTCTGTTAAGGCTGCTTTCTTGTTTATGTTCTGTTCTTTTTCAGTTTGTTCAGAAACTTTTTTGCTCAAATGAATGAAAGACACTGCCACCCAGTTCCACAAACACTCATCTAAACTATATCAATAAGCAAGGATAAGGTGTGTTATTTATGTGAGCTGAATTTTCCTCCTCTTTGTTCCAAAGATGCTTATACCAACTTGCATCAGCCTGGTTTCTGGGTATCTATGGCTATTCATTATCTTCCCTCCCTTCCTTCCTTCCTTCCTTCCTTCCTTCCTTCCTTCCTTCCTTCCTTCCTTCCTTCCTTCCTTCCTTCCTCTGGCTCCTTTCTAATTTCATATCATGCATGAGAGGCATAATGTATTTATTCAGAGATAGTACTATTTTAATACATCGTACTAAATGAAGTGTGCTCCTAAACACTACCTTTTTGACAGTTGAGTTGGATATGGGAATAAATATTAAAATATTAAATTTCATTGGCTGCAAGAATGAGGCRCAGTCTGTTAATGCAACCATTTTACAAAAGAAAAAAAAACTACAAGGAAGCAAAGAGTTTGCATTCTAAAAAAATTGAAATAGGCAAAAGAGAGCAGTAATTCACAGTAATTCACGGGCATGTGGAAGAGGTCACCACCATGTTTTAAATGTGCATTGCTGATGCATGAACTATAAGGACAGAAGGAACTTGAGGGTCACTCCGCAGAGGTACTTTTCTCATCAAGCACACARCCTTCCACTGGCTAGCAGCTTCTCTTAGCCATCAGGGCCCAGAAAGATGACATAAAAACACAGGAGATAAACCTCATCAGAAATCGCTTTGCTAGAAGAAATCACAAAATGCTTGGAGCAGATTCCAGGGAGTTGAGCAGATTCTGCACAGAGGGGCCAATCTGTCTCCACTGCCATGCAATCCCCTTTGGAGAACCTGCACACCTAAGAAACCTGAGTGTGAAGCTGCTTCTTCCTGGTCTCCTCCCAGAGAGGAGAAATCAAGGGCCGTCCCCCATTGCAGGACCGTACAGTAATTGGTCCTGCAATTGGTATTATTTATTTGCTGAAGACTTGTTTTATTCTTGGGCCACGTGTATGTGAGGTCTTAAATAGATAAACAGGTGAAAATGGGTAGATAAAGCACTTCAGTTCTTAGTTTTCTGCATTATTTTCCAGAAATTTCTGCCTCAATTTGACTRCTACTGATATTCACCTTTTCTCACCATACCTCAAGTAGGCTTATCAAACTTTTTGTCAAAAATTTGCTCATTTATTGTTTAATTCCACTCCAGCTGTGACCTTTTACTGTGACTTCCCTTAACTGGTAATTTACTAATCTTACTTATTATTTCAAAATTATCCACACTATTTTTAAGATGTTACTCAAAACATTTAGAGTATCATTCATATGAATTCTTCTTTCAAGTGGGTACAGTGAAGCTTTTGATTCTTCCCCACTTCATTTTATCTACTACAAGGCTTTAATTGTGGTTGTTCTTATGAAACATTCAATAACTACAGCTACGTTTTCAACAGCAGCATCTAATTTATGATTCACCATTTTTGAAATACCAGACTTAAGATACCTTGTAGCTAATTTTTGGAGGTGCTGAATGCCCACAGCTGCTGGCTCAGCTGTTGCATACTAGTCTGCCTTGAAGCCAGCTGAGGGATGGCATGTTAAGCATTAGTGTACATGCATCTGCAAGACATGCAGCCYTATCTCAACCCTGAGAGAGACCTCAGGGTATAAGGTCTAAACCCTTGACTACACAAGTTAGGAAGTTAGCAAGGATTCGGCCATTCCACAATGGAAGCTGCATGAAGCTTATTCATACTACAAATAGGAATGAAGGAGTTTAGCTCATATTCAAAGACATTAAAACTTCCAAACAACTTGGAGAGCCAGGCAGGGCAGAAAGTRCATTTCCAAGTAAGCTACCTCTCTCTTATTGCTCATAAACATGTCTGCAGAAGGAATTAGTTTAGAGTAACTAGCATAAGTGTGGATTTACTAGTAAGAAAAGCAACTGTGCTCTTCTTCTCTATTCAATACTTTCTACTAATATCACTCACAGTGGTACTTCAAGTTCCCCAAACATAAGGCCAGGCAAGGCCATCTAGTTTTTTCCTTCTGCTTCTCTAATGCAGATGGAGTATGTACACCTTGGCATTGTAATCTCATATTCTATCTTTGTAAAGCATTCACTTTTCTATGAAGAAAATACTTAATAATGAGAAAATATTTTGGTCGCTACATCCCTAGAACCCTTGGTCGTTCATTCAGACTTGCATCAGTGAATGTGCACAGTGCATCAAGTGGATGCTGGTTAGATATTGGCACATAGTTCCCAGAAATTTGACTGAAAAGAGTTAAGGAGTTATTCTAAACAACATATTCTGAACAATCAACATATTCCTGAAGAATTTATGGTCCAAACTATTTCAACAGAACTGTTTACCACTGGGAAATGCTGAATTAAAATAGAAATATGACAACATGCATGCCAAAATTGAGAGAAAAWTATGAAATTGTTTCACCCTTCCCTTCGTTTCAGTATCATTGAAATCTTGTGTTTTGAGATGTTGCAAACATTTGCTTTCACTTTGTAATGGCTTTTAGTGTATTAAGACTTCATATTCTTTATGTATTATTCCTAAGACCTTCTGTTTAATATGATACTCTATTTCAACATTATTGAAACAAAATGATTGTGAGTTTCAGGATAAAGTAAATCAGAATTTCTAGCCTAGCTTAGATTTTAATGATGATTGAGAAAGAAAATGTACATTTGGAAATTTCAGAGTATCTTGTGGGAAAACTGCATTCTSACTTGTTCTGTTTCCTGGTCCTTACTACTGTTAAATGTAAATAAGAAATACAAGCCAGTACCTGCAGATGAAGACACTGAAGTTTTACTAAATCTTGATTCAGCCACTATTTCTGTACTTTCACACATAAAGAAGAAGCTATATTTGTTACCAAAGATCAAAACATCACATAAACATGTCAGTTGCCACTATTTATCTTTCTTTTTTTTCCAATACTGTTACAATGATATAACACCAAGTCCCGGATGATAATTGCAACTGCAGCTTACAATTGCTTCTTGTCCATAAAATGTCCTAAGATTCTTTAGAAACCTTTATAGAAATATGGTTTGCAKGGATCTATCACTATAGTTCAGCCACCTCTGGTATGAGATTTGGCAACTGTTCAACAGCCTCGTTGCACAGGAAACTAGAGATGAATGAGCAATTTACAGGTAGAACTGTAATCACCCAGGAGAGTTTGGACAGCACTTTATGATTAATATTAATAACATAACCAGAAAACAGCCAGTCAACATACATGCCTGAACCAATGATTTCTATGGAGAATGATGTGGAACTACATAAGCTCTGGGAAATATATTACATTCTCTGAAACGGATCTTTTTCTTTCTTCATACACTGCCAGCCCTATTGGGAAAAGTCGAGGAATTTCACTAACGCTTCATGCTTCATGCTTGACTCATTTGACCGTCAATGGTAGGGGGATATATGGTGTCATTATGARTGAATCCTAAAGTCCCTTGATTTCTTATCATTCTAATATTTCTGATTCTAACATTTTCTGATTTCTAAAATTTTGGGGCAATTATGCTATTTCCCAGACTGTTATTCCTGAAAATGGCCCTATATGTATAAGAATGCAAGTGATATTCACAGAGTTAGGAACATGTATTTATATAGATAACTTTGGGACCTAAAATCATGCTGCAATCTTCTATCTCCCCTTCCCTTCCATTCTGCCTTTCCTGGAATAGATCTGAAGATATTTCATACAAACAAATCAGGGAAACGCCTGTGCATTGCTGTGCAAACACACATGTACCCCACAAGCAGACATGAAGACTCCTAATGAATGACAGACTTTATAATGATACTATGTTTGAAATTGTAAGTGAATAGACTAGTTGCATCTGTCACACAAAATGCAGGTGGGACCTTTCTTCTCCTCTTGCCAATATGAGGTTCTGGTAAACCACGAATGTGTGGCCAAATCATCATCAGATATTCCAGTTGCACCTGCATTAGTCAGGGTTTTGGCTCCAGACCACATCTGTTAATGAGACACAGTGTTCAGTGCTGCATATATGAACATCCTGTGTGCACTGAGGAGAATAAGGCTGTACTGTGCTTGTCTGATTGCTCACAGACATAATCATGCAGTATAAAAGAAGTGGGTCGGTCAAAGTCACATCCCCCTCTGTTTCTTCATTTGTGGTATAACTATTTAAAGTACAAAAGCATAAGTGAACTGCTGAAAAATCCAGAGCGCTACTACTATACTGCAAGTTAATGTCATACAGGTATTTTCTTTTTGGCACCCTTCCTGCAGGGGCTCAAGGGTRTTCATTCCGAATCTGCTCCATCCCTGAGAAAATACAGTGCTATTAATTGAGCCTATTGCTCTGTTCACATCGGGCATAGAAATCTCCATCTGGGTCCCCAGAAGAGACTTGAAATCTTTGCCTTAACTTCTAATGTATCTGCCTTCTACACTTCCTTTTCAAAGGAAAACACAAATGAGTTGCTGGCTGGAATAGAAACACACCTGCAAAGGGTGAGTATCTGTCAGTCTGCACAATCCCCCGAGCCTTCTCACTATCTTATTCAGACCCCRGGGTGTATTTTATGCCTTTTGAGGCTCCTTGTTTACAAATTTCCACCAGGTCTTTCTGCCCTTTATAGCCATCAGTCAACCAGTGCTGCCTAGAGAGGGACTGTACAAGTTGAGAAACTGGCCTAATACAAAACCCAGCGCCAACCATCAACCTACAATGACTGCTCTTTYTTTCCCTGTCGCTAGTGGAAAGCAATAAATCCAAGAGTATTTCCTGGGTTACCGTGTTCCCACTTCACACACAGACACGTAAGAAAACACATGGCTTGGCAAAGGCAGAGCTCCCAGCCTGAGCTACAAACRGGGCTGGCTCCGAGCTATGTCAGGTTATGCGATGCAGCGCCAGATACAGTGCCCAGGTGGGTATCTGCCACAGAACCCCCCAGACCTTCCTTCCGAGTTGGCACTATGAGCAAACATGTTGCCTTTCCTGCAATAGTCCTAAAAATACCATGGAAGTATCTGGCAAACTTTTTAAAGATGCTGTGTCTACAGACTTATTCTCACATCTACCCACTGATAGAGATGAGACTAAATCCTTCACATATGTGTGCTTTTTTTTTAAAATGGGAAAGCAAAGATCTTCAATAAAACTACGAAAATTCAAGCATCTTAACAGAAAAAAAAAAGGCCATGCTCAGTTGCTCTTAATACAGCATAATATTTAGCACATTTCTATCTGAACTTCTAATATTCTTAGGGTTAGACTAAATGGGAATAGCAGGGAAACGTCTTTTAATGCAAGAAATATGCTTTAAAAGAACCATTACCTTTAATGGAAGATGCACAATTCAGGCTGCCTACTTACTCTCTAATGTTGTTTTAGAAAATTCCTCTTGTCTACTCCTCATCAAGTTTTCAATAGGAGGGTCCCTCCATGTACATTAGAAATTCATAATAGGAATTTTCAAGTCATCTTCCATGAACCTTGATGCACATTTCTATTCTTATCCAAAAGAGTTTGACAAGTTTTTTTTTAACTGTATTTTCTCATAGGCCACCTGATGATGTATTGTACGTTCAGAAGTATTATTGCTATTTATTAGTGTTAGCAGCGTACTTTTCTGTGTCACAAGCTATTGTTGCAAGGGGATATGTAGATTAGCACCATGCCAACTGTGCCACATGATAAGACATCTAATTTAATATGTACTACCTCTCTTATGTTTGTATGCAACCACTGGGATACAGATATCTTTCCCTAAAGTGATTGATTTTCTGTTGATGAAAGTTTATTGGAAATCCTAAGACTCCAGAGGTTGTTCAGTTGATGGCTCTGAGTCCTGAAGATGGATTTTAAAATACTTTATTTATTTCTTTAAATTTGCAAAAGAGACACTGAGAATTAGTTTTCTTTTTAAAGTGACATGGTAAAAATAAGACACAAACTTAAGGATGGTTGATTATGAGAAGCAATTCCATCTGAGACTTCGCATATGATTGACATAGTCTATGCTTTGATAAGATTAAAAAAATCTCCAGAGATAATCGCTCATAATGAATCATTTATTATGTATATCTCTTAATTCTAGTGGGGTTAAGGATGAGTGAGCATGAAAGCCAGGGACAGAGCTTTTTGCTCTCATAAGGAGAGCTCATAAACACTCCTTGCAGATATTTATATGTGTCGTCAAGCACCACTGCATGAAATACAGAATCAAGGGCAAATCCTGCTTGTCCTTGAAAACGTTGCTACACAAAAACAATTCACTTAAGTCTGAATCCTGATGCAACCTCAGAATTCAAGGAAGCGTCAGTGGCAGACTGACAGGGCAGGGATCCAAACCAAAGCAACCTTTTCTCTGTGTCATATATTGAAAGGAAAGGCATAGGATGCAAAGTAGGCAGCTCCTTATATGGAGGATATATGGAGGTGATATAGATTAAGAKATGACAGACTAGTCAGAAAATCATGCTGGTAGGAATTCATGTTCTCATTTTACAGTGCTACCTACTCRCATCATTGAATAAGACTAGCCTCTTTTTGCTTTGAATTTTAAAATTCAGCACTTATTATCTGAGCAGTGTAGGTGGATGGATTGTCCACTTCCACGAGTGGGAAAAATGTCAGAATTTACTGAAGTAACTAGGCATTGTTGTTGCGGGGAAGTACAGGGAGCTAGGTAGGATGGAATACAAAGAGATGTGGGCTCTACCAGACGCTCCAAGCCATAAGCCTAAAATTGTCTTTTCATCACCCGGAGTGAACAAAATGTGTGGGGATGACTGCAGGAAATTCCATTAAAATGTGTGAAAATACAGATCATAAGCAAAAAATATTTTTTTATTACTAGAATTAGTGTGGCTGGGTTTGATCGTAGGTCCTAAATTACAAAGAACAACGCAGAGGATGTGTTTCTCCCGGGACTGAATAACACTTTATGTAACAGTGCTTCCTGGTCCAGATCTGTGTGTGCTACAAATTACAAAATATAAAGCAACCAACAACAGTGGTAGTTCCCTCAAAGTACCTTTTACAGAAGTGCCACAAGACTAGAGAATATATTTCAGCTTGCCAGAAATTAGTGAAAAGAAAACAGGAACTTTTTTTGTTCATCTTTCACTGAGCTTTGTTTTTGTATTTGTTTGCTTGCTCTCTTCATAAATGCTACAAAATCCTTTAAAAATGTGCCTCTCAATCCATTCATTACCTAAAACAGAGTATAGGTCACTATTAATGTCACTTTAAAAAGACTAGCATGTGGAATTATTCTAGTTCAGTGCGGAAGAGGGATTATTTACCAAAAGAAAGAATAGGAAGATATATGTTGAACATAGTAAAGAAAGTCATGAAAATAAGAGCAGTTTATTTTCCTTCTAAAAATCAAAATAAATAAATAAAAGAGAGCATTCACAAAATAAATATGCTAAGCACACAAACGTTAGTACAAATATAGATCTCTCCTAATAACACAGTGGAAGCTGTTAAAAACRGATAGAAGCAACAATTAGAAGATTTGTGTAGGTATTATGTCTGTGTGTGTGCATTTGTGCATGCGTGTTTAGACTTTAAAATAAATGTATGGACTTCAAGATCTTACAGTCAGAATTCAAGYTTTTAATCATGCAAAAACGTACAAGTAGTATTTCGTAAAATTACTAATTTGAAGAGAGCACAGCAGAGTACTGAACAAAAGATTTTGAATCCTCTTTTTGCAATGGCACATCTGAAGAACTAAAAGCTTCACATAACTGTAGCAATTTCCTCCAAATTAGCATCAAAATAGGGTATCTGGTTATTGTGCAAGTCTGGAAGGCCACAGTCTAGCAGGTCTTATTCTCTGTGATCGCAGGTTATGATTGTATGTCAACTGCTCTAGCAATTTAAGTAATTAAAAATCTGCCAATTATGTAGTCTGCACCACTGAAAAGGCTTCTGCGGAGAACTGGAAGACCACACAGTGAGCAGAGAAAGAGATCTCCTGTGCTCCCTACAGTTCCTAAGATCAGGTATGRGGAAGGACTCACAAAAAAGGTGACCTTCCTCAGCATTAGCCAAGGGCACCAAGCCCTTAGTTCTCTTATCCTATAGTCACTCCTTCCTTCCTTTGGCATCCTGGCCTATGGCAACTATAGGGGCCTCTCATGCAACTTTGGGGCACACTGGCTGCCAGTTCTGCCACTCATGTACATGGGACTACTTCAGTGAAAAGCATTATGCAACAAAAAGCTTTTCAGGGTCTGTCAAAAGATCTTAGACTCCAGCACTGAGGGCATTTATGCAAGAGGGAAACTATTTGCACATGCACACAAGCTTTTCCATTGAATATTCAGATTTGCATAAAATTATTCAGATGCAGAAACCCTAGATCCGTTCTCTAAAACAGCTCTCAGCATAGTATCTTTGGGGATTTTTCACCTTGTGCATCTAAGTCCTTCATTAATTATTTCATCTTCTGTCTACAATCCTGAAAATCTCTTGGTATATCTGTTACAATACAGTTTCATATTTGGGTGATCCAAGATCTCTGTCGTGYGTGCTTTTTTATTAATAACAATATAGATTATGATCACAGTTCTTTTTTAAGTAGTAGCTCACCAACACACCTAGGCAACACAGATAGATAGTTAATAAAGAGAGATAAGTAATATTTGGGATTAAGCTTCAAAGGCATGTGTACGTTCCTTTAAAATGTACATCTGTACCTCTGTCCAGATGCTCAGCCGCTGCCTTTCTTTCATGAGTATATTTGACTTCTTAAAGTAGCTTACAGAAGACAACTATTTGTATTTTTCTGCAATCACTGAGATAGAGGCAACCCTCATGTCAATGGTCCAGGCTGCATCACACACTTTAGATCATGTGTACTATCCAGGGTGTATGGGAAGGATGCCCAGTGTCTGTCCTATAAATCTTTTTTGATCAAATTTATACCAACCAACAAGTTGATGTCCTAGGTCTTCATGTAGCAGAATAGTTACAAGATCACTTTGTGCCTATATCCTTTCAGCTGGGAATCTGTCTGAAAAAGGCCTCCAAGTGACCATCAGCCCACGCAGGTAAGCGTACATGTACACATCACATTACAAACAGCAGACCAAGAGGCAGATAAGAAGATTTTCGGACTGGGCAAAGACAGGATGTGAAAGAGCTTCAAGATTAATAAATGACACATCTTAAACATTAAACAAAAATTTATCCCACATGTTCATTCCTATTAAACTAGTTGTGTATATTACTTTCAACTCAGTGATGTCTAGAAGCCATCCAGAAGCCATTTCTTTTTAAAAGAAATGATGATATTTCCCATGTTTTCCTCTTTCTCCTCTTCCTTTTGGGTATAGAGCTCTGAAAATATATGCTGGTTGTTGGAAAGCTAAATCAAAGGAACAAGGCCTAGTTGGGCTGATATTCTAACTTCTTGCTAAAATATATTTTGGAGCTGACATAAAATAGTAACTTTGTGTTGTGTTCTGTGATTAATTGCAAGTTTCACTATTATGGTGAAAGTCCTTATGAAAGATCATGCTTGTAGTGAAAGATGGGCTTTCTTAAGCATCTTTTGCCAGATAATGTGATGCGTTTCTGATACAAAACTAATGACAGCATTTGGCTCCATTACTGGTTTGTTTGGTGAACTTGCCCCAAACTCATGACTCAATCTTCTTATTTTTTGTGCTGAATAGTGCCAGGGGAGGGACTGTTCAAATATGATTTTGCAAAATATGTAAAATAGTAGGTCCCTATTATAGTACAGGAAAAAAAAAATCAAAAATAACAAGGAATCCTCAGGGGAATTCTGAACATAAGGCATAAATCTAACTTCATTCTCTATTCAGTGGAGAACCACTGGAGAACAGAGCACTAGGGAAATAAGCGCACAGTTGTCGTGTTTCTAAAGAGATAAGTTGCTGCATTCTGTCATCTTGGGCTGTTTTCATAGTAGATAGCTGTATTTCCAGATAATGAGGTGCAATTTCTTCAAAGTAGCTCTAAACCTGCTGAAATACTGTTGACGTATTTGATAACAATGTTTTTTTTTTTTTTTCCTAGAAACATGGGAACAAATAATAAAGAGTTGATGAGAAAGATGTGGGGGATTATCCATAAGGCTTAGAAAAAAAAATCTAAATATTCCAATACCTACAATTTTCTAAATGATACAAATTTGTGGCATTTATTTTAGTGCATGCTCTTCATTAAGGACAACTTTACGGGAGATCAATTTTAATGTACTTTTAGTCTGTGGTGTCAATTTGGATGGGACTTGGGATTTGTTTCTTTGTCTCCTTCTTTATTTATTGTTAATTGGATTATAAATGGTCACAGAGACAATTCAATCTCTAGAGCCTAAGATTTAACAATATTCTCAACCTGCTTCTGAAAGTCACCTGCAGGTGAGTAGTATAGAAAGAGATGCCACCCTCCCTTTGCCTAAAGTAGCTAAACCTTACCTGACTGCAAATAAATTAATTTACAAAGTCTTTTTACAACTTAAATGAAATGTGAAAAATATTCTTTTTTTGACTTACTTCTAGCAAGCAGAATTAATATAGTTCGGRAAATTAAGTATTATCTGTTTCCTCTGGACAGTTGACCCTAAAACCAACTTCAGTCCCTTGCTTTCTCTCCTTTTCTACCAAAATTGTCATATTCTGCATATTTGAAATAAAGACATGAAGGAAGAATCAACCTCGAAAACTTCCTTATCTGTTGTGGCACATTCAGGGAAACAGAAAACCAGCCCTGAACGTCAGCATGAATGCCACCTGTGAGGATAAGTAATCTTTGAAGAAAGTAAAATACCCCTTATTTCATTATGAGGAGGAATTTCTGGTATAGCAACTCAGAACAGATGTGATAGTACACAAAGCACTTCCTCCTGGAAGCTCTGCTGGCACAACCTAGAGGACTGGACCCAGCCTCCTGCAACTCCCCATCACACCTTCCTCTTGGTTGCAACTGATGATTGCAAGCATCTCCTCAAACTATAGCACAATTCAGCCCATCTACACAGCTCTGGAGAAGGTCTCTCTTCTCTGCTGAAGTCTATTGTTAATAGAGAGGCTAAAACCTTTCCTTTATTAGCAAAGCATAGATATGGTCATTGCTTTATTAATGCCTGTACATACATAAAGAGTGCCTCAGATCTTCCAAGGCGCTCCAACTGACTGCTCACATCATTGTTCTCAAGGGAACTGGGTTAGCCCTGGGCACACCTAGTATTACGCTGTCAACAATTTCCCCAAATTGAGAGGCGCCAAAGTGCATCCTGCAGCCATGTCAGGGACTGTTCCAGTAAGGWAGGCTTCAAAAGGTTGTGATTTTTAAAAACAAACTGGAAAAAAACAAAGTACTGTATTGCTATGGTTTAAACAAGCTTACATGAGGAAGGAGATTTCAAACGAGCAAAGGGTTTAGGTGTCTCATTACACTGAAAATGGCTGGGCCTTTTGCTCTGGAGTTCCAGAGGATCTTTGGAAAATTTTCTCCTCAAGCATAAGGCTTCTCTGCAGCACAAGCAAAGCTGAATCAAGACAGAGTCAGATATCTCCTGCTGTTGGAAGGAAAAGAGATGAGGACAAAACTGGGAAAGAAATCCAGCGTTAGAGCTCTGGAGATTTGGTTTTGTTGCTCTTTTTGCTGTCTATGAGACAGGAAAAATCCATACTCCACCTTCAACATGAAGGTTGTCCTGCAGACTATTATCCCCCTTACTTAGCTTCAGTTAAAGTTAAGTCTGACTTTGCAGTGCTCTGGCACAGGCAAAGCTAACAGAGGGGTACAATACTGCTCCAGAGCAATCTATTATCTCAGGCAACTGCCTGTTTTTGCCTATCCCAACAGACAGTTCTGCATTCAGGTGTTAGTGAGAAGCCAACCAAATGAAGATGAGTTAAACACGTGGGCACCAAAACCACTGGAATGAACAACTCAATTTGTTGCAAGTGATAATGCACTACCTTGCCATTGCTAATTGCTCTTATTTTTCTCATTCAATTTTATGCAGTTCTGAAGCAAAAGAAAAATAAAGGCAGAACATGGTAAGAAGAGAATGATTGAAATAATGGAAGTAAATGGCCAAGTCAAATTGCAATCACTGGGTACAGACCGAGAATTTGAGATAAAACCAAGAAAGAGGAAAACAAGGGAGAAGAGATCGTTATTTCACTTTTTTTTATGAGGAATAATATTACATATGATTCAAATTAATGGTACTGTCAGAGTGCCTAGGAACTATGGCATAGGCAGAAGACAGAAAGACAGTCTCTATTGCAGAGAATTTACATTCCAAACAGGAGGGAGAACCCTAAAGAAGATTTCAAAAGCCGGAGGAAGCAGTTTGTTAAAAAGTAATGCTGGTGATACCGTTAGTCATGTAAGGAGAAAAGTTGGGCATCTTGCACTCTTCCCAAGCTCCATCAAAACCATGCCAGCACTGTTAGCTGCTTGTAGCAATTGTTTMAGGGAAGAGAAACCACAGAAGATTACTACTCCCTGGGTTTAGTGCTTTTGAACTTCTGGGTAAACTATGACTTTGCTACTAATCASTGATGCTTTTAAGTGTCACACTTAGGCTCATAGATTAAATTAAGTTCAGTGGAATTATAGAGGTACAGTCATTGTAAGCCAGACTCAAAGCTATTGGGAGTGTGATAAAAGTTAAATCTTCAACAGACTCTTTTATATTCATGATCCATATTTAGTGCATCATAGACCATGTCTTATTTCTAAGTCACTAAACTCAGCCATGTGGTTTGCTACTTAGCGCCCATCACGCAGCACCACGGTAAGCCCTGTTCAGTTCCCCTGCATCCATCTTTCACCTGTGATAATAACCATGATGATTCCTTGTCACCTCTTAGCCATGCTATTTGGAAGTCCACTCAGCCACTTAGCAACCCAGCGTCTGTAGTCTTAAAATGTCACACAGTACATCCAGAMGTAACACCAGCCTGATATGTTCCTGCAGTCTCCATATCGCTCTGTAAAAAGTTATTGTATTACCTTGTGAAGTCATTTCAAAGCACTAGTGAAAAGTGAAGATCATTTTCGGCTGAGCTGAAAGTAACCATCCTCAGAAACACCCTGATTTTAAGTCACCCTGAGAACTGGAACCAACCTGAGAATTTTACATTTCATTCAATCAGGGCATTCTTCGAGAACTTATTTTTGTAAGAGGAACTCCTCAGTGCTGCAAAGGTACAGTCCTGTATCATTGAAGGTAGTAGCAGTTCAAAGGGATAAAAATAAAAGAAAAAAAAAATAGACCCTAACTCATTCCTATTGTGAGACGCTACTGAACTTTCAAAGGTTGTCTGACTATACAGGGTCAAATTAATGCACCGAGACCGTTAGTGTTATAAATGAAGAAAACTCAGAAGGATGGATGGTTGAATTGAACAAAATCAATAGGAATGCTCAGCAATACTGAAGTGYCTAGTGGCCAATAGCAATACTTGAGACAAATTTTTCAAACTACCTTGCCTAAAGTCAAGCACCCACATTCATCCGTAAGCAAGGACATGAATGATTTGAGCTACAGAGAATTCAGACAACCACTACTCCCAGTTGAATCACTTATTAAAAAGCAGGCCATGCACTTCCAAACCTAAGCATGGATTTAAGACATACATTAGGCAATTTTGAAAGCTCTGACTTAAGAATTCTGTGCCTTTAAAATACCAAAAAACATTAATTCATTACTATAAACACAGGGGCAAGTACTCATATCCTGTATATCAACATGATGTCATGAAAAGCGATTGCTTTTTAATGAGCTGAAGATCTCACTTTGCATTGCGCTGTGGTATCTGCGCATCCATGTATGCATGATGAGTCCGTTTGAGCAGGCAGAGTTGGAGAGGAACAAGAGAAAAACTTCAGAAGGCCAGAGTTATGAATTCATTCCAAGTTCTGCAAACAATCTTGTGTGAGATTTTAGACAAATCACTTCACTATTCTGCAATTTCCCCCTCCCCACATGCTGTTTTTCAGGATGTAAAGTTTGTATTACAGTGTGTTCAGGTAATGCTGAGTGCAACTGGATACTCATTCCGTTTGTACTCTCATTATTTCAAACATTATCAATATTAATATAAATCAATATATATTTCAAACATTATCAATATTAAGTATACATAAAATTCATAAACCAGATTCCTTGGCTTAACCAGATAAAAGCTGCACCTGACTCAGCAAAGGAACAATATACCTGAGGAGCTTGCATCTGCATCTGCCTAGGTTTGCACAGACTCCATGTAATAGATGTAACAGCACATAAAATGTTACAATGACAATAAATGCACATAAATCTACTAAACTGATGAGCATTCAGTCAGGCCTGATTAATGATGCCCTCAAGAGTAGCAACAAGCTGCATTTTCACCCTTAACATTGAATAGCAGCATTTCTAAAGGACATGAAACACAGAGTACCATTTCTCTTCCAAACCCATGAGAAACATTCCCAGCACGATTCTGAGTGTTACAAAAGCACCGAATGGCAGCTAGAGTTCAGGAAGGTACAAAGCTTTGTCAACAACCCCACCACAGGTATGAAAGAAAACATAATCTCTCCTTCTTGTTGGTAAAGACTGTCACAAAAGACTGGCTCTACCTACCTAGAGACTGAGAGGAGAACCTCCACACCACACACCACACAATCCTTGAACAACCCTGGAACACCCCTTCAATAGGTAGCTATTGGTATCCTGAAATGCAGCCTTCTGCCTAAAATAATACATTTAGCTAGGATATCTTTACAGGTTCTGGACTAGTGCTGCCCCTCATCCAGATAACACAAAGGATCACAAGCTGTGGTGTACCTGCAGCTATTCGAGTAGGCATGGCTAAAGCGAGGCATTAAGACCTAGCTTAGGCTAAGACAAGAGTTAGACTTCAAGGATTCCTGTGCCCCATTCTGTGCTCAGACCAGCATCTCTCTCTGCTAATCACATTTTTTATGCTGCCAATGTAATTTAAACTGAACGAATTGGTTTTAGACTATTTAATAAATAATGCCTGCTGGCATGAAGGGGACAGAAGAGCTGGAGATCAGAAAGAGCCAAACATCCCTTTAGGCACCTTTGCTCTAATTGTGTCTCTAGCAGTCGCTGCCAGTCCCAGCAGACTGGCATTAAAGTGATGCTTTGCCCAGGAAAAAGTAAATAAACAGATTATGCTTCATCTGATCCATAAACAGTGGGATCTTATTAAAAGCCACTGAGTGCAACTTCAAATAGCAATGTATTATATAGCCTATGATTAATTTGCAAACCACTGGCCAAGTGAATAAAAGCTGTCTTTATGCAGCATTTCTATTTTAAATAATACGTGGAAACAGATTTTTAATACTTTAATACTAAGAGGTCAAAGTAGTCCTGATAATTAGAGTATCTAGTTAAATGCTAATACTCTACAAAACTGGCCAATAGTCTAGTTTGTCAACACATCTTAACAGAAAGGTGGAAATGAAATGTACCCAATTTTCTCAGTCATGGTGCTTTCAAAATGACAGATATGTTTATGCATGTTTTTCCTTGTTTTGTTTTTTGAAGAGGAGATGTTCCACAGGTCATGGCAAGATATTAGGCACAAGTGCAACTGAGTTTTGATCCTGAGCACCACTAGCCTTGCTGGTCTCTTCCTGTCTATGTACCTGCAAGGCAACYTTATGTATAACCCAGAAACAAATACTAGTTGATTTATCCTTCCTCATATATAGTAAAAGCAAGAGAGATTAAGCCATAAATTCTAGTACCTACTTGCTGTAAAGGTGACTATACAACAGAAGCTTTAGGCAAATTAGTTTTAAATAGTCAGTTTTGAGGATTTTCTGAATGGGAAATAACTCAAAATTTTAAAAGTAATGCATCAAGTGTTAGAGGTAAAACTGACTCTCATGTCATGCCTCCTTTCTGACCTAAAGGATTGTGTCCCAGGCTGGCACCCAGGTGACTTACGCTTTATTTTCACCATCTTAAATATACCATTTCTCTTTGGCAAGCTGTGTTTTATCAACTGTAAAATTAAGAAAAAGTTAATAAATTATTTGCAAAATGCTGAGATTCCTCAAAAAAATAGCTACAGAAAAGTTAGGCATTATTAATCAACAGCTGGTTTTTTTGTTTGTTCTAACAACAGCATGGACAGACCAATTGATCTCCAGCTCACACCCATTCAGTCATATTTAATCTGGCCTTTGCAGAAATTGTTTCCTATTTTATGTTAACCTTTTAATTTAACATGAGTAGTGAGGGAGCCCAGCTGGCATTCCCAACACTAGACACTGACTAACAGATGTATGTTTTGCTTAGTCCAACAAACCTGGCTCTTACCAACTCTGCAAGACACACAGCAGAATTTCCAGAGTTCAGCCCTGACTCCTCCTCACTCCTCTGAAAATCTGACTTTAGGGAAGAAGCAGCAGATTTCACATGACAGCAGACATCGGTGTAGAAGGACGGTACTGATGTTGAGCTGCGACTGTGATTATGAACAGTGCTAAAATGAAGGAAGAAAACAATTGCAGCTGAGATGGGGATACTTTTTTGGTTTGCTTGCTTGTGATTTCTATACACTGTCATGTTTATTGATGACAGTATTTTTATTTACCTTGTAGGAGAATTCAGAAAGCAAGAATGTAGAAGTAAGTGCTGCAGTGACCAAGCTCACACTCAACTGTTCTTACAGTAAATCAGCTCTCTGAAGTGTTTATGATCAAAATAGACGAGACTGATGAGATCTGAGCTCAATAGAAATGTGAAGATATGATGTGTCACCAATTTGGCAACTGGCAAAATCAAGACAAAATCTAGATCCAAGTCTCACTTCAGTGACATATCCAGAGAACTTTTCTTTCCTCACCAAATTTCAGCACCAACTCAGTATAAAGACCTCCTAGGCACCATTAATGAATCAGAATGAAGATAAAATAAAAATACTGCTTAATGAATATTCGTCTTTCCTCACCATTAGATTCTCTGAAATACTATCCTTTCTCCAGGTTTTTACTTTCTCCTAACTCTGCACCTTTAATAGCTTTAAAGAGTAACGTTTCACAGTTCTAACTTTCAGCCTGCAATGCATAAAGCTGAGTACTTTTATTCCAGTTTAATAAATTGCTAATATTGAATATGAATAATGAAATAACTAATGTCATGTAACTCCCTAATAATCGTTACAAAAATGCATTTTCTGACATGATTTAAACATATTATTAAAATATACTTATCTCTACGCAGGCAAAGTTAGTGTTTCTAACATACTTATTTCTAATGATAATTTGTTTAAAAATAAAATCCAGTTTTTATTTGAAATCTCAAGATTTTTTTCCAAATAAGATAGTTTTACGCTAAAAATGGAAGCAGTCTGTTTCAGTGCAAGCATTCTGTTTCTGCAGCTCTCAAACTGTATCCATCTGTTTTGCAATGCTCTAAATATGGTACTGAAGATGGTAAAGCTATTCCATGTTTACACGGAGAAAAGTAAGGAGAAATCATGACTGATCTTATACTTGAGATATACAAGCCCACTGTTTGTGTGCCAGAGCTATAGCAAGATATGCCTGTTTTTTGRTGTGCATGCTGAGGGGATGTCCTTTCATATTTCCGGAGTGTAGATTCATCTTTGAAGAACTCAGCCTAGACACCCTAACGTGTCTCAATAGTAACTGGAATTTTAGGAAGTTTTCTTTTTTTTTTTTTTTTAATTTGCTAACTATAGCTTCTAACTTTGCTTAAAAATGTGCCAAGGCAATGCCAGAAATGGCCTTTAAATAGACAATTTACTCAAATTAATATAAAATGTGTTTAAAAGACTATGTCAGGAACTTGCCTGTTACAGTTATCAGTGTCTAGCCATTCTTGGAGCTGAAATAAATAAAATAAAATRAACAGCTATGGAGCATGACATAGAGCCATGTTTATGTTAACACTATAGAAGCAGCCTATGACAAAAGCCTCACAGCAGTGAGCAAGTTATGTCCAGCCTGAGCTCAAGCTGCCTTTCAGCTGTCACTGTGAAAACTATGACTTTCTTACTAAAGATTCACTCTGTAGCAGTTAACCAGCAGCAGACTGGTAATTCTATGCTGTATGCAGTGCATAAGTTTTCTTCAGTATCACAGGTTCATTTGAACTTACCCATCTAACTTCATCCAGATCAACCCTCCAAACATCCACGGGAATTTGTGCAGCTCTCTGCAACACTAATACAGTCCCAATGGTACTCATTCATCTCTGTCTTATATGTCCTGACTTTACAGAAAACAAGCACGTATGTTTATGCAATGAGCAGTCCCATGCATGCAACATGGCTATTGACTTCATCTATGAGCACCCATGCACACACACTCAGAGAATGCAAAATAAGGGCCTATGTAATTATTTCTGAAATCTAGAATTCCACTTCTTACTTTTTTAAGGACATTTGGGGTAATCATTTCGTAGTTTTATAAAGGATTTACTATATCTGGAAAATAAGGTCTGCTCGGCAATAGTTCTTTGCTAAGTTTTAATTTTTGCAGCTCTCTTTTGTTAGCAAGTACCAAGTCAGTATTCTAAACTACTGACATCTAACTTACAACAAAACAATTAAAAAACTGAACCCTACAGTTCCTTCATCTTCAAAGCATAGTGGGGCTATGAGATCGACTTTCAGGAAAACTGGCATGTACTGAAAGGCTGGCAGTTCCAAGAGCTCATAACACCTCCTGTTCAGCACAACACTGCTTTTGGAAAGATGTTTGGGTAGTTGCTTGATATGGAAATGTTTTTTTTTAAACAGGAATCTGAGTAAGGACTCCTTTAGTGGGATTCCAAGAAGTTAGATGGAATCTGGAAAACTTCCTCACTTTTCAGTTTCTCACTTTGAGTAAATTAAACCAAGTCTAAGGGCATTAGCGAAGCAACACATGCAAAAAAATGCAGGAATTCTGCTTTACATTGATGCCATTTGAACAGTATGATGGATCTTGTATAAAGAGCATCAAACAATTAGATAAAATGTGACCATAAAGAATGCATCTGGAAGACACAAGGAAAACCTCTTAATACAATTAGAATTGCCTGCTGTTAGAATGTTTCTGATGTAGAATATTTTGATGGAAATCTAACTATTCAAATTTTTATTTAGCACTACAGGTGAATCTTGGTAGCACACTTTTCTTGGACTTCTTGAATCCAGACAAAGTTTCTTGTCAACGCCATGCGGAAGGTGTTGTAAATCCCAATATTTTAAGGTAAGCTATTTGAAGYCGTCTGTTTTGTTTCCTCTTGTTTCTGCCCAACCATTTTCTGAATCTATCAGGTTGATCTTTCTTCTTGAAGAAAGTTTTCATTTGATTATAGTCCATCTCCTCCTCYAGAAACCTGATTAATATGAACATAGCTTTACTTTATGTTTTCTGTGTTCAATATGAAGCAAGCTGTTACWGATACCTTGAAATGGTTACATAAAACATGTTTAGTGTAGTTTGCTGACTTGTCCAGGTGCATACAACATCTCCTGCTGCCAAAACATGAGCCAGGTGTCAAGGTTCAATTCATATAAATGGAAAATAAAATGTGCTTTAACAAAGAGGAAGAATGAGTTTTAAACCTTTCTATAGAAGATCACCTGGTAGATAAAGAGATGTGAACTGGAAAATCCAGAAAGATAGAACTGAAGAAAAGAATGCCTTATCAAAGACAATTCTTCTTGTCGTCATTTAAGAGCGGTTAGCAAAAACAAGCCGCTAGTATACTTTAAAGAGTACACCATACAATCTACAATGTGAATTTTACTGTGTTTTCACACAATTTCATAAAGAAATCCTCTGAATAGGCAAGATTTGGATTCTTTAAAAAAAGCAAAAACAAAAAATCAAACCAAAAAAACTCACAGGTCCTCTCTATGTAAAAAGGGGAAGGTGAYGGTCATCTTCAAGAAAATGATGAAGTACAAAAGGGTTAGTAGCAAATGAAAGCCAATACTGAAATGAATATGGAACATGACAAGCAAAATGCCTCACATCAAGATATCGTACATTTTTAAAGAACGTGGAGAATTCACTGAGAATCTTTAATGGCATGTGCTGGGAACATTACATGTTCAGTGCAAACACTGTAATTGCGTGTACATGTAAGTACTGTGAGGTGCAATGCCATGAGGGCACACGCTCTCTATTTCCGATCAGGAGGGGAGAAACAGCAAAAGGAAAACTGCCCTGAGAGAACTTGACTTGCTGGGGATCCCAGGAACACTTTGGGACAGTAGTYTGGAAACCGCATGGCATGTCTGGGGATCAGTAAAGCTCAGGGTTTGAATGGAAACACCMTGCTCTGCTTTTAAGAGCTGCCAGCATTCTGGACATACCAGAGCGCACACAAAGTGAAAAGCAGAGGAAGCTCTCATGCCTTTTTCACRGGTTCCAGGTGGAGAAATGCCAGGGTTTCTTTCCTAGAGCTCTCCTTGGAACAAACACAGATGTCTGGCACGTACATCTGTGTTTTCAGCGGCTGCCAAGACGGAGCTCCGCTTTACTCGATTTCCTTCCAGCCGTTCATCACAGGGACACTCAAGTGATCTCCATCTCCAGCGCTCCTTTCGGAGGCTGACAGCACCTAACCCCGAGGGCAGCCAGGAACCTGAGACGGAAGGCAAAGTGCACAGAGAAATCCTGTGTGCGGCAGGCTGAGCCCTCAAGCCCACGGGTAGAGGTGTAGCCACGTTCGCTACATGTATATACGTGTTCGCTACATATATAACGTGTTCGCTACACGTTCGTCATGTATATAAAACAGAGATAATAACCTCTTCCAAACAACGTGAAATGAACTAATAGTTCTTCACAAGGCATTTCAAAATTCCCAAGTGAAAACTATTAAATTTTATTTTTTATAAAATACACAATGGTTTCAAAAAACTATCAGATCCTAACATTTTAGGCAAAAATCTAATCAAATTTGCTTCCTCACAAAATGATACAAAAGTCGTATGCTGCTTTGTGTAAAATAGCAGACACCCACACAGAATTTGACTGCACAAAAATATCAGAATTAATTAGAAGTTCCTGCTACGCACTAAAAAGTGAAATAAAACCTACACAAAATTTACCTGCAGCAAAATGCAAGCAATCAGTTCAGCAATACTGTCTTTTTCTTATTGTTGTCTCAGTATTCAGAGGACACAAGTTGTGTTTACAAGGTCTAAAAGTAATTTGAAGAAGTCTTCGATTAAAAATTCCTAAACATTACAAAATAATCAAACATCTCTAAGCTCTTATTAAAACCTCCAAATGAATTAATACATTGAAGTGGAAATCTAGTTAAACATCTAATTAGAGTTTAAAAGCTACTGAACACTTTCATAAAAGCCTAACTAAAATCATGTAATATTGTCTGCAATATTTCAATGTAATATTTCAATTGCACATTTGACTTCTTCCTACAAACCTGTGGAGAATCAAAAGATCACACATCCATTCCTCTCTCCCCATTACAGAATCTACCTAAGTAAATTGATTTTGAATGAAATCCCTAAAATTCCTCTGAAAAGAACAGAATCTCTACATGGAGTTGCAGACCAAATTGAGATATTGATTTTAATGTCTTTTTTTTAGAGATCTTATATTGCCAAATAAGTAGGAGTGTAAATTTAAACCAGGGTAATTCAGGTTTAGCTATGACAGAGGGCTATCCATCTACAGAAGTGTGCTGTTGAACTAACAGGTTGCAAAACTTCAGCACTGATTGAACTGACCGAGATAGACTAAAATAATTCTTGAGGGGACACGGTAAATCTGAAGTGCRTCACAACACTTCACTTCTCCTCATGTACTGAAAAGTATACAGGCAATTACTTTTTTTTTTTTTTTCAAGATTGTTTCCTGCCTTTATTCTTTCTGACTTTGCGATAAATGTTAATGTTACATATATGAGAGGCAACAAGTGTACAAACATTTTTCCCAGGGAAGCTTGGGAAGTTTCATCATTTTAAAATCTCTTTTTTCAGCTTTTTCCTAGTGAAAATAAAGAACTGCAGATAAAAATATTTATCTGCGATCTAGAAGTTACATTCTGACTCAGTCCCTGAAGCACCTCCCAGTTGGGACTATGGGTGATAAAAACATAAATTCCCTGAGGCTAGATGTCATAGACTATTGGAATATCAAAAAAAGAGATGGCCAAGTTACATCAATCAATCCCCAAGGCAGTTTACTAATTTAAAAAATCACATTTTTATGTTGGAATGACATTCTAGAACATTATGCTATTTTGAAATTGTAAAGAACCTTTTAACAAAGAAACAAGCTTTAATTTCTTTACAAAATGGAATGAGCTAAATATAAAATATTCTTCAAGAACTGTGTGCCAAAATGTGATTGGCAGATGCTGTGCACTATGAACCGAGACAAAGTTTAACAATTTGATTCCATAAGAAATTACACCATTGGGTCTTTTCCTGCTGTGTCTTCAGACTGGAGTGACAATTTTGTTTTTGTCCTGCCACAGAAAAATAATAGGAAAGATGAAAATTACATTCATACTATATTAACACAGCTTATCAAAGCATTTAGTTTTGACTTATTTACTTTTTTCTTATACACATACTACAATACAATACCACATATACATACTACAATAAAGAATCAAAAGGTCAAAATGAAGGCAAACCACAGCAGTGCAACCAAAACAAAATTTCAAAACATTTAATTCAAGCTGTTGCTGAAACTGCCTTTTTTCTAGAAAACATTTTTATTCAATCACATAACATTTGAAATAGTCCATCACAAAGCCTTCTAACTACTCCTAACTGTAAATGTACAAGAGAAAGCCAAAGCAACATGCTGGCTTGCTGACTTTATATAAGAAACACATCTTTTCCAGCAACTTATTTYTGACTTTAACTCTTCCTAGAAAGTGACTGATCCAACAAAGCATAGCTGCAGTGCTTTGAAGCAGAAGGAAAGGAAGAAGCAAAAAAAAAACCCACTAAAATAGCTGGAAGGCACAGAAAATATGGTACGAAAGCCAATGGCACAATATCTGCACAATCCAGGAGATCAACAAGGCGCAGAGCTATTTTCTCGCTGCACTGGGTGAGCTGGAAGGAATTGGGGAAAAAAATCTCAAGTGCTACTTACAAGCGTGAAGGAAGAGTCATGACTAAAGCACAGTGAACTGGAGCCTGCCACGGCCAGCTGCCATCTCAAAAGTGTTGTTTGAATAGTGGTTTGTGGAAGGAAGCCTGCAGATGGAGAAATGCCTCCAGGAGCCCCAGGGAAGTACAACTGCTCYTCGGCCATTAAAAATAGCAGTGTGAATTCCTGCTCTGACAACAGGGCAAGTGGAAGGTCTTTGGCCCCAAATAAACAACAGAAGAATTCTTAAAAACCTGGGAAGCTCCTTGAAGCCTTTCCTTAGGCCAGCCTTGTGGAGTCCATACCCACCCTGGCTAGATACCGAAAACTGAAGAGCAAAAGCCGGGAAAAAAAAACCAAAAAGGTATACAGTTTTGAGATAAAGCGAAAAATGTCATATTTGCTGAACAGAAAGCTCTGCTTGGCCTCCTTAATCCTTTACAAGTCAGAAATACTTGCAGTGATTCTGTAAAGCACTGGCATGGAAGGCGTAGGGGTTAGCTGGTTTTATCTTTGGTGGGTAGTGTTTCATATGAATCACGTTCCAGCCTTTCAAAAACAGCCTCGATGTCTAAATCAATTAATTCWTGCAGCCTTTGTGCGCAGTGAGCAAGCGACATTGTCTTTTTTCTGAGGTAGGGATAGCAGAAGGAACCAAGGTCTTTACAGCAGGAATATTGAGCAGACAAGATGAATACCTCGTATTTATTTTGTTTAGAGCTGTGATACGAAGAATCTGTCCAGCCTGTTTTTCTCCTTTTATGTTACTCAGTGTTATCTGTTAAGATCTCAAAGTGAGTTAAGCACCAGAAAATGTAGAGAGTGGCTGAACACCTCCATCCCCGCAGCCTCTAAAAGCTTTAAAAGCCCAGAAAAGGCAAAACAGGATTTTTTCATGCTTTAGCTAGTTTGTGGCATATCCACTTAAAAATGCCATCAGGTGACGGTTGCAAAGAAAAGCTTGAAAAACAAGTAAAATGCAGTCCCTTTTTTTTTTTTTCTTAATTGAAAGTTGATACTTAAACATATGGCTGGACTTGCTGAAGCATTAAATAAGATATTCAGTATTGACAGTAATCTGACACCTGATGTCACTTTATATTTGGAAAAAAAAGTTAAATTTATTTGAAAATCTTGTTCTCTTAAAATTACTTCAAGGGAAAGACAGTAACAATGAGGCGCTTCTGGATACAGGATGAGACTGCATTGTCTGAGAGGACCAAGAAGATTTAYCTTCCTCCTCCTGAGCAGAACTGCTAAGATCAACACTCCCATTGGACTGACCATGTACTTGCCTTTGCATTTTATCCAAGGAAATCTGCTGAAAAGCAGGGAGGGTGGAAATCCCAATTCTGCTGAAGATAATGGCAAAAACTCACAACTATTTCAGTTAAGCTTGTGTGGTGTTGATTTCCTGTCTCACACTACAATTTAGGTGATTACTTGGGGGAAAATCAAAATCTACACAATAATCTCCAAGAGCAGGTGAGAAAGCTATCACAACACAGGGAACATATCTGTTACAGGCTGTCAGTATATGCACTCTGCAATTCAGGGGTGCTATTGAACAATTTTGTATACTGTGGAGACACCTGAGTTAGGATATAAAAATCCAGCTATGGTAGTACAGGTGTCTACCCCRATGACAGAGTGTARAACTGGCTCAGATGTCTCTGAGCTTTGTGACAAGCAATAAAGCCATTTCCTTACTGATGAAGGAAGTTTACATTCAACTCATCCTCTCAGGGTGATATGTAAGATAAATTTTCATATAAGCATGGACTGATGTTACTTCTTACATTGATTTACTACAGATCTTTTACACCTCTTTATGATATCTGTTCTGTGCTGACTAGTATTTTGAAGAGTAACAGGATTTACCAAAAATGTCTCTTAACACAAAATGTGATATTTTTATTTTAAACTAGGGACCTGCATAAGAAAATGAAAGATGAAGATCTATTTTATACAAAAAAAAAAAGTAAATGAAAATAAATAAAAATAAACAATAAAACTATTTATAAAATAATAGAAGAAATATAATTCAAGAAATATCTTCCAAGTCTATCTAAGCCTATTTAAGGGTKTTTCACTGTTTCAAAGCAATATAAAAGAACAAGTTGGTACAAAGCTCAATCATTGCCTTGAGTGCAGCATCAATATTGCTCATGTCTTCATATAACCTTCTGAACTTTCCTGAAAGTTCAAAAAACTAGAAAGAGCTGCCTATGAACTGATAAAGAACTTGACTTTCTGAGGCAAAATATGGTGTCCACACCAAAATCAGCTGTGATAGGAGGTTCTGACAGATTCTTCTCGTCCCCAGGGTCGCTTCTTGGTAAGGTACATTTGTTTCTATTATAGAAAAGCTGCTGGCAGATTTCTCAGACTGCATGGATGCTTTGCACAGTGTTGTCAGTGAACAGTCTGGGCAGATTTTAAACTTAAAAAACAGAATTAATGTCCTAATTTCAGAGGAAGTATGCCATGAGCTGCCACTTTCCCAATGTCACAATGTGACTCTGGAAGCTCCTATTCCCAAAGAGTGCTTAAGTTGCTGAAGTTTGAGGAGAGTCCAAGCAATCGTGTGTGTGGGTGATCTAGGAAACATCAGAGGGCCATGTTCCTAGAGTCTTGATTTCATATCTAATCTTCTCATCCTTGATGTTACAAGCTGCTGCCATTGGGAAGGACTGAGTCCCCATGCTGCTGCTGTTAAAAGGACGAAACGTGACAGATGCACACCACAGTAACAGAAAGGCCAGCATCCAAAGATACTATTTAGATTTCTCTGYGTTGGCATTATGTCAAACGTACAGAAGTGCAAAACAAATGGATYGTGTTAATACTTGTGAATCACCTGGAATGCCTCAATTGCCGTTTGGGCTCTGAACTGATTCCCTTTGTGTCCTTGGCAATACACTGAGCAGGACCAAGTTACAACACTCAGACTCAGGCTGAAAAGTCTGCGAAGAGCCCTGCCAATTCCAACGGGAATAGGTATGAAGTAACATGTTACGCCTCTTGAGCAAGAGATGGTGCAGTCAGCTTTAACAATTTCAAACATAAAACAAGAAATTTTAAGAATAATATATATCCTTCCTGCTCACATATAGGTTATAAGATCTAATGTTTTTCCAGATCTTTGGAGATGTAAAGATTTACACTGAAATTATGTATTTTTGCTAAGTTTTTGTATGTAATAAAGGGAGCAGGATCTGCACACATATTCTGCAATATGCCCTATTATCTTACCTTAATGCAGCATTTCTTAATCAAAATGTAGAGCATCTTGTTTGAGTATTGAAGGAGGAATTACAGGGTGATTATTTTGGGTATCTCTCCATCAGGTATAGATAAGCTGGAACACTGGGTAGCAATGTCTTTTCTCTCATATTGGTCCTGCCTCTTCACTACCTCTCATTCAAACAACTGTACATTTGGATCACTGCCTTTACCTTGTGACTCACTGATGTACAACTATTTCCTAGAAAATGACAAAAAGATATGGATTTTATGGAGCTTTGCATAAAATCAAGTTTAAACTTCAGTGGCTCTCCACAGGAGATGAGATGTGCAGTCCTCCTGGAGTGACATTTTCWGCTGGGTCAGATAAATAAATGCCAACAGGACATCTTTGAGATGAGACTCTCAGCATGCAATTTTTTTTCCCTTTCCTAGGGCCTGAAAGCCGATGTATACATTTGGCCAATCTGTTTCTCCCCAGTTTGCGTGCTTCTGAAATCCTGTTATCAGATTTCCAAATGTGAGGATGAGCTACCAACATCTAACTCAGACGGTTATAAACAAGGTCTGTAATCACCCAGACTGATACAAACTCCAAACTGCTGCCACAGAGATTCTGGTCCTAGAGGACCAGAGAGCCCCTAAATCTGAGCTTCGAGAGGGGGAACAGGAATAATCACTTCACCACAACTAGAAAAGATCAGACAGCAAATGTCATGTTCCAAAAGGGCAGGAGCCATCCCTCACCAATCCCATTTCCTGTTTCCCTTGTCCCTTCCCTCCCCACCCCCAGATACTTCCCCAATCCAGCATCATTTTCACCTGTATTTTGCATATAAATGCATCTTCTTATGAGTTCTGCTTTCTTTTCAAAATACTCTGAACACTTTTTAAGCCTTGCCAAATTCAGCACAGCCAAAGGCTAAAAGCATAGGCATAATATTTGAAACTGAAGAAGGCAGTATTATAATTAAGGAGTATTTCCTACTAATGCTTTATAAGAACTCTTTTAGCCAAAGTATAAAAGGAAGCACATGCAATGGTGAACCTAGAGGATCCTAAGTTCTAGGTTAGCAAAGCTGATTCTCACAGTTTTCCTCTAAAGCTCTTGCAACTCTCCACTCTCCATTCCACATCTTTTCTCTTCCCACCTCAATAATGAATTTATCTTTTTTTTTTTTAATGATTTACATTATAACTGCAATACAGAATATCCCCTGCAGTTTTATTTGCAGCCAAAATGTTTCCTTTGCTGTTGCTATTTGCCCAAACTTCTCCATGAGTAGAAAAAGAGCTTGGAAGAGACTCTGTCAAGCTAAACTCAGTAACCCTGAAACTCTTTAATATCACGTTTGAAAACTTTTTAGTATTTTTGTAAGAAGTGCTTTACTTCTATTGCATTTGCCATGAGACATTAAGAAAGAGCTGTTACTGCAGCGGATATCAGTTTTAAAGAGCTGAACATAAGCAATGCAAAGTAAGGCATTATCACCTCCTTGCACAAATGTATATGCACGTAAGTGAATGCGTGGATGTGTGGATGTGCATACCTTTATAGATATATATACATATATATGCATGTGTTGTGTATATGCCTCCCTCATCCTACCATCACACTGGCAGAAGGCGATGTTGAAGCTTATTTCAAAAGGAAGCAAATTGCCTGCTGGCATTTCCATTTTCCGAGCATTTCAGTAAATTGTTTTGTTAAGAGTAACATCATTTCCATCTCACTTAATCATTATTCTTCTAAACAATGTTCCTCCTTAAAAAGTACACTGCCTTTTACTACCAAGTTTTGTTGATTTATAAACTTCACTGTCCCTAAAGTAGTAATATTGCAGAGCGTGCTGATTACGAGATTACATTTAATGTTGTTATGCTTGAGCTTCTTTCAGAAAATGAGGTCGAAGCCACAAGGCTGCATTGTCTTTGCTGTGAGTGAAAACAAGGACAGAACAAAGAAATTACTTATTTATGTAAATGGAAAAGAGCTTGCTTACCTAAAAATAGATCATGTAAACTTTGTCCCATCAATTTTTCCAAAAGGAATCATCAACTTCATTTTTCAGTGATTTCATTTTTCAGTGATTGCCATTTTTCTCTAAGCCACCGAAAAAGCACAATTTTCCTAAGAAAAAGGGAAGTCTGCTCTTAATTTCAAATACTTGTACCTTTTCTGCATGAGTTTGTTAACTAGTATGGGTATGCTAACTACGGCATTCCTGCCTTCCATCCTGCAAACACAGTTACTGTTACTTCATAAAAGTCTGAATCAAACATCCGTTGAAGTCACGGGGCCGCTCACTTCCACAGATGGAATCAAGTTCAGATACGTATATACTAATTCTGCAGGACTGGGACATTAATCCTTACTCCAAAGCACTTTTGTTAATACTGAAGATACAGCAAAAATGGAATTGCAGGAAGCGCACAGAAATGTACAATTCAGAAATGAGCTCTTGTCTCAAATTCCTAGACAGATGCAAACTACAAACACGGAAAAAAATAGAAGTGCTTAGATTCAGCTTTCTGCCTTGGAACAATACGTAGTAAACTCTCAACCACAAAAAAACGCAATATATAGGACTACATTTCATGAAAACAACAAAACAAAACAAAACTTGATCCAGGCTTCTCTGATAGTCTGAATTGAATTCTTATGATTATGTGACATTTGTATCCTCTGTAAATTCAGTGGATAGAATAACCTGGGTCAAACTATGAAGAAAAATATTCCATACTCATTTCTCTTTCCCTCAGCTGCGTTTCATTTGTTTTACAGCTTGTGGTTTTTTCCCACAAATAAAACTGCATAGCAGTTAAAGAAATCGAATGCCTTTATGAATATATTTATAATAATAATAGATCTATTATTAACCTTAAAATTACTTTTACAAATGAACTAATTACCATTTTTATTATAATAATTTATTATAATAATAACAATGCAAAAACATATGCCTATTTAACCCAAACTCTCCTATCTGGACTCAGTCAAGTACCRAAGAGAATCCCCTCACCAAAGGGTTACTGAGTAAGCAACCCAGGCCACAAGATTTAGGGGCCCACGTGTGCCACGTACCGTGGACCGCACTGCGCCATGGCCTTGCTATCTTGTGGTATCTCTCTCAACCAAACRGCAGGTGCGAGGAGCCCTTCCCTTCAATTGCATGCATGTACAGAATGTTTTTGTGTTTCTGACACTGTGTGTATGCACTTCCTATTTTGACTTTTTTTTTCCTGTTCAGTTAAGGGTAATTGGAGCCAAGCTGCTATTCATAGTATCTAGCTGCTTTAATTCTGACATAAAATACTTCTTTTTTTTTTCAGTGTGACGTATCTACTGGTCATGGCTCATGCTGTTTCTTTTCTCTGCAGATCCATATACTTGAGGATGAGTTGTGCAATGGTTAACAAGTCAATGGATGGTGAAGCGTTATTTCCCCTAAGAAATCATGCAGTAGAGAGGAGATGCATTCAAGAGCTTAATAAATACTCAGAGGGATGGTACATTGCAATATAATCAAATTATGTCAATTAAACAAACAAACAAACAAACAAGTGAGATCTCAAAGGCTTGAATGCAGACAGAGGATGTTGCTACGTGCCATACCCTGGACATCCCACCCAGTTCTATGCTAGCTCTAGTGTCATACATAAACAATATTGAAATAGCAAAAATACTGACAACAGAAGACAGCAGAATTTGTTTTCACGGCCCATACTTTACCTAAGAATTTTTTTTATGTGAACCAGAAACACATTCGCCAAAATATATGGAAGAAAATATAAATGCACAGTTAGTAAAGCATTATCCACACCTTAAAGCAGTTCTGTGATGCCAGCTGCTGTTGACAGACGTGCTACAACATGACCAGGCAACTCAGGGAAACATTTGACAGAAGATGGGTGGTGGAAGGGTGAAAGAGTGAAAACCAGGGTAATAGTGATGGCTAGCAGAGCACAGGAGTAAGTGGCTGGCAATGGAAATCCAAGATAGTAGGCAGGCAAGTGACAGCTAGCAGAGTGTTACTATCCGTGTGTTTATTTAATGTATGCATGTGTGGGTAGGGGGATATATCTGTGAAAAAATGATCTCAGTTTTAAGGCATGATGCCCATCAACACTGAAATAAAAATTGTTTATAAAATGTAATTAATTGCAGGCCTTCGAAGATGCATGCAACTRTTTCTGCACTGGAATGATTAAAATGAAATGAATGGCAACTGCATTTGAGTGAAGTATTTACCACAGACATTGGAACTCAACATATCCATGAGGCAAAAAGGCGGATAGTATGTTATTTACAGCATGCTTCCAGTGGAAACCTCCTAAGCAGCTTCCAAAAGGCAGACATTTTCTCAGTGCTTTACTCAGTTAATAAGAACCATTTATGTTGAAATGTATTTTCTTTTTGCTGCTATATGAAATTTTGTTCTGTCTTCTTGGGAACATTGCTACTGTGAGAAAGACTTTAAAATAATAGAATGTGCAATAATTGGGCTCTGAGATTATGATTGCTATTGGCAAGCCTCGAAGAAATTATCATTAAGATCCTTCAATTAGAATAAAACACAGCAACTCCTGTTTGCAGTGATTGCAGCTACAGACACCCAAGTGATAGAGCAGTATCATCCTTTCTATCCTATAAAGCTTGTGCTGTCCTTCCTTAAAAGTCTGTGTTGATTTAAGGTTCTCTTCCCCCACAAAGTCTTTATGGCAGCTAGCTAGCATAGCTCTCAGATTTTATCTTGCCATATGTTTCAAGTTGTGTGCTTCACTTTACATCTGCTAAGTATCTGCTACGGTACGGCTACAACATCAACTCAACAACAATTGGGACTACAGCCTTTATAATAATTACTCTCTGCAGCTGTTGAAATCAGATTCTTTAAAAAAAATCAAAATCTGTAGCTGTTTTTTCTCTCTTTTATTTTAATCTAAGGCGAAGATTAGCATGGTTGATGTGACTTTCTGGTTCCTTTTTGAATTGTAAAATATAATTAGTTTTTTTCAATGTATAATATAAACACATATTGCTTTATACTATGGAATGAAAGTATATCTGGCTTTTGACATGATATGTGATTAAAGAGAACCCCATGTGGAAAAAGATTTGCAGTACATTACACCTTATGTATTAGAAGTCTCATTTGGAAAACTATATTGACTATTTTTTTACAGAGAAGTTCTGATTTTCAAAGAAATTTGCTGGATTGCCAGAAAYCTAAGAATATATTAATAACTAAAACCCTAGCAATCTGACGTTTCCTTTTCTTACAGTTTATTAAGGCATTGATAACTTATTTTTCTCAACAGCTAGAGAGAGAAAACCACCTATCCTTTCACCAGATATGTTCAAGGACATGGAAGCTGAGAAATGTGGCCTCAGTAGAATGAGTCACAAGTTATACCAAAATTTTCAGTGTGATTCTGTAGTTCATATGGAACTATAGTACATTAATTCATTTGTCCTCTGAATGTGCTATTGACTTTTATCTGTTTCAAATGGTAGCTCATAAGAAAATTCAGTTGGAAGGGATGTCAGGAAGTCCTTAGTCCAGGCTCCTGCTCTAGGCAGGGTCAGCAAGTGGGCAGCGCAAGTCGTTCAGCTGGATCTGGAAAAGCTCCAAGGATGGAGCCTGGAGAGCCTCACAAGGCACCTGCACTTCCACCACCTGCAAAGAATAAGGTTTCCTTATATCCAGGCTGAACCGCTCTTCTTTTCAACTTCTGCCTGTTGTCCCTTGTCCTCTGACCATGTAGCCCTGCTAGCAACCTTCTCAATAGCCTCCTCACAGCTATCGGAAACCTGTTGCTAGTTTCTCTCTAAGCCGCCTCTTCCCTAGTCTGAGCAAGTCCAGTAATAATAACGTAAGACAAGAATATTGTATGCATTAAATTAATGACGATGACCACAAATGGTACTATTACTGCTATTAAAACACCACTATAGGCATATCGTTCCATAGTTATGCAGGGGGAAAAGTTTCTACCCCAAAAGATGCAGGGTGCAGATTTTGAAAGACAACTAGGTGACCAACTTGTGCTAGTCTTAGTGGACATCATCTAGCTAAACATGTGCATCTACGCACAGATATTTAGCAATGACAGTGTAAGAGAACACAGTACTGTCATCACAGCCTGAACACTTAAAACTCTTAAGTTTTAACTCTTAAACTCTTTTAATTTAACTCTTAACTCTTAAAACAACTTAAAACTGCAAACAGAACGGTGTACTGTAAGCATGTGAGCAGCCACATATGGAATATTTTCCAATTTAAACCAAGCACATACATAAATATTTTCAGAGTAATGCCTAAGACATATATTCTAAGAAAAAAAAGGTAGAGGGAACAAGCATTGGAATAACGGATATGTGCATAATGCTCAAAAAGAACATTTTAATAGTGAAAGAAGCCATTTTGTCTTTTAATGTTTTTAGAGGGCTGCCACAGGAACCTTACTACTCTGCTGGTGAAAAACTATTTTAAATTTCATTGTTTTTCAAGAAGCGAGACAGATCTTTTTGTGTGTGTAATTGCACTGCCCTGAAACACGCAGAGTTTGGTCCTTGCAGTAGAAGGGCMGGAACCCAGAAGCTAGTCTGAGACACTGAAAGAAGAACATGCATTGGAAAGACTTTTTCCTTTAACTGTTCAACTATTACTCATTTAAAATGTGGGGACTGAAAGCTGTGCTGGAGTGAAGCTGATGTGTTGCGAAGATAAGGTCTACAAGGCAGGCACCAAATGATGTGTTCTGCTAGCCAAGTTCATGTGAAGTCAGCTTAAAAAGCATTACAGACGTTTTCTTTCTCCACTTTTGGCTACAGTCTAGGTATGACAGTCTGTTCATGTTCACAGCACTGTTCCAGTTTTAAATATCTCTAAATCCATATATTTAATATCTACATAGGTATAAGCAGGAGTTAATGAGAAAAATGTCACAGGACTTAACAAACAAAAGTTTATCTATCAAGMTATTACTTCCTTTTTCTTCTTCATCATCTGTGCATTTAAATGCACAGCAAATGTATTTAAAGATATCATTTAGAAATACATGTGCAAGTAAATATTAACCTGTGCTCTAAATCCAGAAACCACTGGATTATGTATGGGAAACATACATAAAAAAAAAAACACCTATGAGAATACAGAAAACGGATCACATTAAGCCAAGAGTTTCTTTGAATTCTTTCTGGAATATATTCAATATTGCATTTCTCACTCTTCCAAAATTCCCGCAGGAGCACCATGTTGAAGGCACAGGGGCGGGGCAAGGGGGCTGCTCGAGYTTTTTATGTTTTAATGAATGGGTATTCAATTTTTAAAGCAAGATACCAAGCCAGTAGTTAAGTAACAATAGTTTTCTCTATTTGTTTTCAGGGCCAGGGTGAAGATGGTAATTATATGAAGCAAATCTTATGCTTGCAAGGTTAGTCCTCCTTACTCTGTCTCTCTGTCTTTACTTTCTTCACCAACCAAATGCAGACTAGAAGCACATAACATTTATTATGTTATCCACAATAAATTATGGATAACAACATTAATTCTCAGACCTCATAGCAAAGAACCCTCAGCRATCTGCACTTATTTTTCTATGCACCAGCAAACAAGCTATAAATCTTATGAACGTTGTTACTAATATCCCTATCTTTTCCAGTAATTACAGGCAATATCTCAAAAACACAGTTGCCTTATTCACTCCTACAGTATTGTGGTACAGTTTGATAGTTGTAGCTCTACAGGTAGTGCAGAGTTCAAATGATGTTTCAGTCTCAACAAAAATTGAGAATTTAGTCAACTGCTAGAACTTACTAAGGAACCCAAGTGGTTTGTTACTTGTCATCCCTTGTGTCACCTTATTTTTTTCCAGATAGAAGGTGATAGCATAGTAAGATAGGTAAAGAAAAAGAAACTAGAAAAGGTAGAAATAATATTGAAATGATTACTGAGTCAGAGTGATCATTGAGACGTCAGCTTGTTAAAAAACAGCAAAATACAACCAAGACTTCTGGAGTCCCAGAGGTGTGCCAAGTGAGTCCCAAGAGGCGTGCCATGCACCAGAAACAGTTAGATGAGATCTTGCTTGTGGCCTGTACACACTTAGTACAAGCAATAGGACGTCTCTCTATAGCAAGTCAATCCTATCTGGAGTATTAGAAATCAGAAACACTTAGAATGGAAACAAGATCTTGCCAGCWATTAGGAATACGGCAAAAGGAAACCAACAGCAAAAGGAAACCCATGTCGTTACTCAGTGGCTGCAGYGTCAGTGATTGGTGCTAGTTACTGGTTTGAGAGCAATAGAGTAAGAGCAGCTCAGCGTGGGGTAACTCCCCAGTTATTCACAGAGTTCCATGGAAAGCACTTTTGAAACCTATGTAGTTGTATTCAGTCTAAAAGGCAATGTCAAAACACTATAAAATATTTCAGCAGCTTATGGCCTTGGTTGTAACCAGCTATTGAGAAGTTCTTCCACTTTTAAAACAAACAGGATGGATTTAAGTAAGTGTAAAAGTAATTCCTCGGGTCAACAGTAATTTATGTAAAAATACTGGTGCCTTTTGACAAGCCGGGTCCCTGAAGGAAACTTTTGATATACATAAAATAATGAAAAGTAAAAATCTTAATTTCATATTCAATACTTCAATATCTCTGTTTCCTTAAGACCACTTTGCTTATACTCCACAAGAGTGTTGTTAAGATTAAAGTTGCCCCTTGAACATGCCATTGCAGTAAATCAAATAACCAAAATAAATTAACTGCAGACAGCAGTTACATCAAATATGCCTTACCAGGCAAAGCTTTATGTTTAATATTAGATTTTTTCTCAAACTTACTTTAAAATAGTTGTAAAGCTAATAATTTAAAAGACCAAAAATAGGAGCTAACAGATGTACAAGGTAAAAGTATGTGTATCTGCAACTAAATCTCTCTATTCTTTTTTTTTATATTCAATTTTCTACCCACTATAACTGAATCATTTTTCTACCTTGTTATAAAAGGGGTTAGCTCTAAAATTGTTGTATTGGTGATAAGAGAGTAAGGAATTTCCAAAGTGAATTCCATCTTACTGTGTAGTGCAAGGCTTATATACTCATATATATGTTTACATATATCCACTGCGACTGCATTCCATGCGTTCAAACAGCAGGAGTCATCAGTAATAGCACTTACCCTGCATGGAGAAGGTGAAAGCCTTTGGGAAACCAGCAGCCAGTTCTTATCGACGCTCATTACAGAAAGACTGCTTAATTCCAAGCAAAGTCTGGAGGCAGAAACAAGACCGTGATGGCTACAGGGCAGGATTAGTATTTATGGGACACTGTAGCTGTTCCTAAGTGTTCCGAAGGCCTTAGTCTGGATGACTTTAGACAGGCACACAACTGCCACATGACTCAGTTTCCCCATCTGCAAAGCACAAGTAATGATCCTGACATCCCATATAAAAGCACTGTTAGAACTGTGGATGATGAGCACTTCATAGAAGCTGTGTTTAAGTATTATTATTATTATCTTTTTTTTTTTTTTAATTTGAGAGGCACTTAGATTTGAGTGAGATAGATGCCATCTCTAAGCACCTCTCCAGATCTCAGAACTTGGTTCATACAGTATAAAAATGGCACGGCTGTGCCATCCTCCATGTCATTAAGCAGCATTTGAAAATGTGACCTTAATTCAGCATCAGCTCGATTAAAGAACTCAAATCTTTCTGGCTGCCTTGTTAGTGGATTTTGCTCTTCAAGGGGTTCAGGCCTCTCCGAAGTGATATGATTTGCAAAAGGCAGCCCACAATGCATGCAAAGATTAGTTGCAGTGGTTCAAAGACAAGTGGAAGCCTTTCTGCTTAACAGCAGCATTCACTTCCGCCATCTATTACTGCATTTATGCCTTTCTAAATTCCACCTCAGTTCTTGGAAAGCTGAAATTTTGTACACTGCTGCCCTTTTTTGGTGAAGCAAATTCTAATTTCCTAGCCTAACATACACACACACACACACGCAAGACTGTTATTAAATGTCTGCATCTTCTTTCCAGTTCCTTCTGGGTTTTTTTTTTTTGACCTTTTATTCATGTGAGGAAAATATAATCAAAGATTTATACCTGAAAAACAGGTAAGTGAATGTGTGCAAGGTCTAGCAGAATTGAGATTAATGCATTCATTTTCTCATGTGCCTCTGTTTGTTTAAATAGATTTTACAATTGCCTTACGAAGAGCTGCAAGCAAAAAACAAAAACATAGTTTTAGGATCAAATGCATCTCTATCATACATATTATACTTGTAAACTTCTTTATTCTTGTAAAAATGCATCTTCATATCTTGTAATATATATTGGATATACAATTCTGTTGGTGAATAGGTGGCATAACTGCTATTCTGTGTATATCACTATCTATCAATAAAGCTATATAAAGTCATAACAAACCTGTTTACTTGTAATAACTAGATTGCACCTTTGCCATAGAATGGATGGAAGACCCTCCTAACCTGGAATAGAAAATCAGTCGTTGGGGCTGTGAGTTGTTCTGGAAGGAAAAGAGTACAAGTGAATTTCCAAGTTAAAGGTAAATCTCATATTGTTGAACTCAGCATCCAGTGGGTAGGAGACTGCAGAGTGAAAATGAACAGCCGAGGCATTCACGGTGAGAACCAGCAGAAGATCAGAGAAAGCATGTGGAGAAGGACRAACTGTCAGGTTGAAGGCTGCTTTGCTGTGGACAAAAGCAAGCCCAGAAAACCAGGAAAATCCGGGTAAGTGTGCCCTTAGCACAATAGCTTCGTTGGGAGGGCCTAAACACCTTTTGCTGCAGTACCCAGCAAAGAATCCTTTCTTACACACTGAAAGAAGAGAATTCAACGAGAATCCACTATGTGCCATATGCGAAGCCTGACGCAGAGACAGCCAGTCACAGCTGTCTTCCAGTTGCACTGATTACTTCAGCCACTGCTGCCCCAGGTAGTCTATTTAATAAGGATGCACCATCCCCGGGACCTACCTTCTAGGATGTAACTCAACATTAGTACTTAGTCTAACAACCTGTGCTTGTATCTTCTACCAATAAGTGCAGGGCCATAAATCTCCTCCTCTAAGACATCTTTATAGTTTCCTGGATATAATGAAAAGACCATTTTTACCACAATTCTTCTACTTTTATTTCTGCAAATCAAAAGTCTCTTCAAGTTTGATTTTATTCTTCACTTTTTTATTTGGCTTTAATCTCAAATTCTGATGCACAGAACACTGTAACCTACTAGACTGAACAGGATATTTTGTTGGTCACCTTTTGATGAGGATGCATTTTTATTTATGTTGAAATATTTGCTATTGACACTGATTTAAAAAATCTTGCTAGATGGATCCTACAATTTTCTTCTTTTTTATAGATGCACTGTTCTATAAATTTTTATAGAACATCTTTCCTGCATTTTTGACATATGTAAAACAGCAGGCTTTAAGGCCATTTACATTAAAATTTGCTCTCTCCAGAGAATCGCGTCAATCTCACAATGCCTCATAGTCCCATTTGTGAAACAGGAATGACATTTTTCTTTTCTTTTCAGCCATCCTTTGCTCATCCTGTCTATTTAATCTGTAGAACTCTAGTAGCAGGGTCTTTCCCCTACGCTGGAAWAACAAGAGCTATTTAGGGAGAATCTTGTCATTTCAGACCATTTAGGTGCTGTTCTAATACAATTTTATATAGCAATCATCGCTCTCCTACATGGCTAATACCCACACCCCACATTCGCTCTCTCCTCATGTCCAAATCTGTCGGTACATTTCTATTGATTTGATAATAAAAACCTGTTTTCAACATTTGTAATAACTGYATCCTCCTTCTTGGGGGCTAATTTTACCTTCTGAGGAACCTGTGCATATAATAGAGATGTTCCAATACTTTTCCCCCAAGCTGTGTTGCAATCCAATCACTGTGATCTTGAAAGCCTTGTAATGTTCAAGTATTAAAAAAATAATTTACAAAATAAGGCTTGGCACAAATATCCAGGTAAGGAAGAGAGGATCAAATATATTTTTCCAAGGAAATGGCTGTTCAACAACGTGGCTCTGTGGAACATGAAAGCGACGCATGGCCTTTCCATCCCTCAAAATCACCTCCAGGGATTTAGGCAGGAATTGCTCTTTCTACTGTGGAAGTGTTGATTGCAACACAATGAGGGCAGACACCACAACAGAGGTTGTAACTGATGCTGGAATGGACTCAGTGAATTCATTTACATGGTTCTGCATAGGGCCAGTTGGAAAAGCATCATTGATTTCCCACRGATCCTCCCCCTCCAGGTTAATGAATAAAAGCAAGGCATGGTCGAAGACATGCAGCATGAGAAGCTCTGCTACTGCCAATGAGACTGGAGGGAAAAACTGATGAGTAGGACACATGCTAGTAGGACACTTGTCACTTAGGGAAACTGCTCTGTTTTGGGATGTACAGAATCTGGCACGCCAGCWTTGCAGACTAATGGGAATTTGTACTATCCTTTTATTTTAATTCCTACTTTTCACTTTGCTGCCCCTGCTTAATCCAAAAGTTCTAATTTTCCTGTGTTACTCACAGAAGCAGTATTTGTAAGGAGCTGAATTCTGCAGCATAGTGTAACTCACATACCTGGGATATTCAACACTAACTCATCAATCTTCATCCCTTGGTCCAGGTTCTCTGGTTCCCCCCAGACAAAAGTAGCAGAAATCTGCTTCTGAAGGAGGGTTAACAAATGTCCTTTGGCTCAAGCGAGTTTTGAGCATGCATGGCAGGCTTCAAGCTGTCTGCTGCCCTGTCCCTCTTCCATATAGAGGACTATAGGCTGCTGTGAACCTCACCATTATTTTCTTAGACATGATTTATCTCGAAATCACCTAATTTTCCACCACTATAAAATCATATTCAGTCAAGAATTGCTTTCCACACTCCTACTTGTGATATAAGATTTTGAAAAACTGCAAAAAGGTGGCAATAAGTAGTCTCCTAAAGCATTTATTTTTGTAAGTTAATCTTTGCTCTTTGGTTTTCATTTTTCAGCTTCACATTTTTGATTTCTAGTTTTTGATTCTAGCTTCTTTTATCATTAGGTCCATGTTGATTTTACTTTTTATCACAGCTAAGAACTATGTGGAGATGAGATAGGACTAAAGAGATTGTTTCCCTGTTTTCCCTGATGGGCACGTCATCAATCTGCTAGACAGAAGGAGCTACGAACAAGACTCCATTCCAACTTTTCCACTTTTTGCCTTCCAAACTTTCTGTTGAACATACATCTCATAGCATCCTCATAGGCAAGCTGAGGGAGTATGGGCTACATGGACAGTGGAAGTGGATTGAGAACTGGTTGAATGGCATCGCTCAGAGGGTAGTGGTGTCCCCCGGGGGTGAGTTCTGGAACCAGGACTACTAAAATGATCAGTATGAATAAAAAAATGCTGAATATAAGTATTCTGATTAGATTTGATAAAGCAGGTGATTTTAAAATCACACAGTTCTTCTCAACTTATGTAAAAAAAAAAATAGTGAACTGAGAATTTGAAATTTTGAGCCAAATTCAGAACTCTATAAAAAGAAAGTTATACTTAATTTTTGAGTATGAGGGTACTTATAAGGTCCACTGGTGTTGATGTAGGAGATGGCACATGTGGCTATGCCCGTCTTTGCTCTGCTGGATTGCTTCCCCAGAGGATCTTGTCAAGGGCCCTCCTCAAGGAGGGAAACCTACAGATGACTTCCTAATGCCCCCTTCACTCTATCTCACAATCCAGAAGTTGTTTGGCACCCTCAGTGCTGTCCCAAAATTGTCTGCTATGCCAGTTTATTTGGTGTCACATAATCCCCAAATGATTATGGATTGCTGCCTGCCTGCCTGACAGCACTGTAGTACAGATGAAAGAAGGGTGCAAGCCAGAAARGGCCTCCTTTCCTCTCTGTTGCTTTGCCAGGACCTCGTCTGCACTTGCCCTGGCAGCATGGGTAGAACCAGACAACAGAGGCCCCGACGTGGGTGCATTGCCATGACAAAGCTGATGACAGTCTGTTTGGTCCTACTCTCAGGCGCAAGCRACAGCAATGGAACAGACAGGGAGATGTTTCCAGTGTGAAGCTGCAGCCAAGATCAATCCGCATAGCCTGGTGGAAAGGCCCTTGGGCCTAGGCCCTTACYCAGGAAGCAACTTCCCAAGTCCAGCCTGAGCCCTTCTGAGAGTTGTGCCTTGCATGGCTTGAGGGCGTGCATGGAGATCTCGCAGACAGAGCAGCTGCAGGCAAACACACGGAGCTGGCCAGAGCCACCACGCAGGGCAAGGAAACCCATCAGTGCCCTCTTTCTCCATCTAGCACAATACTCTGATTCCGGGGCAGCCATGTTTCTCCAAACTGTGTTTTTGACAAGTGTCCAGAGCTCAGTGTAGCAGGTGTCTGCCTGAGAAATTAGAAAACTCTGCTTGAATCATACCACACTGTGCTCTTGTTACTTCACAGCTCAGCAGCATTGCATCTCTCCTTTGGTAGCACTGGCTTGCAGGGTGTTTGCTGGCAAAAGGGGACCCTGTCAAGAGTAGCATGGGCTCAGCCGCTTCCTRCAGTATTAGGGTGTCTTCCTCCTACAGCCAAGTACTACCAATGACTAGAAWGCATGGAAGGAGGGTCACAGAATTTGGCACAAAAATGGGGAAGCACTGTGCAATCATTTTAGCAGTGTTAACAATCTTGTTTTTTGCATTACAGCTATGTTCCATCTATGATATATTACATGCCACTCTTTGCCCTCCACCATCACATACCCTACAGGATTTGCATATAAAAAATTTCTTTGCCCTTGAAAAGTCTTTTTCATCCTGAAAAAAGACACCTGATCTAAAAACTGTGCTCTTTTACCTTCCTCAAAAGTGTTTCAGAGAAACAAGAAAACTGAGCCTTCAAAAAGGGTGAGTAGGAGGTCAGCATACTGCAACCTGAAAAGACAAAAAAAAAAAAAAAAAAAAAGAGATTGATTTTGTTCTCTACACACTTGATTAACATGTTGAGCCTTTTGGCTTCTCTTATATCTTCTATTTATAAGATCCGCTTCTAGTCTGTTATCTTCACCCTTCCCCCCAACTTTGTTTTCCTGAGGCAAGTTGCAAACTTTTAAAGACAATTCCTGAAAATTCTTCCTCCCACCTCCCACTCATGTTTTGTCAAAAGTTTGTCTCAGCAAAAGGCATGGCGGGTATTTTCTGCATAATAGAAGCCAAATGTCATTTTAATGAATGTTTGTACAGTGCTGGTCCTTCCATTAAATTATATATATATATATTTATATATATATATATATATATAAAATAGGTGTGTTGAACACAGGCAATAGGAAAAAAAGTTTATTTTAGGAACTTGATTGCTATGCTGATGACTATAATAACAAAACTGTCAGCCATTTGCTGATTGATTTGAGTAAAATCTATTTTTTTTTTTTTTTTTTTTGCAGTGAAGGAATACTGGAAACACAGACTGCAGATATTCTTCCAATGTTAGACGTTTGTTTCCTTCTCTCCCACTACCCCCACCATGTGCCTGCATCCCATTTACTTAGATCAGAGACAAAATCAGAGACTGCACACAGTTGCACTAAGTCCCCTTTCCTCTCTGCTACCCACTGGCCAAAAGGCCATTTCTAGTGTGGCACTGCTTTTAGTCCCTATTCTCCCCGTGCCCTGCACTTTTTGTATGAGATACGCTACAACCTAAACCTACCTAACCTCTTTACCACACACAGTTGGTCTCATTTAGGCAGGCTTTGGTATCAGATATCCTCACTTGGTAAGGAAAATGACTTGTGCCTAACATGACTATTCTCAGGACACAAAAGGTGGCTTTCTTCTAACACAGCCTATTCCCCAGTGAAGCAAAATCAGCAGAAAGGCTTCAGCAAGTTTTGGGTCAGGCTTGCAAAGCATCCTTTTAAAAGGTATTCCGGTGCCTAAGGGCTCTGTCAGCAAGTACCTTGTGGATTTCCCAGCTGTCTTAAAAATATGGTCCAAGTCACAAACAATTCACTGACATAATTCCTGTAAAGATTTCGTGGCTGGCAGTATGGACTACGTTCATGTTCAATCTTTGGTGGGAAAAAAAAAAAAAAAAAAGAAGAAGAAATGTTTATCAATACAAATGACTAAAGAATCTATGCACACGCATGCACCTGATAAATTAACAACTTTATCTGAATAATAGCTAGCTAAACTAACAGCAAGTAGCTTACAGAAATACACGGCTGGGCAATGCCTTCAATAKCTGTCTTATAATTTAACTGCAGCATCAACAATGGAAGATTTCCATTTGCAGACTGTCTTTTTGGATGCTGAACCAAATAGCATGCACGGTTTCATTGACATTATATTAACTATCGAACCCTGAAGTTYATTCACTCAATACTCCTAATGGATTAAATTGCCAGATGCGCTGAGCAGTCCTCTATTCAACAATATGCTGTGCTATTCTTGCTAGAAATTTGCCTTCAACATAACTATGTTATACATCTGTTGTAAATGGAAAATGATATTTTAGTTTAACAARAACTCTTTGTTATGATGCACAATCCATTATTAATGGATTACACTTTTAATCCATTTGTCACATAAATGCAAAATCTGTGGTTTGATAGGATTAAGCATCTATCAAAGAATGTTTTTATTATTAGTGCTTTTCAAACAGAGTTATTTCCTACAGAAGAATGATTTTATACTAGTAACTGTTTTAACTTCTTCAAAGAAAGTGTTTATTTTGGACTTTAAAGACAGGCAGTTGCTGTTTTCCCAGCAGATCAGTGACTCACTCATTCTCCCATTAACTTCAATGGGAACAGGAGCATGCCCCAAGTATATAATTTGTAAAAAACAAATCTATATTCCATCAACCYAATAGACATTAAAGGAATTAATTACTAATCTCAGAATAGAGGATAGTTGAAATGACATAGCACATAAAGATATCTTTGATAATTATCTTGACAATTTCTAATCACATTTAAATTCTGGCAAAGTTATCAAAACATTTGAGTAATCTGAGCTTGAGATGTTTTCTATTTACTTAGAATTTAAAGAGCTCCTTTCAAGCAAAAGGTAGAAACAGCTTTGAAGAGAAATGACAAAGTAGTGAGGAAAACCCAAAACAAATCATACTTCTGATTTAAGCATTTTGTCCTTGATGTACTTTTCCTCGTTTCTCATATTCTTTACAGGTTTTTAACAACGCATTCAGGATGGACCCGAGGGSAAAACAGTCACTGAAGAATATTTTTTGAATAATAGTTTAAGCATAAATTATAAAAAATGACTCCATATGTTTCATCAGTTTGAACTTTGTGGTTCCATAGTGCAGTTTCACAGTGTCTGCATCACAGAAATTATTTGCATCACTCACTCACGGATTTCTTCCATCGCCACCCCCACTGAGAGAAGATACGTATTACTATTTTGATGAGGGAACAGTTAATCATCTATGTTAGAAAAAGATGCTTGGGTATTATTTAATGTCCTAATCCAGCAAACCATGTATTTGTCTCTACAAATTGACCTCAGTATTACCATCTTTAGAACAAACCGTATGCCAAGTGCACCACTGAACTCTAGCATGTAAGTCTTGCCTTCTCCTCTTCTGTGTATCTCTGCATTCATGTGATTTTTAAATTTTGACCTTTCAGCCTTTCTTCCCATCTACAAACCTACTAGCATGAACAGGCTTGTCCATATCAACAATGATTTCAGGATCAGGCCCTTAATTTGTAATGCATTTAATTGTTGCAGAGAGAGCGAWCACTCTTAAAAGCACTAGAAGTTGAAACACTTAATAGGGACTGGATGAGGTGGTCATCACAACCTAATTTCATACAATACCACACAAGGCTTTCAAATATGTGAGAAAACATGCCTCCATGACCTTCAACAGAGAAGAAGCCTCCTCAACAGAGAAAAAGCCTCCATGACCTTCAACAGGAAGATGAAGATTTTCTTCATCTTAAATTATCACTTTTTGGAGTATTTTTTTATTAATATATCCCACAGAGATAAATCTGCTAAAAAAAATATGACCACAGAGGTCTGATCTGCTACAAGTTTAGGGGGAAAAAAAATCTATTTTTAGATTTGAATACATAGTGTGACTTGGACAGGGAGATAATAATAATCATATATAATAAATATGTAAGAAATACAATACTAAACAGTGCAAAAGAACAGAGGGTGTTTTGATCTGAAGCTGGTGTTTTAGACTTCAGCTGCTAAAAGTGGAGCATTCTCATTCCATTTTACAGGGGAAAAAAGAAAAAAAAAGAAAAAAAAA
>NW_020454117.1:2180124-2180771 GCF_003342845.1 Nothoprocta perdicaria | reverse complement strand
GCCGGGCCAGCGCCGCCGCCGCCGCCCGGCTCCGCCTCCGCGGCGCCGCTCTCAGTCCTGGAGCGCCGCTCGCTGCCAGAGGGGAGCCGCCACCTGCCCCGGTCGCGAGTCGCTCCTCGCTGCTCGCCCAGCAAGAGCGAGAGCCGCCGCCGCCGCCGACGGGGACAGGGACGTGACCGCTCCTGCTCCTGCCGCCCCGGGAAAAAAGAGCCGCCGCCGTCGCCTGCTCTTGGAGGGCAGAAGTTGCCTCCCCGCTCCGCCGCCGGCGGGAAGAGTCCCCCGGCCGGTCCCGCCGCGGGCAGGCGGGATGATGGAGTCCCCCGGCGCCTCCCGCCGCCGCCCGCTGCCGCTCTGCCTGCTGCTCGGAGCGCTCTGCGTGCCGCCAGGTGAGCGCGCCCGCGCCGCGCCCGCAACTTGCCCGGGGCACAGACGCGGGTGGCCGCGGCGGCTGTGCCCTCCGCTGCGCTCCTTCCCGTCCCTTTCCTTCCCTTCGCTGCCCCTGCGGCTCTGCCCGCGCCCCGCTGCCCCTCACCACCTACCGCCGCTCCGGGGCACCGCGGGGACGACGCGCAAGCGGCCGTTGGGGCGACCGTTGGGGCGACCGTTGGGGCGCGCGGGCGGCCGTTGGAGCGGCCGTTGGAGTGGCC
>NW_020454117.1:2129439-2180069 GCF_003342845.1 Nothoprocta perdicaria | reverse complement strand
GGCCGTTGGGGCGCGCGGGCAGCCCCTGGAGCGGCCGTTGGGGCGCGCGGGCGGCCGTTGGGATGGCCGTTGGAGCGGCCGTTGGGGCGGCCGTTGGAGTGGCTGTTGAGGCGCGTGCCGGGCCCTCGGCGCCGCGCTCTGCCCGCCGGCCCCGCTCCTCGCCCTCGCTCGCCACTGGCGGCAGGTCGCGCTCGCTTGCCCGTGCCCAAGGGTCGCCCGGGGCGCTCGGGCAGCGGGGAGGGCTGCGGAAGCCGCGGTTGCTGCGGGAGCCCCAGGGCTCAGCGTGTTGGTGGTAGGCGGCGTTTGGGAGAAACGGAGCCCCGAGTGCGAAGGGGAGCTGAGAGGAGTTTGTGCATTCGCGGCGGCAAGAGCGTCCGTGTTCCCGTGGAAAGAGCGTCAGCCTGTGGTAGCGCTCTGTATTGCTCGAAGGGAACGGCTTTGCCCTTGTGCGCTTGCCATTGCGACGGGAAAGCGTTTGCAGAAGCGTTGGACTTGTGTGGCATTTCCTTCTTTCTTCTTCCTTTTTCTTCTTTTTCTTTTTTCTTTTCTCTTCCGTTTATTCCTAGCCTCTGCCTTGTTTGTTATGTGCTCCCCCCCTTAACCCTTGGCAAGCAATAAAGTCTCATCAAAATGGAAGATGTGCATGGGACTCTAGGAGAACCCTTTCACTAGCAATATTCCGACATTCATTTAGTGCAAGCTTTAGCTAAGTTTAAAAAAACCCCCAAAACTACCAAACCAATAGAGCAAGGCTGCCGGGGCTTCGGTTTCCGTTGGAATACTAAAAAAGCTGCAGAAAGAACCTGAAGGGAATGTGTCAAGCTGTTCTGCCAGGCTTTTCTTCTTTGCCTTAGCAAGTACAGTGTTTAATCACCGCAAGACTTACAAATGCGAGTCTCGGTGGCGGCGCTTACAAAGAATGCTTGCTTCTGTGCTGTAGAGAAACTCTTCAGGAAAGATTATTCATTTTATGAAATCCTAAAGGTATGTAGAGATAAGCACCTGGGCTTCCAAAAAGCACGATTTGTCTCTCGTGTGGAGTTTCATCCCAGTTTCCAATAAAGAAAATACGAAGTGATCTCACTGGGTGTTAACAATTTCAGAGCTCTTTCTCTCTCAAGGCTTCTGTTGGTGAAGGGATATTAAAAAGATGGAGCCAGCTATAACCTTAAATACAAGGTTCACCTCCAACCTATCTAGTTCTTCATGCAGTTTATTCCTTGTCCCTGCCATAAGAAGTTCAGTATAACTCTGTTTAGAATGCATGCAAATACATACAGGGAGAAAACAGCACTGTCTCACCTTCACTCTTCAGTAACACAGCAAAATGCCTGGAAAGCCAAMGTTAAAAGTTTAAGCCTCTAGTTTCCAATTGATTCTTTAAAGGCCAAAAGATGTTTAAATATGAAACTACCTGTAAGAAGGTCCTGATATGGTAGTGTATTTCAGGTTAGTTTCTCCTTGTTAGCTCAGTTGTTTCATACCAATTTGCGATCATTTGCAAATAAGTTCTGACTATATTTCTCTGTCATAATGTTTGTCTTTAGGAAATTTAATTTTGGGTTTCCATGTGAAAAGCAATAGATAAGATATTAAAAGCATATTACAAGCTGATGTGTATCAGATATTGATTTCTTCAGCAATGCTTAAGTTTACTGGCAAATTCATATTAGGAATTTTAGATTTCTTTGCAGAATAAACTGCTTTATAACATATATTAAACATGCAGATATATTGCAAGATACAGGTCTTTTATTTTTATATATATAATATCTATATCAAGAATATATATAATATCTATATCAAGATATGTATATATGTAAAAGAGGTGATCCAAGTTTTCTGTATTAATCCTATGCTATTAAATAGATATACTAATTAAAATGTGTGATCCTCTAGAGGAAATAACTGTATGTGAAAGGAAAGTCAGCTTTTAATCAAGAGCTAATCTTCGTCCTTATAGTCCTCTTCTCCCCTCCACCTTATGGTGAATGGTAATTATGAGGAGCAGAGTCTACTGAACTGCTTTAATACTGAGGATGTGTTATATATTGCTCTGTTATGCAAGTGTAGAAAGACTGTAATGTTTGCTCCTCTCATTCACATGATGCTTACCAGTGTGTTCTCTTGACTGCTGTTTTTCTGGTACATTTGATATGATACTAGTTCAGGAAGACTGTTTTTCCATATCAGAATGAACACACGAACCCTTGGATTTTAAGACTGAATCCACCGCACCGTGTTTATTTGTTTTGTTATGCTATGTTTCTATGCTCCAATGCAAAGCCTGCAAAGCCCAACTCATTCTCAGAAGTTAATCATTTGCTTTAGGAATGCTTGACTTGAAAGGTCTCACAAAAAAAGCATTTTTTTTGTCCCTTTTCTCCTCTGCTGAGTTTCTAGTACTTCTTATAAGGCAGAGGGCAACAATAGAAATAATCCCAACCTATAATCTTAATTTCTTTCAGTATGAAATTTGAGATTCAATTTCTTCAGTCCTTAGCAGGACCCAACCCATTGCATTGATTTTTTAAAATTTTATTTATTTATTGAAAAAAATATATTTTGTGTTCATGAAATAATTATGGTGGGTTGAACTTGCAACCTGTGGAAGAGTGATGGCTTTTCTTACAGTGCCATTCCCTACCTTTCCTGAACGCATCCTAGGGTTCTAAGGAGTAGGTCCCAGGGTAAGTGGTTCTGGCTGTCTCTGTAGTAGAAGCTCATTTGCTTGTCTCCATCTTAAAGCTATGGGGAACAAAATCTCTCAATATTTATGTAAGGTGATACATTAATGGGAAAATGCAGAAAATACTGTTAAGTACTGGCTTTAAATTACATGTGTGATCAACATAAATCTAACATTCTCCACTGTCTTGCAAATGTGTTTTGTAGTCTTAAGTTCTGGAGGGCTCACTGCGTACTGACATCGTGTCAGATCTGCTTACCTCTGTGTTATATATTGCTCTGTGTGGATGGGCCTGGTAGATGAGGTCTTCTGCAGTGGGACCTTAACTTCAGTGTTAATAGCTTCAGTGTCCAGCACAACACCGTGTCCCTTGCTTCCTCCTACACCCCAGCCGTGTCAAAGGCATTTTTTGGACTAAAAAACCCAAAGGTAATAAAATGGTTTTGGGGTAATTCCTGAGCCTATAGGGAAACAATAGCAGATCACAGAATGGGGACCAGGTATGGGTGAGCCAGGTCTATCCAAATAAGAAAACTATAGTACACTTTGAGCTTGTTAACAGTTAAGAGCGACTGGGCTAACTTTTTAGGAGCTATAATTTGTAGCAATAGAAGGTTGTGCAATATTTGTAGTTTCTTCTCTTTGTGACCTGTGTTATATGACCACAGGCACCATGGTTGCAGATAAGAGCTGATTTATGGTCTGGTCGGCAGTGGCTTTCCTCCCACTGCTAATCCTATGGGAGGACTCCTTTATGCTAGTGTGCTGGCATGCGATTTTTATTTGTTTATTTATTTTCTAATACAGTCTTGTTCAGTTCTGCAAACTGAGAAATGACCTGTCTTGTAGACTGGCTTTCCCGAGGTAGTTAACCTATCTGGAAATATAATCCTTAGGCTCTTTGTTTAGTGCTCCTCAAAGTATTTTGAGGCTGACTAGTATATAGATTTTCCTGTGGTAAAACAATTGTATTTTTCAGGGCATTAAAAAAGGTATGTAAACTGTAAGGCTGTGCTTCTTAGAGAACCAAGCACCTGTTGGGTGTGCTAAATTCTCTCAAGGTCTTCTGCTTTCAAGAGAAATCAGGTCAGTATGCTTCCGTGAACCAGCGAATGAATTTTCAAGAATTGAAAATGCTGTAGATGGTGATTAGAATTGACTTAAGTAGAGTATGGTTTTTCCAGGAAAAAAAAAAAGAATTATCCACAACTCTTGATTTAGTGTTGTTGTATTGCTCTCAGTGAGGATAGCACAACAATACAGGTCTTTGATCTAGATATTCTATATCTTGATATCTTTTATGTATGTATATTTAGTATGTATACCAAACGAATGTCATACATTTCCATTTCTAATAAGCTTGACTTTTTTTCTTTTTTTTTTTTTTTTGGCTGTCTGTTTGCTTTTCTTCCCTCTGCAGTCTGTTTCACCGAAAGTGGCTTGAATTGCACTGATTCCTACCCCACTAAATGTTAATCTACTGCTCTGAAATGGTGGGTCTTTTGAGGATTACCTGCCACATTTAAGATGCACTTGTTTCTCTTATCATGCATGTAAGTCTCYAGAACAGCAAATGAGTATTTATTTATTAAAGCAAGTCCTGCATCTACTCAGCTGGTGTATTGTTCATAGATAAGAAATATGTCTCTCTAATGGAAGTAAGGAGAAAGTGAGAAGACAGGTAATAAAACAGTGGAGAGAGAATCCGCGCAAAGCTTCAGGGTATGAATTTAGGAGRTTACTGGGAGTAGAACAGTTCTGTGATGTTTGGTTAGAAAGCATTTGAAGTGCTCTCGATAGCAATAACTAGGGGCGTACTAAGCTGCTCTCTTGTTACCGAGTAAAAACTGCATTTGGTGATTTAAGAACCGTTTCAGCAATCTGTAGATCTGTCTCGTCTGCTTTATATTAGATTCTWCTAGGTATAGCTAACTGCTTACTGTGGAAGAAATGATGAATATTTGAACTGTGTTTTGTATTGCCATTCTAAAGTCTGTAGAGTTTCGTAGCATTATTAAAAACTGGTGTTAGCTATTTCGGTCCTAAGGAAAAACACTGACACGTTTGTCACACTCCAAACATCTACTCAGGTCTTATAGGCTGTGAAAATCTGTAGATTTGGAGCCCTGGTGAATGTGTTGCAAGCTCTGTGAATAGCTGTTGCTGTTCGTTTAGATGCCTCTTTAGGTAGTTTGCATATCAGATAGTTAGGTCCTAGTTGGAATGTCTCTTAAGAAGACATTTTGATTTTGACTGTGCAGTACACTGTTGTGTGTGGGGGTGGTGGTGGTGGGGGTCATGTTTCTTTTTTTTTCTTTTTTTTTCTCTTAATTTTTTGGTCAACTAAATCAATAGAGGGAGCTCCACTACCTTCCTGACAGAGGCAGCATGTTTGTGCTCTTCTCAGACCTCTGACTGCAGATTATGTTAAATTTTCTTTTCCTTCAGAGTGTTCTGAGGCATTGAGCTTTGTTTTTTGAGAGCTTCCTGTTGCGTGAAGGACAGACCTTAAGTGGTGACTGGGAGACTCTTCTTTTCCGCTGCATCGTGATTTTTAAATTTTATTTTTATTTTTTCGTAATAATARTAATGGATCCATTACTGATGTAGTTTTTCAGATGAGCTGCTCTTGCCTTTTGAGAGGCTTCAAGGAGAAGTTCAAAGAGAACCTGAATAAAAAAAGGTGTTTTCCTGGGGTGGTTGATGCCAGCAGTAGTGCTACGGGATAAAATACAAACAGGATAAGGAGGTGAATGCCCTGAGTGCAGGCAGAGAACTAAAACACTTCCAATAAACACAATAAACATTGTTATGCAGTGGGTTTTTTTTTTTTTTTAAAGTTTGTTTTAGAAAGTGGAGCAACTTGTTTTTCAGTAACTTGGCGTTGATGGAGTTCATGCTGCAGGCCAAGAAGAGTTAAGGCTCTTGTTTTAGAAGGACGGAAATCAATGATGCCATTTATCCCATAGGAAAAAATGATAAAAACATTCGTATTAGGCTCTGTACCTGAGTGTCTTACCGAAAATACTCAACTTATAGAGTAGGGTTAGGATAGCTGAATGTGAGAGTTTGTATGGCTTTTTGAGGTATAAAGCTGCAATTGTAGTTGCTGATATATTTAGCTGTAGATTATGTAGAAAATTAGCCTAGGTAACGGCATACACTCAATTTCTGATACGAAAGTTTATTTCATAAAAACTAGAAACCAGTGTGCTTTCAGCCACGCGAGACCTATTGCTTATTCAAGTAGAACCATGCTTGTTTATTGGTGTGTTCTAGTTGTTCTGGAAAGCAGAGATGAATTTTATGGCCTTTACTTGCAAAAGCCATGCACAGAATAGGAAAAGAAGGAGGAAACTCGGTATTTGGGAAAGATTTGGGAGACTTCAATGCAGTTATGTAACTTTGGAAGAAAAAAGAATTTTAAATTTTAGTTCCTTCATTGCTGATATTGCACATCAAGTTGTGTAACAAATACATATAAATGAGATGATAGGATAAGTATTATTAATGGATGGATTTTAATATTGTATACACTGTTAAAAGATTTACTTTCTGAAACCATGGAACCTTAAAGTTTCTGACAACGCCAGAAATAGGGCATGATGACAACTGGTGACATAAAACCTTAATCATGAATTTAAGCTGGAAAAGAAATCCCTTTTCCAGCTGTCATGTACAAGATGCAAAACAAACACAATACAAAATACAGAAATACAAAAAAGGATTTTTTTTGTTTGCTTGTTTGTTTTTTTATTCTATCAAGGTTGCTTAAACCTTCTCAGTTCTTGAAGTATTGCAGAAAATTACTAATATTGAGCCCCATCTACGTGCACTAGTCGTATGGAATGACTGTTCCTCCACCACCTTTTGTTTTCTGGTTTATATTAGTGAACTACATTTTTTTACTGTGGTTTTCTTGCAGAATCAAATGAGCTTTCAGTATTACAGTTTGCTGTGTAAAGAGTACTACAGTTGGAAATAGTTGCCATTTTCTGTAAGCAAGAAATGACAGTCACTTGGCATGACCATAAAGCTACACTTTTCTATTTTTTATTGTCAAAGTGAATTTTTGTTAAGTATTTAAAATGTCTAGAAACTACATTGCTCTAGTGGTCTGTCTCTTGACATAGCTTTTAAAACAGTGCTTTTTACCTTCTGGAGGGGGTAACCGTTCCCCAGTTTTCTCTGACCTTGCTCATCATGCTGCTGTTGAATAATGTGGTAAGTTACTTCATTCTTCTGATGTTTCAGTCCTTATAATGCGCCTTAAAGATTCAGACCTAGTCAAGCCCCCCCCGCCCGAGAGGCAAATTCCTCTGTGCTTGTGTGAGAATTTCTGTTCTCAGAACAAGGTGTCCTCGCGTTTCCTGCGGGTTTAACGGTTGGGTCGTGTTTCTGRTATTTCATGCAAACTCTGTTGTGACTTGAGGTGACTTCTTGTCATCACTGATTGTATTCTGAGGAGCCGTGCAACGTTAAACCTGAAAGTCTTGCTCGGATTGGAGAGGGAGGAGTGCAGAACTTTAGAGGTACTGGAAACTAACTGGCGTGTTGTGAGGGTTCCCRTTGTGCACGTGGTAGAAGAAGCAGGTGAACCACTCTTGCTTGGCATCCAGAATGTATTTAGTATCTGCTAAGCATTTTAAAATAGCCCGGGCCGATTTCAGTAGAAGCCGCTCCCATTCTCCAGGGAGGGCAGAGCTGCCAGCCCCGCGTGGCTCTGCGGTCAGCGTCAGCAGCAGAGCCAGGCATCAGAGGCCTGCGGGGGTGCCCGCAGCCCGGGGTGCTGGCTTCCTTTCCAGGGCTTGGGTGGCACGGGAGGAGCCGCGTTGCTCCAGAGCTTGAGAATTTCCTGGTTTTGCTGAGGGGAGGCAAAGGGGTGTCTGCATAGTCTGGGCTCACCAGTTCATTCTCTTGCTCTGAATTGTGTGCGAAGCTCGCTGGCTGACTTTTTTTTAATCGTTACTTCCATCTGCCTGTACAGCCACAACAAGGAAGGACAGGCTTAAGCGTATTCCATGCGTYCACGATCCTTGGCTCCGCTTCCATCACGCAGAGCGCCGAGGGCTGAATAAAGCAATGTGTTCTCCCAGGAAGGGCAGAATGGAGCAGCCTGGGCCGCCAGAAGCTTTCTCCAGAGGGAACGATATCCGCACACGTGGTGGGAGAAGCGGGTGAACCCTTCCCAGCTGGGATTTACAGGCTGCCTCTGTAGGATGTGGGAGTGTTTGAAAACTGAAATTGAAGGATTTACCTCCCCTTTTTATTTTTCTTTTCTTTTTTTTCCTCCCTCAGCAAAAATACTATTTGTGCCATTTCTCAAAGCAAATTATTGTCATGCCCTTATGTACAGGAGCAGCTCTAGGCTTCATGTGGCCGCTTGCTCATTTGGCCAGAGCTTTGCCTAACTGAATATAAAACCTAGCCTTCTTAGTATGCCYGAGTGCCTTGTCTTAGGTGTGGATTCTAATTCACAAAAACCTTATAAATCACTGGCTTTCTCTTGCTTTTGCACCAGTTTCTGGTCTTCCTTTGAGATGCTGTCAGCTGTGAGCAGAAATGATTGCTCGGCGAATTTCTTCATATAAATGCAAAAGAGCAGGACACCGAGGAGGCGGGAGGCCGTGACCCCGTGTGAGGAGCCTTTCTTCAGATGACAGAATAAATATTTGTCACTTTTTTTGGACATATTATACATGCCAGGCAACCTTTTCTCATAACCACCCAAGGAAATAAGTGGCTTATAGTTTGGGAGTTCTATGATAGGACATGATAGGCAACAAAATTGTGAGAGGGAGCTTATTGATTGAAATCTGTAATGAAAACTTTAATTGGATCAATTAAATGCAGTATTATTTAGTGAAATACCTTTAGTGCTGTATCTAGTTAGAGCTAAACCTTTTTGTAAACTCCAAATAACTTTAAGAGAGGCTGTCCCTCCTCCTCTAGGAAAGGAGGGAAGGAAATATGTGTTTTATGCAGGAAGGAATACATGAAGGAATTACTTAAATCTTCCATCTTGTAAAACGAAGCAATTTCTCAACATCAGTGCTTCCCGGAAGAAGTTTCACTTTCACGGCTCTTCTGTGTGGAGGCTGGGCTTTCCAAGCGCTCTTTATAAGCAGAGGGAAATGGGGCGTTAGGAAAGATACTGCTTGGAAGAGGTCACTTAAGTTAGCTCCTTTATTTTTCCTCTCTATTTTTTCTGCCTTGCGGCCGTCAGTGCTTTCACATCACTAAGTGAGGGCACAAGTTTCACAGTGTGCAATTAACTGGTGTGAATTTAAGTTTCTAACTTAAACAGTGGTGCTGCAGTGACAGAAAAGCGTTTTGGGTTCTTGTTTCTTTTATTTCAGCAAAGCTTCAAACCCAGGGAATATGTTGCCTTTTGTGGCTTGGTGCTACTTCACTTGCAACTGCAGGGCTGCYGAATCGTGTGCAGGCTGCTGCTGCTGCTGTGGCTGCGGGGAATGGGTGTCCTTAGTAATTGCTATTCCTGGCACACTATTTGCAGCTCCCCAGTCCCTCAGCCTTGTGCAAATTATAGTTGCAGATATTTCAGATAGATTATACAGTAAAGAGCTATCCCTGTAGAAGGATTGTCTGATTCTTGTGCTGTGGGGCTTAGAGGGCCAGAAATTATATGTGATGAGGACCCTAAAAAGCTGATGTAATTACCAGGAAAAAAARCCCAAGGAAGTAGAAACGGCCATTGTGTTTCCCAAGTGGTAGTAGCATTTCCTCAAAGGTGACATTTTTCACTCCTTTTCAGCAAGAAAGGATCGAGTTGAGTCCGGAGTGGTTCTCGAGGCAGCATTAATGGTGACAGCAGCAGCAGCGGCTTCTGTGATTCCGCCCTGGGCCAGGGGGCTCTTGAGCTGCCCACAAGGGTTTGGCTCGTAGGGTTTGGAAACTGCTTTAATCATTCCTCCGGGATGAAACTTGGGTATGTTGCCAGGTGGGATCCCTTGTTCCCCGCACGGCATCCCGGGGCGATTCTTTAAAATGGTACCAAGGGAGCCTGCGCGCCGTTCTGCCCTGGAAGAGCTGTTTTTCTACTCATTTGGAGGGGATTCTGAACTTGTCTTCTGGGATCATAGAGAAGATGAAAAATATGTAAATATAGAATACTGAAAACCTTGGACAGTGATTTCTTTTCTAGAATCTAGTGTTTTAAGAAAAAAATGCAACATTAGTGACCTTAAAGAAAACATTAAATTACATAATATTGACTTTTTAAAATTTTTGATTGTTCTTGAACATTAGAGTATGATTTTTCAGGAATATTTCTGAATGAGAAATAGTTTTTGTTGGTTGGTTTGCCTGACCTCTCTATCTCTGACTATGTAGTGTATGTGTATATGATCTTATGCTTTCAGAGAGATAAGGGTATAAAAATCAGAGTAGTTAAGCAAAGCTAAGTATTTAGAACTGCGAGAAGAGTTCCGTGAGTCTCTGGCAAGAGGCATTAAACTGCAAAAGAAGACGGGATAGGTTTTTTTCTCCCATCACTTTCTAAGCAAGTGTTCTCACTTGATGCCCGTAGAAGACCCAAAAGACAAGTTTACTATTAACAGCTGGTGCTCTGATGAACACCATGAGTCAGTATCTCTGTAGGGAATGACCTGCACTAAGGAGAAGGAGCTTTCTTCAAGTGGGACAAAGCAGGTATACCTGGTAAGGCCTACAAGGGTAATAACATGGCAAAACCATACAAAATGGTTTGAAACGTGGGCTGGGAGGGGTGGAATTTCATTTGACAAGGCCTGTGAAGGGATGGAGGCAGGAGGCAAGAGCAGTAGCTGGTTTGGTGCCTGAGAGGAGCCGTGTTCCACATGTTCCTGTGCAAGGCTGGTCACCCCAGCTTTTGGATCCAACTTGGCAAAAACCCTTTGCAGTGATACGGGAAGTGCTGCCTTAGTTAGAGACCTTTGCAGGTGGGTGCAGGAGGGAGGAAGCTGAGAGCTTCAGTTACAGCTCTTTGTGCTGCATTGGAAGCAGGTGAGTTCAGACAGCTCTGGAGTAAGGAGGCAAGTCCTAGGCATAGGAGCAATGAGTGGATATTATCATTTGCAAGAGGAGCTGCAGAGGGAGAACAGGAAGTTTTCTGTTGATGCTTCCTGGAAAGCTACAGGATTAAGGGGGCTCCTCTGTAGGGATATTTAGAGGGAGAGGAGCAGGTGGAAGAGATGCTGTAAGGCAAGGAGAGCAGCACTTTGGGAAAGCCCAGCTCCTGTGCTACCCAGCCACAGGTTTCGCACTTGCCCTGCGCCCTCCTTTCCCTTCACGGGCTGTAGTTGGCAGGCTGTCGCCTTTGCTCAGACCGCTTGTTGCAGGGCTGCGGTGCTCGGCTCTTCGTATTTCCTCTCTTGTCAGTGTCACATTTCAGTGTTCTTTTGTGCCTCGGCAAGACGTAGGTTTCCTCRGTGATTTCTGCCGAGCTGATGTGTTCTTACACTTGGTTTACCTGGCCTGGGCATGCAAATCATTCTGAGATTAAGATCATCTAGACTCATGCATTAATGTGAAGGAACCTTTCATTTTCTGCTCTTAGGTCACTGCGGATAACCCCAAAGCTGTTCATATTAAGGTCCTTTCCACCCCCAAGACTCTTAATGTTTTCTTCCAGTTGTTGTAAGTGTCCTAGTGTGTGAAGCAACATGTCAGGAAAGGCTGTCATATGTTAAATATAATTGCTGTGTGGTCTAAACATTCAGCTCTGTCCTCTTGTCAACCAAGCTGTCAAATTTTCTTCAGAGTTACAAGTATCTTAATCCGTGATCAATTAAGATAGTCAAGAAATTCTTGTCTCTGGAACAAATAAGYCTGTATTTTTATAATGCATTCTTATTAGAGGAAATATATGAGCTGTTTAATGTGAACATTATAATAAATATAGCTGCATGACCCACTTCTGTCGAAATTGGTCATGGTCAATCTCTCTTTCTAGTCCGAGCCTTTTCTTACTACTTCTACACCCGAATTGGGGAGCATCAGATTGAGTGTCTGTGTGTCTGTCTGAGAGGGATGGAGGTGGTTTGTCTGTTTGTTCTTGATAGAGCACTAGTTGGTAGACTTTGTAAACTTACAACAGAAATTGCACTGAGCCACAGTATCCAGAAGTTTTAAACCGGCTCAATAATTTTGGGCCCTTATCCAGCATGTCTTTGAGTATCCAACTCCAGAATTATTCAAGTATTTAAATATATCGCTGCTGAAGGGCGTAATTTTTCGATTAGGGACAGCCTGGCCAAATTGTCCGTGTTTGATGCTGCCGTATGTTCTTTCTCGGTAAATACTGCTATCGTGCCCCTGAGGGCGTGCTGCCTGGTGACTGGAATTGATGACTTGGGTTCTGGGTATTGATTGCGAATTGTTCCATGTTTCTGCTCCTCTTTCGAAGAGGAACTGTTTAGGAATGGGATTCTCCTTTTCCTCTGGCTYGATCTTCAAAAATATGATGCAAGTGGTAGTTCTGCCCTTCATTTCACTTCTTAAACCTCTTGTTTTAAGTTGCACACACATGATTTTTCATATATAAAACTTAATATATGAGGAAAGATTTATTTTTGAGCTTGACAGCAGGGAATATGCATCTTACTAAGCTTTCTTGAATATAACTTTAAGTGGAGAAAATGCTCCTATGTAAACTGAGATTAACTCATCACAATTTTTTTTTATGACTGTTAATTAAAATGTGAGGAAATCCTTTAGAACAGATTTGCAGTTTTGAGACTTTTATGAGATTTGGCATGAGAGATCTGTTATTTTATAGTTATGCTGCCTTATTAGTTTTGAGATCAGGATATATTTAAATGTGTGGCTATCAAATCCTGTGATGGTTTCTACWTTGTGTTGCAGTGTAGCTTAATTCAATTATGGTCCTGTTGGTGTATTGTTTTTGCCAACATCTTTTCAAAGACGTATTGAAATGTTTTATTGTAACTGCCATTTAAAATAAAACTCCATAATAGTTTGGAGATTTTTTTTTTTTAATATTAACTTTCAGTGAATYGTATATTGCTAGAATATTGTGAATAATGATCATTTAGGTTATTTCAGCTTTTTATGGAAATTAATTTTCAGGAGTCTGGAAGACTGAAAACATTAGTGAAAGAAGGATCACTGTGATGAGCTGGAAGAGACTTARCTCATTAAAACGAAATATATTAACCTAAAAAGCCTGTAAAATCTTGGTTATACTGAATGAAATAGTGATAGGATGCAAGATGTATAGAAAATTCACTAGGAGGAAATAGTACTTATTAAATTTTAGTCAGAATCCTGTTCTATTTGCAGTGGACTAGTGTGTGGGTAGGATATTGATTTGGCTGGCCAGGTTGGGTATGGGGCCTGTTGCTTGAACTTGTGCTCAGGATCTGAACTGAGCTAAGCAAATTCTTTTTGCCTTGCTCTAACCATGCCTAGAATATCATGACAACAAGAAACTCTTGTGGAGAGCCATTTATCATCTCGGACAAGACCCTGAAGTTGTTAAATGACGTCATTTTCCAGCCTAGGAATAATTAAGACGTGGAGGAAAGTGACTGGGTGTAAACTGCACAGGACGTCAGAGTCCCTCAGGAATGAAGGAAGTGAGGGGGCAAAGTGCTGGTGCTCCTACCTGCTGRTGAATATGTGATAGCCCCGTGCTCCAGCCCAGCAGGAGCTTTGCCTGCAGAGGGAGGACGGTCACACTTCCCTTCTCCTGGGGGCCGAGCTTGGGTTTTGCTGAAGATGTAGAGAGAGGAAACGGTCAGAGAAAGCATCCAGTAGAAAAATTAGGGCTGATYGACCATGCAAACGTCTCAAAGGACTGTTTGCTTAGAGGGTAACATTGCTCAAGAACGCCATGTGTGTTTTCATGACGTTTCTCTGATAGCCTAAGCACTGATATAAATGTGCTTATTCTGGCAAAACATCCTGTCAAAACCAAAGCAAAGACGAGGAATAGGAAGGGAGAGATGTTTGCTCTCCTGGCAGTGATACRCATGCTGATATGAGCTGTATTGATATTAGCAGAGTATTCTGATACAGCTAATTAATGAAAGTTTGTCTAGYAAAGCTGCGGCTCGGGGATTGTATGTTCCTTTTGCAGGTGTTGGCAGAAAACAGAATGGGAAGGAGTCTCACTGTTGCTAATGTATAATGAAAGGAAATACAGCGGTGATAAAGGAGATAGAGGATTTATTTTTCTGTAAGCTGGAGAGAAGGAAGGGGAAAGGGGAAAAAAAAAAGGAGAACAAAAGTGAAGCAAAAGACAGAAACATCTGAGAGGGAAAGGAGAAAGGTTTTTAGGGAATAAGTGGGTGAAATTGTAGAAAGTGGACTGAAGAAGGCGAGCAAAGCAGAGCTATTATGACTGTTCCCTCTTGTGTCCTCTCCTAGCTCTGGGTGCTCTCTTCAATATAGTGCCAGGAGAAATGCAAGAATCCAAGACTTTCATTGTTTTGCCATGGAGATTTGGTTGGGAAAGGAGGCAGTGTCTGAGGCAATGATTGCTGATTACTTGGGATTCTTGGATCCCCTTTCAGTGAAGTGTTATGTAGTTCCYTTTAGGTGCACTTTTGCATTGGGCAAAGCGTTAGTTGCAGTTTTACTCTCTACACTGAAGAGATGATGGTTTCCCTGAAGTGACCTTCACATCTCCTGTGGAGCCTCTGCCTGTAAAATAAATGATCTTGATCATGTACTTATTCATACAGGTGGACTTCTGAAATCACCTTTCATCTTAGACCAAATAATTCAGCTGCTTWTTTTAAAAAAATATTTCCTTGAATCATAAAACTACAAGTGTTGGAAATTGTGTCTTATATATAAYTTGAAAAGCTCCATGTGCTGCAGTTTCCTTTGGAACGTTTTAAATCTCCTCTGGAGTACAGAAATCTCAAAATAACTGACAGTGGAGCAATCTGAGCAGGAGTCCGTTTGGTGAGCAAATGTCCTTAGGCAAAATAGGAGTGTTCCCCAAGTTGTTGATACTCACGTGGATGACTTTTAATAACTTTTCATCTCCTTTTGTTTTGGGTCGTATACCCAGTAATAACAAATGTCCTGCAGTGGCCAAAGCAGTAACGCTGTGTGTGGCTGTTTTAGTTGAGACATCTTTCATACCAAGATAGTCAATGAAATGGATGTGGTGTAAGATAAAACGTCCATGTTTCACATCTAGCCTTTCATTCCAGCCCAGTTTGATTCATACCTTTAGCATGGCTCTGTTACAGCTGCTGCTTATCACACATTAGCAAATGGTAAACGTGGTTTCATTTATTGGAACTTATTAGCAAAGTCTACAAGCTATAATTTTTGATAAATGCCTCCATATTATGCCGGTGTATTTCTACACACTGTGTATTAAGGMGGAGAGGAAGAGAGATTGTTCATCTTTGGCATCTTTCAGACTGGCTTGTGAAAGCATCAGGATCAAGCCCTTCAGTTTCCAAGCTCGCTTGTTATTCCTCTCAGGACAAAGGTGATGGCATATGCTTTCTCTTTAATTAAACACTTGCTGCTTTCTCTGCTTATAAGCATAGATGGCTTTCAGCTTCGTTTTTGTAGGGAAAAGCTCAGCTTAAAGATCAAAGGTGTTTGCTTCCCTGCTCGGATCCACGTCAGTGGTCAGAAGCTCCTGATACAGGAGACAGCAAGTAGGGGTTATTTGTGGGGTTTGTTTGTGTTTGTCTCTGGAACTCAGCCTGCCACCAGCAGCAAATAACTTCAGTACTTTGAATGCATTGTGTCAAAAAATTGCAGTCTCTCATCCTACCAGCCCACTTAAGACAGTATTTGCTGTCCTTATACAAGAGACCATGTCTGTATTTTCTAAGTTTCATCTGATGGAATATTATTTTATTCAAGTCTAATTTATTTATTTGGGTTTTTATTTGGGGCTTATTGATTTGGGTTTTTTTGATTGTCTTTTCTTGAGGTTCTTTTAGGCTTTGCTCCTTTACTTTTCTGGTGGATTGCAGCATATTCCATCTGGAGTTGCATACTCTCTGCATTATTTCCTTCACKGCACTATTTTGAAAATGGATTTTAGATGCAGTTTCACATAGTGGGAACTTTATAGTGCTGAGAAATATGTTGCATCTATTGGAAATGGTTAGACTGAGTCTCTCTTCCAGCCAGACAGCTCATATGGGCATTATTTATCAGCAAGATACTTAGCTCTTCTCAGTTACTTCCTTTCTGGTAAAATTGATGGTCTTTCACCTGATCTTGCTTGTTTGTTTGCTGGGTTTCTCCATACCCATTGCGAACTGTATTGAAATTGCTTACRATAATTGAGCTTTTGATTCTTAATRAAGAAAATTAGAAGGCTTTTTGCTTCATGTTAATTCATAGTTATTTACTGCAATTGTGTTTATTTCTTGCTAAATAGCTCTTTGTAGACTGCTAAATGTGTGAATTGCAGGCTATTTTTTCACCCCCTACATTTCAGCGAGCCTTTCATTGGCTCCAGTCAAGTTTTTCCCAATTGCTTCGGCATCTACGTGATTRTATTTTTTTTTAACTGAGATAAAGTTGGTTTAAAGTCAGTTAAATTGAAACTTTTTGATCACTCCTCAATTTTTTAAAAGTCATGGATAACTTTTTAATCTCAATGAAACGATGACCCATTAAAAGCTTGTAAAATCTTGGTGTTTCTTCTCAGCCTTACATTGAGGAATGCAGCTATGAGCTGCAAATTGCAGCAGTTAACAGGAATGAAAGCATCTTCTAGGTACGCTTGCTGTCTTTATTGAACCAAAAAATCTTTATCCAACCAGAAACAATGTCAGAAATAGCAGCTTCTGCCAGCACTTCTGACTTGCTTCTCATTGAAGATTCAATATCTATTTTTAGTCCGGCTCTTTTACTGTTCTCCAAGATYGTACAAGTCTCCTCAAGCTGCCTGAACTTTCTGCACAAATTCCAGCAGGGAATCCACACCACACAGCTGGATTAACAAGTTCTTTGCAGGGAAATACCAGCGAAGGCGAATTTCTTCTGGCAGGGGGTTCCTGGGTAGCATGAGCGCTGCCGGGAGCTGTGTGAGGGTCCCTGAGCACAGAGCATTAGTGGGGTGAGACAGTAGTGCAGTTAATGCAGTGCTGCACCAGAGTTGATTTAGTGGGTGCTGCATTGTTTATGAGGGGATTTTCCAACTAGCTCTGTTACTCAGAAGATTGAAAAGCTAAGTGAAGGTGAAGGGAGTAAGGGCTGGTTTTTTATTATTATTTTATTTGTTAAAAAAAAAAAGATTTCTAAATCGCTTACCAGGATTAAGCAGTAAAAATCAGGAATGATTTCCTTGCTTTCTAGTTTATATTTTGCACAGCTTATAAAAATGATATAACTGTACTTCATTTGTTATGTCTATCAATAATTGAGTCTGTAATTAAGTGTTTTATTACCAATAAACCCTTGTGATTCAGTGGGTAGCACATATTATTAAAGGCCATTTTTCATTGAGAATTTCTGCTGATGATCAGTTATGAAAGCTATTTTTAATTTAAAAATCAATGACACAAAGCACTTTTGCTTTTTTTTTTTTTTTTGAATACTGTGTATAATGTAGATATTCCAAACATCACGCTCTGTCTCCATTCTTTGACTCGTCATAGGAAATGGAGCAGATTTTCTAAAGCTTAAACGTGGGTTGTGCGACTYGCATGCTGACTGCACGTTCCTTGCACTCTCTCTCATGTTACTACCTGCAGATGCTTTGTTTTGCTTTATTCCTCCCAAGCTGTGCAAACACACATGCCAAGAAGGCAGCCCGACAACAGGATTTCATAACCTGAGGTCTGCAGCTTAATTTGCAGTTCTGCAGACACTTTCTCTTTTCGCCCTTCCTTTGGGATCCACGGTAATTGGTATTGGGAGAGTCCATTAGAGCCTATCCCATGATGGATGCTTTACCAACAGYTGAATGGCCACCTAAGCTGCTTAGGAAAGCAGACCCATACACCTTACTAGGGTGATTCAATAAATAAATAATAATAAAAAAAACTCCTCTAGTTGCTAATTTATTTGTTTTTCCAAACATTCTATTTCTTTCGACATGAATGTCCTAGCATTAAAATAAGGAGCTGTGTTTTGAGTGCCGTTTCTTTTCAGATTTCCATTCTTAATTTTCTTATAGGCTTCTGGAATAAATGTTAGGGATACCTATCTCAGAATATTAAAACAAATTGGTTAGCAAGAAAAATGAGGTTATGGTCTACCAGTGACAGTCTGACTTAAAATACTTCACAGATGACTGCCGTTTCATTAATTTGGACTAGCTATTAAAGAAAAAAGCAACTGGAAGAAAAATGTGGAAGACAAATGGAAGGAAAACCACTTTGTTTCTCAGGTAYAGTAGAAGGTGGGTCGTGTAAGTGAAATGCAGACATTTTAATCTTTACATTTTCAGTCTGAGTATCGTCCATTTTTGGGTCATGCTTAAGTAGCTTTACCTGGTAAGTAGAATAAAATACATTAGGAATAAGTTGCACCACAGAATTTTATCCTCTAATCTCTGTTATTGTGGAACTTTCTGATCAGCTTGTTGATTTTGTGCTTTAATATTTTAATAGCATGACAAAGGTACAATGACAACAGGAAAAACCTAGATGCTGTAGCTCTGATTCTACCAGGGGAAAAAAAAAAAAAAAACTTTGGTGTGAGTGCAGTTGTGAAAGGGACTTTGCTGGCATTATAGCTAATACATGTCTCTAACTATGATAAAACTGTCCCCATGCAGGGGAGGATTTGCTCCGGCTGTGCTCACAGGTTCTCGTCTCGGCTGGATGTGATGGACCTTCAAGTGCATTTTTCCGTGYTTGATTTTTAAATGTTTGGGGATGTGCCCTCCAAGCAGGGGTAGTTGTGCTTCTTCAGGTATCATTTTTATTAGCTTGTGGCTGGGTTTGGTCACGGCACTTGCCCAGTTTGAACCATCAGCTGTAGTTCTGAAGAGCCGTCGTTCCCTCCCTGGTCAAAAGAAAGCAGTTGGTGTGACTGGCTGACAGCCAGGCTGCAGGTTGGAGCTTCTCAGCAGTTCCATGGAAGAAATGACCGGCTTTACGATGATGTGCATTGCGTAACGATGGAGTGGGAAACTCATCTGTCAGCTGCCCTTTCATGTTGATGTGAAAAGGCATGAAGGCATCTCAGTTTGCCTCTCTGAAGCAGGCACAGCAGCCTGGTCCTTGACTGAAGAGTGTTTGTTTGGATGAGAGAAGGGAATTTATTTCCCCTTCTTCTGAGTTCATGGATCAATGTCATGTTTCTAGAATAACCATGTTCCTTCTCTTGTAGTGCCTTTGATGTATTAATGGTTAGGACAGCAAGCAAGGCAGGTAAAGCAAATACTTCTGTAATTTTCCAAGAGTACTAAGAGTCTGTTTCGATGCTCCTACTTGTAAAGGATTGCACAGACCAAGGAAAAATAAGTCTAAATTCTTTTGTAGCCCTCAAAGGAGCTTCTCAAAGATCTTCCAAATGCTCTGTTTGGGATTGGCCTCTCTGGAGTAACTCCTGGAGTATCTTYTAACTTCTGAGTAAATCGCATAGAAGCTGCTTTAGCTGCACATTTTTAGTTGTTACAGCTCTGTTGTACTATTTCTGCAATATCAGAGAATAGAAACCTATATTTGATCAAAAGGCCGTTGCCCACGATTCTCTTTGATTTATTTTTACTCAAGTAGTGTCAGTTGCCTTTAGATGTGCAATAGACACCTACTGCAAGAAAATGATCAGAGGAGGAAAAAAAAATTCAAATCTAGCTATCTATCTTCCTCTTCTTCCTTCCTTCCTTCCTTCCTTCCACCAAGTTAATTTACATTAGTGTCTGGGGAGGGAAGGAAGGAGGGAAGGAGGCAATTGTCTTAGTCTTGTACAAAAGTTCTGTAATTTGACTGTTACTGCTCTTGTCCAGTGGGCAGTTTTATTTGGGACAATAATATGTTAGAGCTACTTTTTTGTGTGTATTTGTGTGCTGATAGTAGGGCAGGTGTATAAAATGCTGGGCCCCTTTCACTGTGTGCTTCATCTGGTGCTCCTGCAGTCTTTTGGAGAACCAGGTGTGTTACTGCCATATTAATGAATCGAGTGTAAACATTTTAATAAAGGAAAAACAGTGGTATGAATGGAGTCTTTCTCACTATATTTACCTATAGTTTGTGGTTTATTCCCTGTGTAACTGATGCTTCTTTCAGTTTGCTATTACCATCTGCACTTCATATTGAAAGTACCAATTAGATGACCTTTTAAATTATAACTTAATGAAGGCAAACATACCATTGGCACAGCAGTGGTTTCTGCACAGGTCTAGTCTGTCTCTCAACATCCTGAGCCCTTTTTCCTCCTGAGGAGTGACTTGTTGGAAAGCTGGACCTGACCCTTTGAAGATGCGTGTTCTTAACAGGGTAGCAATGGTTTAGACACTGCAGTTTTCCACAGTGTGAGGATCAGATTCCTGACTTCTTGCCCCCTCCTCTTCCTCTCCTGCCTTACCTCTTCCTTCTCCATTCTTCCCCCTGCAACACTTATGGTCCGGAGCTCTCATTCCTCTATTTCTGTGTAGCTCATGGGTAGCCTTGCCTCATCTTGCTGGGTGCRGTAATGAGGAGACACATGGGGCTCCTCGCAGATGCTTTCTGGCTAATTATGTACTCCTGAATTCTCATTTTAAGAGAATCCTTCTGAGATGGACTGTGTTCTTTCGCAGACCATTTTCAAAAACAGTTTTGAAGTATTTAAGCACTAAGGAAACTATCCAGTGCCTTCTCTTGCTTTAATTCATTTACACACTGTGAAAGTGGGACATTCTCATTACACCTGACCACCTAGAGGGTCACGTTAAAAGCTCTTACAATTAAGTTGTCTATGTCAGTAAAAAGAGGATTTTTTTTTTCCCTTTCACATTTTTATTTGATGAAGGCTGGAGTATTGCCCTTTGGAGTTGTTTGGAAAAGTGCAGTTTTTTTCACTTTGAAGTTTCTTCATGAGTTTCTTTGTGTTAGTGCAGTGTTTTTCTTAAAMTACTTAGATGTCAAAGTGCAAGAGTATGTGTTTTTTTATGTGTTTTTTTTTTCTTTTTTTCAGGCATTAGTATCTAGTGAAGTTAGACGATGTGTAGCTTCTCTCAGCTGCAATCAAATCTTCAGAAGTTTTGCTAGGCTGGTTCTTACAGTGCTACGTTGTCACCCACCTGGCTATGATAGATAAGTGCTGTCTTAACATATTCTTTATTGATGTTTACAGCATAAACCAAGTATTGTTAGAAGAAAAATACAGCTGAGCTCAAGAGATTGTTATGAATTATTGTACACTTTCAGAAGTGCTATATTTAGAAGTACTGTGTTTAATACACCTTTCATTCTTCAGAAAGTACCTAAACAAGATAAAGTGCAAGAAACTAATGAATTCCTTCACTTCCTGTGTAGTTTACATACATGATAACATCTTGGTAAGCACACATCTTCCCAGGTGCTCACCCCTAGTTTTTGTAGTTTACAGACTGCAGCAATTTATTGCATGTTTTCCAGGGAAGGCCATGTTTTGTGACAAATTCTTAAACTTTTTTTTTTTTTTTTTTTTTTGGTCAATGTAGTTCCATTTTGCCCTAGTTAAATGGAAGGCTGCACTTACTGTTAGCTAAAATCTGTCAATAAACCCAAGTGAAGATTAAGGCTAAATTTAGGCTCGTGATACATGGATGAATATTACCCATTCAACTGCAGCACAAAATTTCTTGCTTGGTTATGTTTCAGATATAACCCTTGATCTTTGAAAATCTGCAAAACTGGAATCGAGGCCTCTGTGGCAACAGAAGCCTTATATACTATCCTCAGCTCATATATTTTAAGTTGTTTAAATTTGATTTTTGGATAACACTATAAACAGAAGGAAGATGACTGTGTGAAGAGATGCGTGTATATTGTTTTCACTTGAGGTGGCCAGGCCTTCTTGAAACAGATGGACATGACATCTTTTGCTTCCCAAACAAGACACTACGCATTTCAGGTGGCTGAACTGTAAGCAGAAGTTGCACCTCTTTGGGGAGCTGTGAGATGTAGTGGCTTGTGAGTACCTGACGCTGAAGAAGTCGCACAGATTTTTTATGTCCCAAAGGAAAATAGTGGATTATTTAAGTTACTACTGTAAGTTAAGCCTTAGGCTTTTAGCTGCCCAAGCACATGAGAAACATAGATTCATTATGGTTGGAAAAGACCTTCAAGATCAAGTCCAACTGTAAGCCCCTCAACACCATGCCTAGTAAACTTAAACTAAGTGCCTCATCTCCCTGTTTCTTGAATGCTGCCTGGGATGGGGACTCCACCACTTCTCCAGGCAGCCTGTTCCTGTGCTTGACTACTTCCATGTAGAATTTTTTCCTGAAATCCAACTGGAACCTCCCCAGGTGCAGGAATGCTTTGTAAAAGCTCAACTGCCTCCCACTGAGGTGGGCTTCCTAGCGTATCAGTAGTGCTGATGCAAACAAGTTTGCAAAATCCTCACTGAAGAGGAAAGAGAAGCATTCCTCTTGAGAGGAATGGCCTTCGGTAGGCCAGCCACACGCCAACAGCTGCTGTTGTGCTGTGGGCATCTGCTAGGAAGGGTGGAATGGGGAGCATTTGGGCATGTTTCGGGGCCCCAAATGTGACACTGACCTGCTTGGCAGTAGGAGATGGTTTTATGCATCAAGCAACTACTTCAAAAGCAGCTTCATTTCGTGGAAGCACCAAGGTTTTGAAAGTGATGAGACTTGGGTGCCCAAGGAGAGGATTGATGGCAGACTGTCCGCTCTTAATTGCCCAAAATTTGGAAGGTTTTACAAAACTTAGGGGTATGAAGTAACTCAAAAGGAGAATAAAAACTTCCATGGATGCCATGGATGCAGCTAAGAATTTCTTCTAATCTTTCAACTACCTGTAGTCGTAGTGTGAATAACAGTCAGTGATCATCATTCTGTGCTGAGATCTGGGATTGCAATTGTTTAACTTATTGAGTATGAAATAGAGGAAGAACTTTCTAGAAAAAGTGACAGAAAAGATAATGCCTCTATTTCTATAGAACTCCTGAAGCTGTATAGAACAAGACYCCAAAACTCTGGTCTGKTTTTTTTTTYTYTTTTTTTTTGTGGTGGTTATTTTAWTTTAGCGTATACGTCAAGGACAATGACATCTAGTTTGCATGTGCTTCATGTCAAGGTTTTTCTCTGTCTACATAGAAATGAAGATTTGTAAGTACAGAAGTGTCCATATTAATAATTCACTAACTGCCTTATTAAAATTTGTGTCTCGGATTGGGCATTTGTGCTTTAGGTGGTTTAATTTGCATTTGAATGAACAAGTAGAAACTTTGAATTGGGTACTTGATTAGAAAATACTATGCAGGTACATTCTTACTCTCTGCAGCTTTTAGAGACAGACTTGTTTACCTGTATAAGCAAATGGTGGATTTATTATTATTATTATTATTATTCAAAATCTTGATTTATAAGTTTTGTTTTTTAAACTTCTCTCAAATCTAGAATTTGTGGTCTTGAGAACTAGGACTTTATTTCCTAACATTGACATGGAGAGTAGCAGGCTTGCTCTCGTACCCATTAATAGTCTTGAAAAACATAAATATTCAATATGTGAGGTACTGGAGTTAACAAGAGATGATGACAGTGATGCATGCCAATCCACAAAACAGAAATAGATTAAACTTGCTCCATTTSAGTGAAAGAAGTAATTCTCTGTATTTTCAGAAAACTTAGAAGAAAATGCATAAAACTAAATATGGAATTCAGAAGTTGGTTTAATACCACTTTCTTGGAAGAGACCTTGCAACTTGGCGGCACCAGCACTGTCATTGGTTAATTGCAGATGGAAGATGCAGGTGAATAAACATACACTATTGAAGTGGCTTATGAAATGTCAGAAGACTTTTCTTTCAGAAACTTCTTTCAGGATAAAGGAAAATACAAGGAGGAGGAGAGGAGAAAGGAGAGTAGGAAGCATTACCAAGGAAAAGTCCTCATGTTCTGAAACTGGTAGCACATCCACTGTGCTGAATGCTGAAGTGCGGGTGTAGAAGACAATGTGCTCCTGAGTCAGCAAAGATTCTGCTTCAGGTAGGCTAGCGTATGTTATTGTAAACTCAGTAGAGTTATAGAGGGTACCAACAGGTAATTCAAACAAAAAAAAAAAATGTGGACATGACAGAACAGTAAGATACAGAAACATTTTCTCTTTTGTTGGATATTTTAAGGGATGAGTGGCTAGGCAGCAAAAAGTTCCRTATAGGGAATTGGATAAAAATTCCACATGCTAGGAAAATGTAGTAGTCTCTTAGGAGTCTTATATTTCTCGTTCAAACATCCACTGCTAATTTTGGGTTAGAGGGCATAGTGTGTTCAGGTTAGCAGGTGGTTTATAACCACACTGGAATTTGCTTTGAGAAGATTTATAGAGACTTTAACAAGAAAGAGATAAGCTCTTAAGTACTTAGAATTGGAAGGGATGTCTTGGGTCACTAAGTCCAAGCTCATGTTGCCACAGGCAATCATATCATATAAATTCCATTTATAAATTGACYGACTCCTTTTTAAAACTGACCCAAGTTTTCCTCGTTTCAGAAGGCTGCGAAATGTCCAAATCTCGGAATTGGATATTAGTGTATTAAAGCTTTGTGCCAGTGTTAAATCTGGCTTAAACTGGTCTCTATCTCTGATAGAGAATGATGTCTCCTCCATTAGCGTCTCTTAGTCTCTTCTATGATAGACTCTCCATTCCTGCCAGGAAATGTTTATCTATTGTAAATAAATTCATTCTCCTTGAAAATATTTCAGCATATCTGTGCTGYTTAGATGGTCATTGTACAAAGACACCTATGTCTGAGGAGGTGAAGGATTCTTTRGGTTTCTATATATGCTTGTGTTGTTGCCATCAGACTGTAAGCCTGTAGTTGTTGCTGTCTGTTATGCCTAGGTTGTTAGGCTCTTATGAGACACTTCCAGGTGAGACACTCCTGAGACCTTGTATTTCTGCACTTTGTCCCACTCTTAAGGAAACCTCAGATATTCCTGTCTGATGCTCTAATTCTTTTGATTCTTTTTTTTTTTTTTTTTTTTTTGCTTTCGATGATGCGTCTCAACTGTGCTCAGCCTGTAGTTCTTATTGGCACGCTGCAAAGTCTATTGATGAAAACAGAAATAAAATATTCTGGTCTTAAGGCAGGTGTTTTAAGAAGTCCACTGATAATTCCCTACTTGCTAACATTAGGCTTCCTTTCCTTTATGATGGAGTTAACTTGGGGGGGATCATCCTTCTGTATGAGGACAAAAGTGGAGTAGACATATGTCATGAATATATAAAGATGTGGTGTGGTTAGGAAATAGTGAGGTAGAGGCATTTGTGAAATYCATGGAAGTGATGACCTCTTATTTTAAAGACTTAGCCACATCTGCTTAGAAGTGATTTTTCTCACAGCCCTGCAGAGTTGAACCATATTTTTTTCCAGTTTGCTGTCATACAAATTAACTGAATACTCAGTTTTCTGCCCACCCTCTCTCAAGTTGGCTACTTTGTAGATGTGGTCCAACTAGATGCTCCTAATTCACCTGTATTTACAGTTCACCCTCAGCTATATGTTTATAACAACTGATCCAAAGGAACTTATGAATGTACAGCTGTTTTGGGGGGAAATGGCTGGATTTTCCCTTAATTACCCATGCTATCTTAGATCTCAGAATAAATATGTGAAACTTTAGGACATGATTCAGTTGTCTGCCCTTGATTTTTATTATGTCGAAGATGATTTTCTTTTATTTCTGCTCATTGGGAGTAARAAAGGAATTCATAATGCTAAGTAGTAGAAAGTTTAGGAAAGTTGTTTGAGGCAAAGAGCCTCAGGGAATAATGAAGGTGCAGTCACTTTTTACAACATTTCAAAAGTAGGAGATAATGTCATTGCTCTAACTGTATTATTAAAGCTGCTTTTCTTTATTTACACTTTTATCAGTTATGTTGAGGGATGAAATTAGTGCATGAATGTTTTATGGAGTGTAAACCCAATAGAAAGAGTAAGGTAGGRAAAAAAGGCAAATTGGAAAAGAAAGGATGTGAGAATGGTGGCAAGTGCCACCTGAGGCGTTGGTGCTCTCTCTGCTCTGGTTTTCTATCTTGCTTTCTTAGCGAATGTCACATCTGCTGATTTCAAGGTCACTCATCATTTTGCAGGACAGAAGGTACCTAAGTTGTTGCTAAGTTGTGACTTTCTATTAGTAAAGACACCAAATCTGATATTTTTAATGTCTCAGTAATGCTCTGTGAGAAGATAAGCTTTTTGTTTGTTTGTTTGCCTTCACCTTTTGTTTACCTTCACTTTTCTTTTAAAAAAGAAAGGATCCCTTCATCTGCTGCTGAGTACAGGGCGAGCACAGTATTAAAATACTGATGTGGTGAGATACTGAGGGGCTGCATCATTTACCACAGAGAGGCAGGACGGAGGGTCGTCTGGTTTCCTGAGAGCTTCCTTCATCTTTTTTTCAGAAGTCTGATCGCAAGTGCCAGTGATGGCTGCAATTTATCTTTTCAAGGGGGAGAATACTTGAGAAAGCAATAGCTCTAACAGAATATGGAAGAATAGTGACTCCTATCCAGCATCTTATGAGCAGGATGATCAGCCTGTTCACCAGTTATTCKATGCTCAGTGCTGCTGAGAATAAACAGTCACATTTCTGATTGCTGCTAAGGCAGCGCCCTGCTATTTTACATTTAGCTTGAAGAAAGGTTGCTCTTTTTGTGCACTGGTGAACCTACGTGAAGTGCTAATGCCAAACAGCTTGGGTCTACTCCCGTATAATCATGAAATTAGGACTAATGGCTTTCCTTTTCTTAATACGCATAATTTCTAGCCACTACCCTTGCATTTAGTGCAAATGGAGTTAGCAAGTGATAGGGGAAAAAAAGAACTCCTCTCTGCTAATTGATTTAAATGGGAAATACGCATAATTCTTTGGAATGATGACTTCTTTATACAGTGCCATTTTTGAAACGTATGAGACTCATGCTAGTTTAAGTTTGCCTGTCAGTAGTTCATTGCAACATGTTTGTTTCGTATGCTCCATCTAGCAAAAGATGTTTGGAAAAACTAGCTGACCCCAGCTGGCTTTAATGGCACTGTACGTTCCAAAGGTGGTAATTTCTTCCTATGGTTTTCAAAGGAAACATTATAGTAATGGCTGTAAGCCGCCCTACTTGAGAGTTACGTGTTTGACCTTCGAGTTAGCAATAAAACTTGGGTTTCTTTTTCCTTTTTTTTTCTGYCTAATAAAATAAAACAACAAGTAGCATGTCCTGCCTCTGTACTCATTTCTTCCCAGCAGAAGGAAACGGGCAATGATACAATGAAATACAGGGTGCTAGTCCTAAAATCAACCTCCTTGGTTATGAAAGCTGATTTCCTGCAGTAGCAGATGGTGGCCCCTGTGCATACGGTATTTTTCTTGCAAATCAAACAATGTGTAGGCATGGAAATGCTGGCCTGGTTTATTGTAACTTGTTTAATCAGTTTAGTGTGTTTTAGTGTTTTTTTTTATTTTTCCCTCATTATAAATAATAAAACCCTAGAGAAATAAAAGTATTGCCCTTTGTGTATGTGGTGGGGGGAGGGTAGCAGGGAAGAAGTGATGAGTATCACTCTTTACATTCTGTAGATTAGGTGGTGTTTTTTCCCCTCCCCCATCCCCAAAATTTAACAAAAATATTAAGAAAAAGACCATCAAAATCAATAAAAAACTGTCAAAATCACTCTCTTACGCTTAGATATTGAGCTAAAATATGACTTTTCTGTTTTCAGGGCGAGCTGATAAATTCAATTTTGTCAGTTTACCCTATCTAGACAGCTGAAATCTTCATGACTTGAAGAGAAGACTGGGGGTTAAACTGAAGACAAATCGAGCTTTGAAGGGACTGTAGATGTTAATAGCCCCAGCTTCCAAAATTGTAAAAAAATAGAAGAGGAAAAGCCTGAATGACTGGAAGTGGAAAACATCCTGCGTTCAGTTAAACATGAATGAGAACTTGTGGAAGTCTCATCCGAGTACTGAGACTGTAAATTGTGTTGCTGTGTGAGAGGAGACTGTTACAAAGCAGTAGTAGCACCTCCTTCCTTCCTTTCCCTCTCCTGCCTTGTGTGGGAGAGTCATGTAAGGGAAGGATGGTTGAAGTGATCACATAGAGCCAGTAGGAACATTTTTCACCCAGCTGTGCTAGGAATCTGCTAAAAATGATATATCTGTATGATTAAAGACCTTAGGCTTCATCTGTCTAATTCAGAAACTTAAAATAATTCTGTTTTTTCCATGAAAATACAAGCCAATGTTTTAGAAGTGAATCATTTCCAAAATCATCGATTTCACAAAACAGCAAATGAACAGTTCAGCAATTAGGTTAATTGATGTTTAGAGTTAATTTCTGAAGACATTGAAGATGCAAGTTTGAGTCCGTGGTCCAGTAAACTATCCAGTCTCATGTACATTGAGAAATATGTGTGCTTGCCAAAAGTAGAGTGTGCTGCATGTCTATCCTTACGAAAGGATCTGAACTCTGAAGAAGAAACCGTGATCCCTTGCTCAGTAAAGTCTGGGCAGAACTAAATATCATTCTTCCCCATAGCGGTGTGATGAGACCTACAGAGCCTATGTTGGTTGCTTCTTGGAAATACATTCCAACCTAGCAAGTGGGTGGYTTACAGTATATAACTTTGGATCAACAGGGTTTGTTTCATTCTTTTTTTTTTTTGTTTAGTATAGTTTCATTGTTGGTTAACTGTCTAGGCTGTGTGTAAGAATAAAAATGCTTTTGAAAATCCAGCCCGTAGTAGTGTCTGAACCGCTCACTTCAGTTTTTGTAACCTGTGGAGTCCTTAATGAGTAGGGATATATTGGACTGGTTTTCCAGATGCTGTTTGAAACTATTGCAAGTGTTAAAACGTAATTCCTCCTCTGCCATCTGAAAGCTACACAAAAGGTCTTAAGAATATCACTAAGGCTTTAATTAATTGACCTCTCTATGAGTGATGTGCAGCAGAAAAGGCAGCAAATGGTTAAAGTTATCCTTTTACTGCTGGGGATATATTTTTTAGCGGACTTCACATTCAGCATTTCGTAAGTTTACTTTCAAGTAGGCCGAAGATGTCATCATTAGAATATAGTTATTTGGCTCGGGAACAAATCTGTCGCATAAAGGAGATGTCAGGATCTGAAGTGTTAGACTGWCTTTTATCTCAAGTGTGAAATTTTAATAGCCATTTGAAACCTATTGTGGAGCACTCTTCACTTCCAGCAGTTTTTTTTCTTTTTTAGTTTTTAAAAACATATCTGCTTATGTTACAAATGAATTTTGAGTCTTTTGACAATATCTAAAATATTAATGTACAGAAAGATACTAGATAGGTGTCTCTTCTGGCCAGTGACCAAAATAGTGAAATGTATCTTTTCAGGAACCAGTTTATTTAAAAAAAAAAAAAAATTGGGTAGAGAAAATGGACACTGATACACAAATAGACAAGATATCTTATGGACTATGAGAGAAAGCCACTGGAGCCTTCCATGAGGGAAAAATCAGGAGGGAGAACTCTGTAGGTTCTGGAAGGTCTGCAGCCTCCTGAAAGATGCACTCTCTGATCCCTTGGCATCTGTATGGGACTGCCCGGTGATTGTGTTGTCCTGGTCTGTCTAGGGAATTACTGCAGAATTAGGGAGAGGTGAGGGAAGGTGTGGAGCATCTGGCAAACAAGGAGGCATTTGGGCAGCCTGGCGGTTTCTTGTTCGTTTTGCTCCTGAGGATGCATCTTTGTATGTTCTTGCTGAGGAGTGTCCTTAGGGACTGAGCTGTGACCTTGGATAAAGACAAGGAGTTCTGGCTCGTGTAATCTGAACTCTTTCCATTAAGAAGCCAGCAGTTTGAACTCTAGGTTTTTGGGGTTTTTTTTCTGTATTTTTTTTTTAAACTACATAAACCCATGAAAAGTCAGCTTGATTTTAGGGTTTTTTTGCACTTAAAGGTCGTCTGGGGTTTTTCTTTTCAATCTTAGCACATGCATACGCTTGATAAAGGAAACAGAGATTGACAAGTGTTTAAAGAAAGTCTGTTCGCGTTCTTTGAAATAATGTGCCAAAAGCCACCACAATTCCATTAAAAGTAGCAGAATGTGAAGAGTGGCTCGTGACAACCCTSAAGAATGTCTGAGAAGCTGCGACGTGGTGGATGTTGTTATTTTGCCAGTGTATGCAGGTAGCTGGGAATGGTTTCWTTTCTTTGAAGTCCTGCAGAAGAGATTGGTTTCGAATGCAAATGATGAAGACTGATTGAAAATAACAGCTCATCTATGTGCATCGTGATAATCTGATTAGTGGTTCTTCTTAAAGCTTTATCCTAAGAATTTCATCCATCTTCCTGCAGTTGTCAGTGTTCTTATAGATACTTAYTACTGTTCTTATAGATAGAAAGGAAGCTTTCTATCTTTCCCTGTGTGGCTGATGGTGGCTGCAGCCAGGTGGGATGCAGAAGCAATTGCCACTTTTGCAAGAAGAGCGTGCAAGAAATGACATCACATCGGAAAGATGGATTTTGGATTTTTTTTTTCTTTCAAATGAGTATATTAGGAATCCTGCCAGTGTTGTGGCAGAGACCCATAGAGCAGCTCTTCCTCTGTTCTCAAAGCAAATGCTCAGGTGCAGAATTGTCACAGCTCTTGTGTCTTCTATAGGCAAAAATGAGCTTGGAGAAAGCAGAGTATGGTACAAATGACATTCCTCACAAAATAAAGTAGGGGAACAAATGGTCAAACATTGACTGTAGTCCAGCCTAATAGTTTTGCTTTTACCCCTCAAGATTATTTGTTTGTTTTCCTGTTTGAACCTTTCTTCATGAAATTATGAGATATGAAATAAATCCTGGGTTTAAGCTATGCCTTCCCATGTTAGATGCCCTGTTGCTTGCTCCTTCCATCCTCTTGCTATATCCCAGTCCTTAGAACGGGGGACAACTTTTTCATGAAGAATTGTGTTTTATAATCTAGTCCCAAATGACTGTGGACAAACATCTTTTTGAATAGAGAGTGCCTTTTGAACAGTAAATTATATTTGATGGTAGCCATAGTGAAATGCCATTCAATTTTACCTCACTGCAGGGGAAGCCTGAGCTATGTGGTGAAAATGTGTGACTTGATCTTACGATCTTAGGAAATTAAAAGTCATTTTTAGCAGTGTGTGGTTTGTTTTGTTTTGTTTTAGCAAAATGTGATCCAAATGAATTCTTGTATGCTGCGTAATAATATGTTGCGACAGCTTTACAGTAACTAGCATGGCAAAGCTTTTATGTTTTTCTAAAACAACTGTTCTATTTAATATCTGACCTARCAACTGTTGTATAATGCAGTGGGCTACTCAAACTCTGCAAGTTTGAGTTGCAAAGGAGTTTTTCCCAGTGAAAAATTACCAAATATCTGTTTAGTCACTGTAACTTTGTGTGTGGTAGCAGTTGGATTAACACAAGKATATGAATATGCTTCATTTATTGAGAAAGATAGATTGGTTATGTGTGAATCCATTTGATTTCTCCTGTACCGTTCAAATTAAAGTAGTTCTGAAAGCTCTTTTCAAGAGAAATCTGGAAATACCTATTTTTATTTATATGATTCCTTTGTTAAGAAGTACAGTTAGTGTGGTTAYAAAGACAAGTGGGCGCATGACATGATGCGTCATTGAGTTAAGTATTTAAAGGTAGTTATATGTGCCCTGTGTGTTGGAACTTAATATTGATTTTTGTTGTATAATTCTAGAAGATGTGGGGTAATTCTAGAAGATGTGGAGTTACAGGCTGCATTTTGGGCTTGCATACACACTTTAAACGCTTCTGTGTTTGCTTTTGTTTCTCCCTTCCCAACATGTCCCGATTTTTAATTTTTTAAACTACCTTGTTAAAAGAAGCCTGCTAAATAAATGAAAATGTCATGTACTGAAAAAGCAAAGTGCAATTACTATCAAGTCCTTAAAAATTGGGAAAATCTCTTAAGCCTCTAAATCTTCTCCGTATTAATTTATGCCGAGTCTAGAACTTTGATAAGCCCTACTTAGGTGAATACACAAAGGATGAAGTGGTCCTGTTAAGTTCTCGCTGTTGTTCTTATGGAACAATAATTTAAATTGCAAAGTAAATGTGCAGCTTTGGTTTATGGTTCATTATAAAGCAATCTGTAGCTCAGTGTTTCTGAATTTCAGAGTGCTGTTTTTATATATAAACCACTCCCCCAAGTCTGAACCAACCAGAACTGAAGCTATTTCATATTGGTGCAAAAATAGCAGATTGCTGTGATTATATTCTCAAATTTAATAACACATTTTTTTCATCTTTATTAAAACTGAAAAACCAGGATGGATCATATGACCATTTAATGTTATATTTCTTATACATGATCTGCAGGATTATTATTTTTCCCTGAAAACTGGATTAAAGCGTTAATGTGCAGAGATGGCGAGGAATGGTTAATGATATTTAATCTCAAACATTTAGTGTTTGATCCCTCTTATCCAGGAATTCTCCTATTTTAATTTTTCTTTTTGTTGACTTTTTTTTTTCCTATTCTCCTCTGTTTTTCTAGAAGCCTTAGGTTTTCCTGCCATCTGCTTTTTCACCTCTCCTACTGCCCCAATTCCTAGGCTAGTTATGGTCTTCTCTAGACTCACTAGTGACCAGGTCTTTTTTTTCTGTAGCAGCACCTATGCCAGGAAAGGCCAGGTCTTGTATAGAGCGTGGGTTACATCTCCACGCCACCAACTTGTCTCGAGGAACTAAGYCCGGCCTGTGGAGTTTGCGCTTGGGCCTGGTGAGGAGAGCGTCCGAGGTGGCCCCCTGGGTCGTGCCGGGGTGTGCGACCGACCATGTGCTGGAGCGTGGGGAGCACAGGCGAGGGTGGCCCTGTGTCCTCGGCCCGTGGCTCACACAGCATGGATGTATCCTGCGTGATCCACGTATCCCACCGTATCCCGGCTTGTCCTCAGGTAGGGGTGTTAGGGGTGCAGGACTAACATGTCTGTCATTAAACTGCCCTGAAGTAAAACCTTTGGCCTTCAGAAGATATAGCTAGAAGATGATTTTTCCCCCTAAGATCCTGTATTTTTAGGCTATCCGGTTGGAGTGTCTCTGTGACCCCAATGAAAGTAGGTTGTCCCAGCCGTTCAGCTAGCTCCCAGCTCGCTGTCCTTTCTTCACAGCCATACTGTCACGCTTATCTCTGATCCTGATACCTTGCGTCCTGCTCTGTTCTCTTCATTTTATTTATTTATTGTATTTATTTTTTATAACAGTTGAGACTAAGATCTGGAGAGGCTGCCGGTTCCACCCCAGCCTTGGGAAAGGAAAAACAGAGCAGTGGGTGATCTGAGGTGGTGTTTGCCTGGTTGTGCAACACGCGGGCCTGCTTTGCCTCTGTTAGGGGTTTTGTTGCTTTATTTTTGTCTTATAAAGTGTAAGAAAACAGTTACTTTATATTTGGCAGAGCAAGTGGGAACATGCTTGTGGCTAGAGAAGAAAATAGGCAATACTTAACCTGGAGCCTTCCTGGGTGTCTGTCTCCTATCTAGTTCCATGCTATTCTGCTATTCTCATTAAGATTTGTTTTGTGGCAAACATACCTTACACAGGCGTGGGGGAATTGAAGAAGAGAAAATAATCTGATTAAAAAATAAAAATAAAAAAGAGAGAGGAACAAAAAAAAAATACCACTCATATTTTCTTGTTTTATGGTTTTTATTGGAATAAGAAGCTGTGCACTTCCTATGAAGAGGGMTAGAGAGACTTATTGCTTATCAGTAGAAGGACTGCTTGACGGAAAAGGAGAAAAATAGCTACTTAGACTCCTGGTTTTATGGCTGGTAGGATGTGGAAGAGCTTGGCTAAGAATCAGCCTCCTCAGAATAACTTCGCTTTCGATAGAGTGTGCCAACTTGATTCAAGATACGAGGGGACTTAGAGAAGAAAAGGGTATCATCTGCCTGCAAATGAGGCAGCAGCCAAGGAAGAACAAAGCTCTTCTTARGCATCCTGTCCTAAGTGCTGCTCAGCACTTAGGGTTATGTCAGCAGAAACCATATTTTTAAGTTAATGAAATACACCTCAGTGCTTTTACTGCTGTTGTGTGAAAGCAGCCTTTTGGAAAGGTGAAGGAGCTGAACCGGCCCGCACCTGCAGCAAGCTGCTGTTYGGAGACCTCCTCCTGGTAACAACCAGGGTCTGGAGGAGGTGCTCAACTCGCAGGGGCGCYGCGGGGCTGGGGGACATGAGCTTACTTGTAATAAAGTTGTACAGCAGTGTGAATATATATACATCATATACATCTTTTATTCATACAGTCATGTTGTTATATGGTCCTGCTGATGAGGGAAAAAAAGGAAAAAAAGAAGCAAAACTGTGAAAAAAGTGGCAATACTTCTATGGAAAACAACACAATTTGGGCATAACACATACCTAGGGAGTTAAGTGCTTTTCAGGGCTATCCTTGATGAACAGAGCTTCCCCATATACAAATATTTTGTTCAAAGTTCAATTCAGTTGGGGATAGTAGGGTTTTCATTATGTTTTTTTATGCTCCACTGAAGAAGATCTCATTGTTTTTAGAGTTTCCTGAAACTCCTCTTCACAAGTTACTTCTTCTGTGACAATGGTTTAACTTGCTTTTTGACCATGACCTGTGCTGCTGCCTTGTGTAAATAATTACTTAGTTTTTTTCTTTTTTTTCTGAATAACCTTTTTAATTCCTATGTGCGAGTGGAATAAAGGCATCCAAAATGCATTAAGTATTCTTCCTACTGATGAATCACGATTTGACATTGCAAACACCTTCTAAACTTGTTCTGGAAGACTGGCATGGCATAAAAGAAAATGCCAAAAGACATTTTCATTTTCCCTGTCAGTAAGCTCACTACAAAAAGAATGGAAGCCAGTTAGAGGCAACAACAGGAACAGCATGCCTTGCAAATACACAAACGCGGCATGGTTTTGACATTGTGTTGAGCATTTTTATCCCAGTGTAATTGCCCTAATCATCTTTATGTAGCTTAGATGGTTACAGCGTGAGGCATTCATCCTRTAAACCTACAATTAGAACGCTTAGGCACTTGCACAGGTACAATTTGGAGATGATACAATAGGCATAAGAACGAAACTAATTTTATGTTCTAGGAGTATTTTAAACTAACTACATTTCAGAGCAAGATACATAATTAAATTTGTTCTGCTTCTGTAGGAGTAAGGCTACAAGGACATTGCCAGGTTACAGTACAGCATGAATTGTATATTTAGGTTTCAGGTGATTTTTACGTAATGAAAAATGCCAATCTCGAGCTTGCCTTATGCTTTATTGTAGCAACTCCTTGCTCCTTATGAGAAGAAGTTTGTCAAAAACTCCCCCAGATACACTCTTCATTTTAAAAACCCTGCATTACAGTATCAAAACTTGAAATATTTTGGTATAAAGTCAAAAATTCTGTGTTTTGATCCSTGCAAATGTCATTGTGAATGTTTCTCAGACTTAACATTTCTCAGGCTCAGCTTATCAGTTGAGTTTATTAAAAATGTTTTGCTGCTCTCAAGAGAGGTGAAGTTTTCATTGCTGTTTCTCAAATGATRCTTGTGAAGAATCTGTGTGTACTGTTAAGTCTGAAATTACTTAAGCTGTCTGCCCCACATGGCTCTTAACCACCAAACCATCTGCTGCTTAACACTAACCCATAAGTTAGTAGGGATCATTTTGCTTTCTTCTTTTTTTTCCCTGATGATGTGTTATAGGTRTAAAAATCTTCTCAGATATTTAGTCAAGAAGAGATATATAGCTCATTAACGTTCCTTGCACAGTAGGAGCTATACCAGAAATTCCTCAGTACAGACTTGCCTTAGATTTCCTTAAGCAAATCCAGCTGGACAAGTTAGCTGAAGGTGTTGGAGTCAAGAGCTCGAATTCATTTTGCCCTCTGAGAATAAGGAAAATATACTGAGAACTTGTATCAAATATACTTGTGCAGTTGTTTTACTCTGGCTTTCCCCAAGTATAATGGCCCCTGGGAAACAAGCCCTTAAAATGTGCTTTGCAACCATTAAGTGTCACTAGGTGTTTGCAATAGAAATGAAGCATTACATGATGCATTTTCCAGGGATTTTACTGACAGAGGAAAGACTCTTCTCTAAACTTAGGTTGCTAACTGTAAATATATACTTCTGTGCTTATTATATTTCCCTTGCTGAAGCTGTCAGCTCTTACGTGGCAGTCTGGTGATGCTGTGGGTTTATTTGCTAGCACGTTTGCTGTCAGCACATTTATCAGCCATAGTGGATCTTAATGCAGGCTTTTAAAAAGGCCTTAGTTGTGCAAACAGTTTGAATGATTACCTGAAAGTCAATTTACTTTTAGTTTGCAGTTCCTCTTTTGGAAATATTCTGTGACAAATTAAATGGAAAAATACACAGAAGAGCTGTGATGTTGCAACACAGATGGCAGCACAGGAAGGCCAGGAGAAGGTAGAAGAGAGAACATTTAACCTCAAAGCTGGAAGTTAAGTAAAATGGTTCATTTTTGTTCAACATTCTCTAAAGAACTGAAAGTTCTTTTGAAGTTGCTGTATGATTAAAAGAAGAAGCAATGGGTTTTCAGTGTTACACAATTAATTTACCTTTCTGTGTCAAAATGAAGGGAGTTTAACCTTGCCATTTAGGAAGAGACACTAAAATAGGCATGAAAGAGACTGGCAATGTAATACCTACACTAAATCATTCTGGTAGAAATAGTATGAAAAACATTAATCTCTGCATCTAGACTTCAAAGAAACGTAACACGAGTCTTTGTAATGATAGAAAAACTCGTGTAATACTTCTGTGGTAGTAGAGACGTCAGCCTATCACTTCCAGAAGAAATTCTTCCTGGATTTTTCCATTAGTAAAAGATACCTTTTAAATGAGTGATGATAACGATTGTTGAATATAGGCTGCCTGCTGTAGTCCATTGCACAGCCTGTGTGAAATAAGTATTCCAGAATTGTGCAGATTCATTCTCAAATTGCCTGAGTGCCCATAGCAGCAACCTCTGGAAATGAAAGCTGCTGCAGGTGGCTCTGTTCACAGGGGTCGAGCAGCAGACCTGGGAACCTTGGAGGAAGGTTGGTCGTGCACACGTGTGAGCTCTGGCTTCCCAGCACTGGGAAATGTGTGAATGAAGCTCGGATGCTCCCAGTATTCTTTTCTCATGTCTGAAAATACTTTCTGAAGGAAGCAAACTATTGTACGTATAAAGGCTCTGGTGAAGATTACCCTCTCTAAAGAGTTTTCTGTAATATTGTATGATTAACCCAATTTAGAAACAAGGAAGGACAGGTTTTTTAATGTATGATGATGGCATAGAATCCATAATGCAGGAGATAGGGGATGAGGTTGTGGCTTTTGATTGATTATAGTTGAAGACAGATTTAAAAGGGGGATGGGTGAATGAAATAGAAACTCAAAATGTAATTTTAAAAATAAAAGAAAAAAGAGACCAGGATACTAATGAAACTTGCAGACTTTTATCAATGTCAGTTTACCAAATTGTGTTATTTTATTTCAGTGTGTGATAGTGACATCCCTCTGCCTTTGACCTCTCTTTTGCTTCTTGCTGATCCAGTCTTCTTAAGGCTCCTGTAATTCTCTCCCATACCTCCTTTGCTTCAAATAGCAGATATCTGAGGATGGGGAAGGAGTGTGCTGGAGCTGCCCGATCTCGTGCACACGACTACTACAGACAAAGGAGGTTTCAGAGCTCGCTCAGGATCTGTTGCAAGCTGGGGAGCATCTGTACTTAGAGGGCATGGGGCTGGTCACCACAGCAGTGGTTTGAGCCGGCTGTCCTAAACAGCCTTGAGATAGAAAGTGCTTTAAAATTAGTGTGAGATAGATGGGAAGTGGGTCCTTGTAGGTGGAGAGGGCAAGTTCCTCTGTAGAGATAGCGGGAACCATGTTGCTTATGATTGAGAAAAAGTTTAATAGATGATTTGATTATGGTTACATTGCATATACAGTGGTTTTTAACAAGAGGAACATTTGGTAAGAATAGGTGCTTGTGCTCAGACTGTTGTGACAGTGATGTTCAATGGAGCCTGGCAAAGGGCTTAGATCCCCAAGTGCTACCTGGTAGCTCAGAGCAAGTCATGAAAATAGCCTCACGTTGACAGATGCTGAAGCGTTGCCATTTGAACACGGAATTTTAGTCGGGGCCTTTCCAAACATCAAAGCAAAAATCCCTGCAATGAGACTTTCCCTGTTAGGCAGAGGAACTTTGGTATGAGAGTGAAAGCTGCTGTTGAGCTCCTGGGTCTGATTCTTGTCCTCTTTACCACACTGCTGCCTTTGGATAGATTGCTTGCTTTCTCTTAATAAAGTCTAGCAGCTGTTTGCAGTGCTGAATTAAACCCTTGGGGACGTGCATTAGTGAGCAAAATTACTCAGAAGTGCATAATAAATGAATGCTGCATGGCCACATGTTCAGCATATATGCCTATGTGGTTTCCATGTACCTCATATATWTCTTTTGAAGAGAGAACTGCCACAATATCCAGGTGGAAGATACTGTATGTGCTCCTGATTCCCACCAGCCTCCCTTGTTTGCTCAGGTTGAGGTCTGCTCTGTGGCAAGCAAGCAGTTAAAAATACAGAGGTGTTAATCAGGGTGTAATTTATTTTTGTATTTGTTTGTTACCTTGTGCACCTGATTAGATGGCTCTAACATACAATTAATCAGTAACCTTCAATGTTAACGTCTCAGCACTGTTTAATTAATTGGTTGTGTTGCAGAGGCTCTACCGGCTAAGAAAACCAGGAACTGTGCCATGTAAACACTTTTGTTAATGCCAAGCGAAGGTTGAGATGCCTTTTTTTCTTCTTCTTTATTAGCCTAATTGAACTAATTGGCCTTTCAGTGCTTAGGTGCAAATTCTAGAGGCCGTTCTGCAATGCAGACAARAGGCATGGAAACGATTTGTCCCGCAGGTGCCAGAGGAGCTCTGCACCTCAGCCAGCATCAGAAGTCTGCTCCAGTGCACAGAGGATCTCGTGTTTAGTAAGTACCAGTACAGCGTAGGGCCCAAACTGGGGTTTGGTTAATGCATCGTAGCTGCATTACGGTAGTCGCACGTTTCATTAGCGCTGACGATGTAAGTGTTAGTTTAACCTGTCATAAACATCAAAAAGTTATCTGCTGATCTAGTGAGCATAGAGGCCTTTCATCTTAGCCCTGCGGGTGATTGCTGTAAATGCAGGTATTGATGCTTCTAAAGCGTGGGATCTTTKTCTATGTCCTATGTGAAAAAGGTTTTTTGTTGTTGTTGTTTTTCCAGTGGTATCTATGAGAAAAGGAAGATGTGGGCTTTGGTTCAAAGATTTAACACAGAAGCTGTCTGCCAAAGCTAAGCCTTGTCACACCTGTTACATTACTGAGACATTCAAGATACCAGAAATATAACAAGTACTGGTTTTAAAAGTAGCACCTCTTGATAACTTCATAGCAGTTGTGTGAACTTGGAAGGAAAACTGCATATTGCCGTTCTGATAAATTCAACCAAATTAAAATTGGTATTGTAGAGGTTTGTAACAGAAATACTAAAATTGTAATAATGGAAGTGCCAGGAGGAACAGCAGAACAAGGACTGTAAGAATGGCCTGTCTTGATAATGAGGGACACARTTCCAGGATATTACTCCCAGGATACACTTTCTAGCAATAAAACTAAAGAATACTTGGATTATGTTAGGACCAGAAGGCTTGTACTCAGATCAGAATCACATCGTAGATGAGTGCTCAGAGCAGTGTCTTCTGCTGACAGCACGATGGTGGCAGCGTATCACCAGTACGGTGGTTTGTCCTGCTAGCAGACCTGGAAGAACAAACATTCTTCAAACAGAGCAGGATTTAAAAAAGCAGAGAGCAACAACCTGGGCTAAGAGTTGTASAGTTTGAAGCAAGCAAGGTCTGAAGCTTGGGGACATGAAGGCCTGTGCTTGCGAGAGCGTGAGTGAATGCAATCTATGGGAAAATGAGAGCAAACACACTGTGGGCTTCAGCTGGTGGGAGTAAAGATGGGAAGCACTCGAAGGCAGGGAATGAGGTGTGAGTGCTGTAACCAACAAGAGCCACTCCATGAGGAGCTGGAGCTGCAAAAAGGTGTTCTGGAAAAACCAGTGCTTGTCTTGGATGATATAGAGGGGTCATCTCTCTTCTTCCAAGCAGACAGTCAGTCTCTATCAGATACAGCTGGTTGTTAAACGGAAACGTGCTCCAAAAAAAGTATGTCAAGGATTGAACTGCTGTAAAGACCAGGGTTACCTGACGTCTAGAATGGGATGGGATAGACAGGTTGCTTGCTGGCACGCGTGCACATGCTGCAGAAAGTGCTGTCTAGAGAACAGAAAAKGCCTTTTGATAGTATTAAACCCCTTACGGAATGTTTTTACTGTGAAGGAAGTAGTTGTCTTTATGCTTCCCYATTCAAAATTTGCTATTAAATAAAAAAGAATGAAACACTTCTTGTGTTTATTCCTTTGGGTTTAATATGACCTAAATAACTACCATACATTGAGAAGAGGGATTCCCTCTGCCAATATTTGACTTCTTTATTCAAGTATATTTTTTTCTAACCTTCATGGAGAAGCTGCAAAGTGGACATTTTTATTCACTGCACGCCTCTGCTTGCTTTAGATAAACTAAGTAAAAAGAAATACTGATGATAGTATTTTTCATTTTGTTCTTTGTTTTCCTCTGCTTTGCAGTAAGCTTCAATAGCAAAATATATATTAAGCTGGACGTTCGTATTGCCTTATTGTTTTCAAACTTGGACTAATCTTAAGAGATGGAAGAGCTAAGTCTGGATATAGTGACCACTGCACTCAGCTGAAGCTCTGTACCTGAATCTTTTTGGTCCCAGGTAAGGGGCTGTAGGCTAATGAGCAAGGTAACTCAGTAAAGTGATTCAGTTAAATACTGAGAGATTTAAAAATCTGGAGGTAGCTTAAATATTTTTCACAAATACATAATTTACATAAATTGTAATGCATACTAATATTGAAATATCTGTAGAATCACATTTTTTTTCCCAAGAGGCTAGGGGTTAGAGGTTATAATATGAGAATAGTCAGTGCTGATACATGTTGCAGTGCTCGTGCTTTCCAGTAGCAAAAGGTGGATCTCCTTCTGAAATGTTCCTCCACATTCTTGCCCTGATGTGGCTCATCCTGCCTGCTGAATACAAACTACAAAACTCCACATGGAAGAGGAGTAGAGCCCTCAGTCATGTCAGTATTTAACATAAACTTGTTTTTATCAGCTAAGATTGGCCTGAAAGAGGCCAATCGTTTGTTTGTTTGTTTGTTTGTTTTCTCCCCTCCTTGAATCATATATTTGGATTCTAGTTTCACACAGCCTCTCATTAGGATATTGGAGAAAGATAGGCTGCCAACTGTATCGTAACATCCTAGTCTGAAGATGTTTTGTTGTTTTCCTCAATAATTCTGATACTCTTATACAATCTATTTGTTGTACTGTTTCAAATTATTCATTTTGCCTGAGGAAGACTTGTGTACAGTTTCAAATACTTAGCCTGATGTGCTGTTTTGGGGGCAAATTCCCAGTAAAGCAGAGAAGTTTTTTTGCCTTCCCTTCAGAGCTTGCCTGCAGCAAGGGATCATGTAAGCCTTTTAAGACTTTTTCTAAAGATCTTCTGTTCCAACAGTACCCCAGACTTGCTTGCAATGATACCATGAATAACATTCAGCCAGATTCCCCGGAGAGATGAAGATGGCCTTCACRGGCTTTGGAGGCAGCAGCAGTATCTTGCAACAGTGCTTTATTTATGGGGTTAGCAGCTTTTTGTTTATGGAGTTTGCCAGCTTTTGATAAAATAGATGGAGATAGATGGAGAGTAGAACATCTGAGCCCTTATGTCAYTACCAAACCAAAAATGTTTTAACTACCTGTGTCTTAGTCTTCAAGAAAAAGKAAAACTCTTCTTCCCCATAGCTGCCTTCAACATGAGAACTGTRGCTACAGAGGGAACTCCAGATTTTCAGCTTTTTTTCCCCAGCTTTTCTGCACTCTGTTCTGTTGCAAGCACTATAAATTACAGGTGTCTGCTGCACCCTGAGAGCCCAGACTGGGATATTGTGCAAGGACTGCTGGTTGTCTGACCCTTGGTCCGTTGTCTGTTACTGCTCATCCAGCACTGCCAAGTGCTGATGACCCACAGTGAGGGGCACTACAGGTCTCTGAGGGGTAAGGGTGGAGGGTGCTGTTCTTCCCTCACCTCCTGGCGAGAGGGCCCGACGGGAATGGACACATCCCGCGAGCTAAACACTACCTGCGTGGCTTGTGTTGCATGCAGTGCTCTCTGGCTTTTAAACTCTGAGTCCCCCTTTAAAGAGCAAGGATGCTCTCGCTCTTTAAATCCTGTCCCTGCTCAAATCCTGTCCCTGTGAGAGACAGGATTCATGTGATAAAACAAGGCAGTAGCATTTTTGCGAGCTGCCTTGGCAATGCGGTGAGGAGAGCTTTCACTCAGGGAGGCCAAGCAGCGCTGACAGCAYGCGGTTACGTGAGGGAACCGTGTTTGTGGGTGGCAGGTATGTGGGGGAGGCTGCTGGGAGCAAAAGAGCCCAGGGAAGGCTAAGAGAGGTCAAAACCACACGTCAGTAGCCTATATACAAATGCAGACAGCTTGTGAAAGGGCAGGAGCGGGCAGCTAGAGCRTGTAGGCACAGAACTATAATTCTGGATAGCAGCACAGGGCAGCTTGTGAAACTAGAGCTTTGTGGTGGATGGATCTGGGGTCTTCAGGAAAGAGAGGCAGGGGAAAAATGGGGRAAGGGCATCGCCCTTTGTGTGAAGAAGCAGCTCAAATACCCAGAACTTCTCTGTGGAAGAGGCAAGAGGCTGTTCTGAGAGCCTGTGGAAGGAGTCAGTGAAGGTGCTGGCCTGGTGGGAGTTTATTACAGAGCATCCAGGCAAGACAAAGTCTTTAAGCAGCTTGAGGAAGTCTGTGTCACAGACCCTCATTCCTAGAGCGGGCTTTAACCTTCGTGGTGTCTGAAAGAGCAGCCCAGTAGGATGCCAGCAATGCAGGAGGTTTCTGGGAGGTGTTGGAGACAATTTGTTTGCATAGATATTAACACCTTCCTGACCTGTTGCTCATGAAGAAAGTGTTTCATGATGTGATATTAATGGTTGTAGCAACCATGAGCTTGAGATCGTGAGGGGAGACCTGGTGGGTCTTTAAAGATTGTSCTCTCTGAGCACGAACAGGCAGAGATCCTTAGTGTCATGGTTTTAACATTTGCCAACAAGGTCTGGACGGGTCTGCATAGAAAAACTGGCCATGATGCAGCAGTTTACTCAGGTAGCAAAGGGGCAACAAGTTCCTGAGCTGTACTGATGGATGAATAGTACAAGCTGGAGGGAAGTGATAACTAGGAAAACATCAGTAAGCTGGAGAAAACCCACCAGATTGGTCCTTTGGCCCAGAGCCTTCGCCTTATGAGAAGAGTCTGACGGGAAAGAGCTTATTCAGCCTGGAGAAGAGGCACCTTTTGGGGAACCTAACAGAAGCCTCCTTCCTATGGTAAAGTGGCCAAAAAGGCAGAGCCAGGCTCTCTACTGAGGTGCGCAGTGAGAAGGTGACAGATGTTGATCATCATAGATGATCATACAGCAGTAAGAAAAGCAAATTATTACAGTGTCAGGGTAAATAGGCAGCAGAGGAACTTGCCCAAAGAGACTGTGCAGGCTCCATCCTTGGAGGTTTTGAACAGGGATAAAGTCTTGAGCAGCCTGGTCTTATCTGAGAAAGCTGACCCTGCTTTGAGCAAGGAGTTGGGCTGGAGACCTCCCGAGATCCTGTCCTACCCGAATTACTCAGTGATGTTTCTGTGAAATAAATTAATCTCTGTCCTTTCTTTGCTCCACCTTCTTTACTTTTAGTCTTGGTACTGGACAGCAAGAGTGGATATGGGATTGTATAATGAAAATTATATAAGTAATAATAATTATATAAGTAATTATTATATAAATTTATATTTATATATAAATATATATATTTAATATATATATATTTAATATATATATATATTTATATATATAAATATATATATAAATATATATATATTTATATATAAATATATATATATTTATATATAAATATAAATATAAATATTCATATTTATATAAATAATTATATAAAATTATATAAGTAATAATAAAAGTATAATATATGGGATTGTAAAATGAAAATTATTTGAAATCTTCTGTAAGGGAAGAAAACAATCTTTGGGTACCTTGTGGGTTTGTTTTGTTTTGTTTTGTTTTGTTTTGTTTTGTTTTCCCCCGTTTTATTTTATAGGAAATGGTGTGCTTGAAAACTAGGTAGTGCTGATGCAAAGTGATATGGTGCAAATGATGACTGTGGTGTCAGCAGTCTGAATTGTGGCTTTTTCTTCTAGAATAATGATAGTGTTAAAAATGTTCAATCCTGGTACAGTTCATTGAGGTGGTGGTGGGGAATGTGTTGTGATCCCCTCTGATGTTTCTCTCCTCCCATACTTTACTACAAAGGCATGGCATACTTTTATTGTCGACACAGAATATTAGGAATTTAATACTATGTACTTGGTAAGCTGTGTGTCCTAAGAACTGGATGCTAGACATACTGGTGCCAACTTAACTGCTAAAATGATTTATCAGATCACTTCAGGGCTTTTCCCTGCCTTTGCTATGCCAGTCTTTTGATCTCTTTRAAGAGTTATGCAATATGCTCTCGCTGACTTTTGGCAGTGGTAGATACAGAATACAGTGTCTGGCTTCTGAAATCAAACCTCCATGGGCACAGTCTGTGCAGAGCCCTGCAGTGTGACTCTTGAATTCTCAAAATAGACAAGTCCCACTTCTGTAAAACAGTTGTTTAGTGTGAATGACAACTCAAGGCACCTGAACTTAATTTTCTGCCTTCTTTTCCCTCTGTTTATCAGGAGCCATTTCCAGCTGTGCCCTTTTCAGAAAAGCATGATTTAGGCCAGCTTGTGTAGCCAGTGCAGAGAACTCATGCACACTGTGTATATTTGTATGCTCTGTAGGATGGTTTTGTCTTGTCAGAGAATGTTTTAAATTGTTTTTTTGTTTTGTTTTGTTTTGTTTTGGTTTTCCATTTTGGCCTCTCTTTTGCATACAAATATTGGAGGGTAATGCACTTACTCTTGTCCAGCTGCAGCACCTTCATACCTTCCTGGCAATTTCAGCAAGACTATGCCTAAAAGTGAATATAAGAAAAACTGTATATGCCATCGGATATATTTAATCTACAGTTTTTAAAARCCCTTATTTTCCACAGACAGATTGCCTCAGTAGTTTCACTGCGATAAACTATCACATTGGCAGGTCCCATGTGTTTTGTCCTTGTAAGAAAAGGAGTAAACTGAATTATGTATTTAAGTTCTTTGGTGTCTCTTTTTCTGTGAGTTCATGACCAGAGACATCTGGTCTCAGACCCACCTCTTCACTGGGCAAAAATCACTTATTGGGTACAGTTTGAAAGCCTGCTTGTCCTATGAGGAGTTTTAATTTGGTTTTACTAATGGATTCTTGCTTCCTTAGTTTTCAAATTTCTCCTCATGGAAGTCTTGAGTCCTTCTTGAGAAGTTGTTTGCAATTGCATTAGGAAATGTCAATGCCGAGGATACTCGGTGCTCTTTAAATGTGTCTGTAGTTTTTACTCTGTTGTTATTCAGCAGTATTACCAACAGTAATACTTCTTGGTGCATTGAAGAAGCAGTGTTTCCATTCTTGTTCCAGCTGCTTTGGAAATGGGAAGAGTGGGGACTGCCCAGGCTTCCAAACAATGCTGCCTTTCTGCACTGCATAACCTGGCACTTCCTAAGCTTTTACTGTTGCAAAGGCATTTTTTGGTTGCAGGTCTCACTTTAATCAAGCGGGTGACCTGAGGTAGCTGAAATGTGCCCCTTGATGTTCAGTGTATGGTTTCATGTCCATTACTCTGGATATGAAATCTAGATTCTGAGTGCTCAAACCTCTCTTAAAACAAGGAATTTCCTCTTTTATCTCCTTTAGCTTCCTTGTCTGAAAAATAGGCATGGTAGTACTGCTTTTTTTCCCATAGTTTATATAGATTTTGCAAAAATGCATGTCAATTGATTCTTTCAAACTTTGTTATTGAAAAATAAAATGGTATGAAATATATATCAAGTACATGGGGGCCCTTACATGAGCAAAATTTTATATCGACCTCAGCATTTTTACAGTACACTGGTGCACGTTTTGCAATTAATTTCTTCTGGAAAAGGGATGAAAAGGCAAATTTTTCCCCTTTGTCAGCTACTTTGTTTTCTATAGCATTGGCGGAACCAGTGTAGCTCATGTGTCATGTTGTCTGCTGGGTTGATAAAGCAAGAGGTAATTAATTAAGAATCTCCGTAGAGCTAATTTCTGGATCAGGTATAACCCACAGTCATCTCCTGCTTTGAATTTTTTTTGTTTGTTTGTTTCTGCTGGGAACAACCAAGACACATAAAGAAAACTGATGTCTTTCATTTTGTTCAGAGCATCTGGTTTGTTGTCTGGGGAGGAGAGGAGAGAGGAAGAGGGGATGGGATGGGATGGGTTGTTTGATTCCGYTTGCCTTTCACACTGTAGTTCTGGAAACTTTCTGGGGAGGAAATATGGATTCAACTACAGACAAGAGGCGAGGTAGCAGGTGTCAGCAAGCAAATTTGGGAGCAGAGGACTCCCACCTGCAGCTCCTTCTCTTCGCTGTAGCTCCTTACGCTGCAGCCATCAAGCTGGCTAAYGCTTTTCCTCTCCTTCCTCCCAGAATAGATTGAGGATGGCAAGTACTTCCTGATTGGAAATAGGGTCTGGATTATTTACATTTTTGAAATTGCTCCTTTTAAAAAATTTTTACCTAAGGGTGGACTTCACTGAGTCTGGAATTCCTAGGGCAAGGAGAGGACGTGTGTCCTTTCCCTGCCGCCTGCGTGACATGTTCCCCCTGTTYCTGAAGGGAAGGATGGGCGTGCGGCAGAGGTGGCCTCCAGTCTGTTTGCTCTCATTCCATGTTCAATAGGATGTATCTTAATTTTGAAATAAAATCTTTGAATTTAATGACCATAAAGAATTGACTATAAACCAGGTAATCTACATAGTAAAAAGAACTAAAAAGCCCGTGCACGGCCGCCGTGTCCCGGGCCATCAGCCCTTGGGAGTGACTTCTGTGCAGCACGCGAGGAGGCACAGAAAGCTTCTCCGCATGGATCTCTGCCTTCTGGGAGCAGCTGCTTCCRTGCCCTACCTGAACTACTACATTTCAAGTTGGATGTGATGGTGGAAGAGAGCCAAGGTAAAGTCGCGCACTCGGACCTTAGCAGTCTGTTGTCAGAGACAGCTTTCCCACTGCGGAGAAGCTAGAAAGTACAACATGGTCATAACAAGGATTTGTTTGTGCGTGTTTTATGCACAGCTCTCACCAAATGACTGCAAAGGTGCATGGCAGTAGGAAATCAGACACTGGGAAGAGCAGATGATGCCTAGTGAATTTAATACAATATGTTGATACCTATCTGCACCAACTCTGCTTTTTCCCTCAAACCTTAATTCTTGGATAAAGGTACCATTTATACCTTAAATAATCTCATGCACTTGTAATTCCTTCCTTTGTAGGAGGCAGCTGCAGACCTAGGTCAGGGCATGTCAAAATCCATTTTCTTCTCGCCAGTGTTATTCTCTGCCTTCAGGTTAAACGGAGTTGACAACACATGGTATCACATTAGCTGGCTGTCTTTATGGGCGAAGGCCAAATTATTTCTGCCCACTGCTTTTCTTATCTCTCCAAGGAAAAATGGAGGCATTTATCCTTCCTTGTGAAAGACCATGTATTGGCTAATACAAGTCACTGGGTTATTAATATCAAAGACCGTAGGCAGTCTCTGCAGGTGAAATACCTCAATGTCCCTAAATCAACAAGTATCACTTCATTTCTGTCTTCAGTAAAGTGGTTAGATACTCATCCAAATGTCTAGTCCTGATATTCTGACAAAGTGAAATAGCTGGGAAGTAAATAATACAGGTTTTTTGTTTTTTGATTTTTTAACAAAGGGCAGAGGTGCTCATGCTTGGAAGGGTCTCAAAGGAAAATGGAGTCACCAAGTAACACCCATGAACTTGCAAAATCAGTGTGCTTGGATGTCACCCTGTTAGTGTGCTTTCCAAAAAGGTTTCGTTGCCATTGGTCTTAGTGAGAAATAGGAAGATGCATTAAAACAGTGAGACTGGAAGTTTCTTGGCTGTGCCTCCAAGTAAGTTCCCTGAGTTTCTCAACACTTTGGGCTGTAGTCTGACATTGTAATCAGTTATTCAGACGACGGCTGATCAATTTCTTGAAGGGATGTTAGGAAGTTTGATTAATCTTGTGTGTCTGGAAAGGGAAGCTCAGTTCAGGAAGARAAGAAACATCCTCAAAGAGCTCTGTAAAAGAGGAGCAGCGGTAGATTAAAATGCTTATGGGAGAGAGTTTGGAGGACAAATATGTTGCTTAGGATGGCAGATAACAACAGATAAGTGCTCAACTATTTAGCTGAAATTGCTCGTCTCATCAAAACATTCCTAGATAYGCGCAGTCTCAAAACACAGGAGACAGATTTGGGATTCCTTCTTTGAAACAGRGACTGTATCTGTCCTTTCTGTGAACTAGAGACAAAAAGATAAAATCTTCTTTCCCATGTTGGAGAGCAGTGAACAGGAGAAAAGACTTGTTTATTTAATCCTATCTTTACAAGATAGGATTGAAAAAGCAGCAGTTCAGAAGTTCTTAAAGAACCGTTGCAGGCAAAACTAGTAACAGATTCTTCTTGTCATTTATTTACCACATTTACTTGTTCATTGTTTGGGCCAAATCTCCACTGCCAGAAGGATTCATTAGAAAGCTTCTTTACTATTTACTAATACTAAAATTACTGTTACTAATTCTAGTTACTATCAGTATCAGGTTATTAAATTCATCTGAAGAAACAACATAAGGCATTGTATGTTTTTATCTCAGTGACTTGAGGTAATATTGACATCTTTTTTTTTTTTTTTAACTCACAGAGATATTTAGAAGGTCTTTATGTATAGATTGATCTATATCTGTGTCTCAGTGACATAAAGTTGCCTAAATTAGTATTAGAATTACATCTACTAAATGCTTTGATTTAGTTTTAGTACTACAGACTAAATTAAATGGCTGTGTGGTGTTCTCTTTTTGTATTCAGTATCTGTGAAATATATGCTGGTCTCTGGGGAAAGAAAGCCATTACTTATATTATCAGTGAAAAGTAGTACACTGAACAGTGATCTATTAAATGATTTTTTTTTTTTAGTTGTATAACTTTAAGGATAATGGTGGCACTTGCAGCTACTTCACATCAACATTTCTGCTAGAAAGTGCTTTTTGTCTGCTAAAATGGAAATACACTGGTACCCTTTATTTGGCACTTCTGCTTGTGGGCAGATCTGTGCAGAGTTGAGCACAGGTGTTTGAACCCCTGTGGTAGAAGTGGAAATGCTTTTCTGCAGGACGGAAACCTGGTAAATTGGGGGGATGGTTCTTTCAAACTCGCTAAAACAATGTTTTTATTTTCGGTTTTGTGGCAGGTTCACGTATATATGGGCTTGCCTAGAGTGTCACTTGGTCATGCAGYTTGGATGAGAGGCCTGCTGGAGTTGTGGCAAACTGCTCTATAAGAACTTCTGTTAGTTTTTGGTGTAGGAATGGAGGTGTTTGAAGCAGAGCTGGGAACAGTTGCAAAGTTATGCACAGAATAATTTGAGAAATAATTTGAGCAAAATCAGCACAGGAATTCACCTGACCAAGCCAGGGGCACCAGGGGCACCTCCATCTCAATCACTTGTCGAAGCCTTGTCTGGTCTCACTGAAGTAGGCCGAGATTCACCATGGAAAAGGCCTCGTGGCTTCCTCAGCAGTGCTTCTGTCTCTCCTGGGACAGTCATGGTGAWGCTACAGTGACCTAAAAGCACACAGTGGAGTCAACTGGAATTAGGTGAGATACTGATTCGAGGTGCCCCTTTTGGGGGTTACAGAAATGTTGGGACATACATGTTCCATATAACTAATGTACGTATTTTAATAACAAATTAGCTTGAAAGTTTGTATATGATACAAAAAAAATCAGTGATGCTTTTACTTTTGGGGGAAAAACYTGATTCTTTTAAATAGAGAGGAGTGGGAATATAACTTAGAGCAGTTTGTGACAGCTGAAATGGCAGATTTATGGTGTGCACAGAAAAGGTGAGCGTGGTTGTGTGCTTAACAGCATATTGGTTTCATATGCTCTATATGGAAAAAAAAAAAAGAAAAAAAGAAAGATTTCATCATTCCTAAAAGGCACAGACAATAAAACTCAGAAAACCCAACACAAACCACATATTAGATCAGGTTTAGTGAAGATGCTTGTTTTCAAGAATTATACAAAAATTCTGTTCAGCATTCTGTTAATGCAGGATCTTGTGAATTCCTACAATATCAAAAAAAAAAATACAGAAGTTTTAGAATCTGAGAGTATTTAGTGACTTAACAGAGTACAAGGAAATCAGGGTCCATTTTTTTTCAGCATTTTCAAGGTTGGTTGGTTTGTTTGTTTTTTGCTTATAGCGTGACACCCTTTCTCATAGGAGGAGTTCATTTTGTTGATTCATGGTATTTAATACTATTCACTACAGAGTTAGGGTTTTTCTTTTTTTTTTTTTTTTTTTTTTTTTTTTTTTTTTTTTTTTTCTTACCTGTTGTCATTCAGTTGTTTTTTCTTCCCTTTCTTTTTTACTGATACTTTTTCTTAACGGGTGCT
>NW_020454117.1:2074938-2129390 GCF_003342845.1 Nothoprocta perdicaria | reverse complement strand
TTTTTTTTTTTTTCAGTCTAACCTGTTGTCACTCAGTTGCTTTTACTTCCCTGTCTTTTTTACTGATACTTTTTCTTAACGGGTGCTAAGTGCGTATCTGCTGCTTGCAGTGGTATTTATGAGAAAAATCTTCAGTAATAAAAATAGCAAGTTTGAGATTGCTTGCAGAGCGCTGTTATTTAAACTGTAAATTGACAATTCTTCTCTTGCAATTACTTGTGAGATACAGTCTATTTGATTTGCTGCAGATCATGTTACGTGAAACGGTGCTTCTTAATATAATAGATAGCGTGGCCAGTGATAGGTTAAGGTGTTTAGTTTGTGAGATGCTTTTTTTGTGCACAATGTATGGTGTAGGCTGTGTGCTCTCTCTGTATATACTGGATACAGATTCCGATCAAGGTGAGTCTCAGGCAGCTGACCTCTGCTTTAACTGCGGAGTCTGTCCTTCCTGCTACGGAGCCCCCAGCACCACGTCCAGAAGAGCCGCAGACACAAGGGGCGAAAGGCCCTCCCAGCTCCTGCTCCCAGGCGGTGGAGATGAATCTCCAGGAATCTCCTATATTCCCGGCAGAATCCCAGCTAGCAAGTAGCTGGTGATCCTGGATTCCCACTAACAGTCTTTGATAAATCTCTAGATGTGGCTACTTAAAGTGTAAATAGCAGCTGTTTTAGCAATCAGGGGCAGATTTTTTTGGGGGAAAGAAAGCTTTCTTTCAGAATTTGAAGTCACATTTCTTTGTCCTTTTTGCATTTTCCTTTTAACAAAACAGATATTCAGAAGATATTTTTCTCTGTAGTCTTAATCTGACATTGAGTAGTTTAAAGGAACCACCTTTTGAGCCTTCCTCTCTTGATTTGCTGTAGTTCCTCTCTTTGCAAAGGTCTGTCCAATGCTTATTTGCTCTGCTCCAAGAGTTAGTGTTTCAGATTTTTTCTTACTCTTCGGGAGACATTTTTCCTTATTTCTCCCGTGTGCTCTTTTTCTAGCATCTCTTCCAGAAGTCAGATGAAAAACTAATTTGCCCTTCAATTAATAAGGGCCTCCATTTTCATTAACAGGAACTCCACAATTCTTTCCCACTACGTGGGCAAGAACAGAGAAGAGTGAGGAAAGTGGGGAGATGAGATATAAACAACCTATCATAAACATACAGTGAATGGGATCATACAGTGAATGGGATCATGTGAAATATTCAGTGAATAAGAAGTTATCTGATGATATCTTTCAAAAGCTAAGAAAAATATTCTTAATATTATTCTTAATATACAGCATCTGTGTCTATTTTCAGTTGATTCAATTTCTCTTGTTTTCTAAGATCACAAGTTCAAATCACTGCAACAAACTGAAGAAATCCACCATAAGGTTCTGTAAGGTTCGACATATTTTTAAAATATCTTCTTGTTYATCACATATAAGTCAAAAAATCTGATTTCTAAATATGTAGAAAAGTGATGCGTTCTTTCCTTCTAAGAACATAAGATACCTCCAGTTCACGTGGAAGAAAAAATGATTTATTTGTGTCTTTTCAAAACCTGAAACTTCAAATTTGCTGAGTTATGGCAGATTTTGTTTTTCTCTCCCCCCATCTCCTTCTGTCTCAGTTTTAATATAGTTAATTGCCATGCAGTAGCAAATATAGTCTCCCCCCATCTTCTGTCTCAGTTTTAATATAGTTAACCGAGGATTCTGTAAGCTTGTGTCAGAATGCAAAATTCCATTTATCCATGGAACCTGAAATTTGTGAGAAACTTTTATTGGACCTATAGGTCCAATAGTCATAAATAACTTTGTATTTGACCATGCTTTGTTTTGGAATCCTGAACTGGATGTCTTTTTTTTTCTGTGTGATTGAGAGAGATGTGTGACTTCTGGAAATCAGATTTCCCCATTACATTTCACTTTGGTTAGCCAAAAAGTTACAATGACACTCTTAAAAATGTTAATAGCAGTGTTGTCATACTCTTACAGAGGTATATCTCTAATTAACACTTTTGGGGAGTCAAATTAATAATACTTATTAACGACTAACTGAATTAAAACATTTTGTAGGTGGATTAGCGCTGTTTGCTGTCTAGTAGTTTATGGAGATTTTTACTTATTCCTTTATCTAAAAACAGCTTAACCAAATCTGCTTTCCCTTTTATACACTTTTCCTATTGAAAGTTGAGATGAATGTAACCTACAAGAAGTGTGGATACATCAAGATGCCCTTTCCCCATTAAAAAGAAAAAAATGATAGCATATTGTTTCATGTCTAAACCTGAGGAAAATCATCTTAAAAGAGGGAGCTTCTGGCTTCCTATCTTCAGATGAGACTTCTAGTCAGCCCCTTGTGTGATCTGTCCTGCAGATGTGGGTAGTGTGTACGAACCCCCTGTTGAGGCTGGTCATCCCTGTGGCATTTGGGAGCAGGTTGGTCTCTCCTTGCTGGACCTCACTTGTGTGGCTACTTCAGGAGGGAAGAGGAGAAGGAAAGAGAGAGTTTGTAAAAGGTGAGGAGTTGAGAAGGAAGAGAAAATACTTCAACTCTGCTCTCTTATTTGCTTATATTGCAAGGTGTTCCTGAGGGCCAGTCTCAGCTCTATGTTCTGTAGTGCCCAGCAGAGCAGGGGTGAGTCTCCAGGTTGCTCATAACACTGTAAGACAAGTACCAGCAGTGACAACATTTGAATAAAGGCAGAGAGAAACTGCAATATCTCTTATCTGAGCAGTATGAAATATGACAAATCTCTAAGAGTGGATAAAAAAATATGCTGACATCCTTATAAAGTCAAGTAGATTATGTGTGCTTTTTAATGCTTACTCTGCTGACTGCTTTTTGCTGTCACGTAATTTTTGAACAGAAAATATAAAAGCCACCGAAGACGAGTAATTCTGATATTTGCACACAGTGATATTACGTATAAGCGGAATAGCGACGAGTTATTAGAAGAACCGATCAATCTGCTACAGGGGAAGTTTTATGAGAACTTGCTTTCCATAGTTTTGTGACAGGCTGTCCAGTCAGATTAAATTCTCTCAAGAACATGAGGTTAATACCTAGGAGACCTGGAATTGCATATATAATGTATAATGGGTTTAATTTTTTTAAGGAGCTGTGCTTCAAAGTGATATATCGAAACCAACAGTTTGAAGCTGCTGCTTCTCAACCCATGCTTCATAAAGAGTATGAGCTGAAAGCAAAATCTGTTGAATTTTTTCAAAATGGAAAATGACTCTTAGCTTTCACAGATGGGCACCAAATATATATATATATATATATACACATATATATATATACACACACACAAACTGATGGAGATTAAAGCTAGACATTAGAAACTCACAAACAATTTGTAAATTCATATTTCAGCTAAGAATATATTTAAACTGACTTGTAAGAGTATTTTCTTCCAATAGTTTTCCATTTATTCTGTTAATTTATTCCCCACATATGTAATGCTGCCTTGTCATCAGAAACCCAGTGAAGTCTCAGTGGGGTGCCACTYCCAGAGTATTTTCAGATTTTTCTGTGGAAATTTGTATTTTTATAGTAACTGTATATGACTAAGAGGTTATTTTACGATGTCTGTAAGAGCTAGRTTAAAACTCCAGGGATCCTGGATTTCTGACACTACTTCCTGCATCAGGCAGTCTAGCGCTGAATTTTTTGGCCTGTTGGCAAGGCTTGTGCAAAGGTAGATATATGGGCGTCTTTTATTTTGCTGTGAAACCAGTAACTTATTAATCTGATAGGAGATGAATCGAAAGAGTTGTGTGTTTTGCTTGGTGAAAACACGCTTTTGGGTGAAAGAGGCATATATTTGTTAAAAGCTTGGATTTTAAGGGGTGGTTTTTTGCTTTCAGGAGAGTTTTTGTTGAACCTTGCAGCCAGAATATTAGCATAAGTTTAGGGAGGCTTTCCAGCTCTTTCTTTTCTTTATAGTTGAAGTTTATGTTGATCTTGAAGGATGGGATAGGACAGGTAAAACAAGCTTTAGGGTCTGTTGATAAAGCCAACATTCAACAACCAATAAATATTTAAGCGGACTTGGAAGAGAAAACATTGGCTAACAAAAGCACCATCCAGCTTTGGTCACCTTAGGCCTCTGGGTTAGATTTTCTGGTTTCTTTGGTTTCTGTTACATAACGCAGTGGTTTTTGAGTGTATCTTGTACTGTGAAGTAAAAGCATGAAGAAGTGTGAACATAGCAGTATGTACTGCTGCACAGAAGCAGTATAGAAAGATGCTGAGCCCTCGCTRTTGAGATAAACTTGTGCAACAGTAGAGCTGTGCAGAGACCTGCTGCTCTGCTGTGTGGAAACATTCATGTATAACCCGTGCCAAAGCTCAAGTCTGTGGGGTCAAGAGCCTGTAGACTTAATGCACAAGTAACTGGGGGACAAGTATCCTCAGCTGCAGTGCGCTCTCCATGAGCAGCAGTTAGCAAGTTGCTCTGTCCAAGGCAGTGAAGAGATGCTGTGTCCAGCAGCGTCACCATTTTCCTGAGCCCAATAAACCATTGCTTTTATCTCTTCATTTCCATAGACCGACTTGGTTGAGGCCGTTGTGCAGCTGCTGCTGAGGTTTTTGCAGTGCTTTGGGATGTGTTGTTTTGTGCATGTTAACTGGAGACTACTTTATGGGCGATTTGTTATAAATGAGATTTATGGTGCCCTTTATTTTGAAACTATAGTGATACAGAAAATAATTTTGTCTTACATTAACTGAAAGCGAGGATTTGCTTTTATGTTAGAATAAAGTGCMTATATCTTGTAAATTAGTAGTTGATGTTGCATATACAAAATGATAAAGTTTAAAACTCGATATTAAACAAAAACTGGGACTGCAAATCAGTAATTGCTAAATTCAATTTAGTTACAAAATGAGAGCAGTTTGCTCCAAGAGCTGCAAGCACAATGATCTATTTATTGACRGCAGAACAAGAAGACAAGCATCCTTATTCCCTGTCCAGATTGCCAGTCAAAAACCCTTCCTTTCTCTACTATTTATAGATTGGTTGGGTCTTTCTTTGATTTTCTGCTTGTTGTTCCAGATTTTGAAAGTGTAATGCCTTACCAAGAAGTCTGATAAATTAAGGTGTTAAGCCTGTGTAACCTCTTCCCCCCTCTTCTACATGAAAACTAAGTGGTAAGTTTAAGAGAATTAATTTAGAAGCAGCATGGAAGTTCGTGTTGTGGTGGGCTCACTGAGTAGGAATGGCTAGAAAAGAGGCAAGGATATATGGATTTGAAATACTGTCCTTCTAAAATTTTGCTTTGGAGGCTGTGACAAAGCTCTGCAGTTTACTTTGAGAGATACGTACTACAACATTCAGCCTTYAGAGCTGCATGCTGATCTTACTTGTTCGAGGACAGATCTGGAATAAGTCTTAAATTTCAGTGATTTATCTACCTGTCTGTAACTGAGATCAGAACCCAAGTCACAGCTATTATATTTCATCTTCTGTTTGTGCATTTAAAGGCAGGGTACTTGAAGGCTGGACTCTCAAAAATTCATGAAAAGTTCACTAACWTGTTCTTTTTTTGGTTGTATTAGGAGCTTTGGTGATACATGGAATGTGAGATGGGGAATTTTTCCAATGAAATCAATTCATATTTAGAGCGTGATTGTACATATACGTAAGCAAGTATGCTTGTATGTGCATGCCAGGMATGAAGCCTGTTTTTATTTCCAGAAACCCTAAATTGTAAGCTCCCCTTCTAGAACGGTGAGTTTTTTCAATTAAGTGCACACTAAGCTGCTTAATATTTTGCTGAATCCCATCTTCATCCTCTGGCTTGAATCTTTCATATTTTTTTTATTCCCACTGGAAATAAAAAAGCTGGAAAAGAATAATGCAGAGACTGAAGCCTAATTGATCAAAGATTTGACATCTGTATACACCTCTGTTTGGTTATATGCAGAGTTTTGCAGAATGGCATGAAGCTCCTCCTTTCCCATCTTGTAGCCTTGAACTGGTTGAATTGGATCCTGTATTTCATGTTGGATTGGGGGCTAAGGAGGGGAGGATTTGCAGGTGTTGTTTTTACAACAGCAGCAAAATCAAGTTACAGAATACACCAAGGTGCTGTTAGGTTTTCAGCCGGTAAATAAGGATTTTACAGCATGTACAGAAGATGCAAAAATTAAAATCTTGCAGTCTTTGCAGTACTACTATTTTTTTTCAAGAAACTAAGCTTATAAAATTTTGTTTGGAGGGAAGAACATGCTTAATGGTGTGTGTCTTAAAGGCATTCAAAATCTAAGAATATATATCAGTTAAATGTTAAATTTATTATTTGCATTGYAACTGTATTTGAAAATCAAAATCCACAGATATCTTTGCTCCAAGGACTCCTGCTCACAGCAGATACAAATGTAAAAGTTATCCATCCTCCAAGACGATAGCTAGAATTTCAAGATACGGAAAAGTTTAAACATGCAGTTGTTTTAAAACTACGTTAATCTTTTAACTAAAAATACTTTTTCTGTAGGCAAATGTGGTCGAAAATATTCAGCGTAATGATAATAAGCCCTACCCGACTCCCCCCATCCTCCCGGCCCTTAGGAGTCATAAATACTCTAATGTTATTTTAAATTTATACAGTTTCTTTCATCTGGAAAAGCTTTATTACCAGCAAAACAAGTTATAAATGGAAACAATTTTATCTGCATGTTTAAAGAGAATTGTTATCAAGGAAGAATGTAAACTCAGCTTAAGATCATATGTCTTCTGTAAACAATTAAGATTAGAAAAGAAGCAGTCTGTGTTCAGTGAAAGATAAGCCTGAAATTAAGGTGATGAACCATATAATTCAGAGCCAGAATTGTTCAGAAGACTTTTAGTTTCAGCTTTTAATGAATGAATGTGTGGTCATTTAACATTATTTTCCTAGGATTAAAAATCCATATCACGGAAGACACCTGTTTTGGATACGTCTTGGTGCTTCACTGCAACTGCAGCGTGAAGTTCGGTAGAAAAGAGAGAATTTATTTCAGGAGAAAAGAGAGAATTTCCCATTTATGGGAAATGGGAGGAGAGCGGCCCTTGGGGTAGCGCTCCCCTCGAGCTGTTTGTGGCCACGCACCTCGCTCCTCTTCAGGGGTGAGACCGGGGACACGAGTGGGTTTGGTGCTTTGGCAGGTTAATAGAAAAGCGAGGGAGAGGAACAGAAATGGGCAGGTCAGCTAGGACACGGCTTGTATTCTTCCTAGCAGAGAACGGCTCATGCTGTGGCTTACCAATAGCTTTTTGTTAACCTTATTTTTTGTATTAAGGGTAATAGTGAGAAGTAGAGTGAGGTTATTTTTAGTAATTATTCCAAACCACGTGTTGCTGTTGGTGTAAGTGGCCCTAGCAGTTTTGGCCTTGATGAAAGGGAAATATTTCAAGTCTGTTAGCTGAGACTGTGGCAGCTAGTGCAAGTGTACACAGCTAAGCATGCTAGGAGCAGTCAGAAAAGAAATTATTTTGTTAAAATAATAAGATGAATAAATAATAAATAATAAATAATAATAAATAATAAAATAAGATGAAGATCTTTGGGCTCTCATTGGTTACCAGGAGGTTTAGTTTTTAAATTTAAACAAGATTAGTGATTTTCAAAAATACATATACGAAGCAGAATATGCAATAGTCAGCTATAGGACTCCTCAGCTTTTCTGCTCCTCTACCTGAGGAGTTAGGACATGCTCGGGTTCATAAAAGCTTTAGATATGTATTCTGTTTAAATAAATGCACTTTGCTTGCTTGTGTGTACTAAGATTTGTATGATTTCATGTATTTCCTGAGGTGTGTTAAATGTCCTGAAAAATTGCATTAGTACCAGTTTCCGCTCTGATAATGTGAGCTATGGAAGCTCTTTTAAATGTATTATGTTTTTACTTAGGAGTTGGGGAAAAAAAAGCCCCACCTGGTTTTGTAACATACAAGCGCGGAGACTGAGTGGAAGGCTGGGCAGTACCGTGGCTGTAGTTTCGAGAAGGTCCCTTTTGCTGGTGCACACCATTACGGTGAGGGCTGTGGGCCCATGAAAACATGGCCAGGCCTTTTGGGCTGCTCTTGTGCCCAGCTTCAGCCTGCGTGGTCAGCCYGGCTCTGCACATGGACCCGCAGCCGTCGCCTTCTGCTCAGCTTTTGGAGCTGCGGGTAGATCATGTGAGGTACCCAGACCTGGCCAGTGCCTCGGGTGACTAGTCTGGCCCTTAGAAAACCGTCTTCCAAGGAAATACACAAAACTGAAGAGCTGAAGTTGCTAGTCATAAAGAAGGAGGAATTCTGCATCCCTGTGTAAGCTACACTTCACCACACAGGTATGGGCCAGCAATATAAGCTTCTTACTAAATCTCTATCAGGTACAGTACCTTCARTTTTTCTTCTAAATATTTGGTCTGAATTGACTTTCTGTCTCTTTTATGCTCTTGGGTGATATTTAAAATGTCCCTTCTTCCTTTCATGGCATTTCCTTCATTTCAAAATCACAGCATCACTGCATAAATTTTGTTCAGCAGACAGTTAGTTTGCTYGTGCTTTGTGTTCGTACAGTTCATAAGAAAAAGTAATGCAGAAGTCATCTTCAGATTTTGAAGTCAATTATAAATCTCTTACTATTCATAAACCATTGAGAGTGGAAGGGGAAAATTATGCAATTTTGCAATTGTAGAGGTAGAATTGAGGTAGAATATGGCTGAGCTAATCAAACTTACTTAACCTTTTGCAGAAAGGGGGCTACTTTTGTTTACTTTGGGATTTGTTCTGAATGGATCCAGGCAGACTCCGTATCTTCCCTCAAAGCTTTCCAGAGCTAACAGGAGTAAGACAAAATGCTTAAGATGGCCACAGAAATAAGCAGCTCTGAATCCATGGCTTTGAATGCATACCAGGGGCAGGACTGATGAATAACATGTCACCATTTATACACTGCTCATTTTTAGCAGAGCCAACGGAKTACATGGTACCTTGCATTAGTTCAGCATAGATAGTATTTGCCATTAGTTTTCCTGTGACATAAATGGCAGAACTGTATGCACAATTAGTGAGGGTATGTTCATCTGCAAGCTAGATGCACTTTTGTCTTAAATTTAGCTTATGTACACTAAGATTAGCTTTTGGAGTTCAAAATAAATGATGATGTCTTGGTGTGCTTTGGTACAAAACGTGTATCTCCCAGCACCAGACGACTTTCATCTCTGGCAAAGCTGGAAATAAAAGTGTGTAGGGGAGCAGCACTTGAGTGCTGTGCGCTGGTGAGCTTGGGCTTACCAGCTATGTGTTTGCTAGCCCACTCCCTTGCAATATCCCTTAAATCATGGTAATATCTTATTCTTATTAATACCTTTTGTTTCCTGCACTGCTGCCGCATCATATTGCCAGGTACCTGTGTACAAAAAGGGCTCTGCTCTTCTCAATCACTTCTCAGTCCTTTTCAGCACCATTGGATATGTTCTCTGCCKCTCTCTTGACGTTTCTTCTGGATAACTTGTTTTGCACATTGCATTATAAAGCTTTCTTTTTTTCCACGTTGCACTGTATTTTGAATTCTGTATCGTATTACAGCTACTCTAAATCTTGCAGCATTGTGATTCTGGCATCAACACTTCCCTCTTTTTATTTATTTATTTTTAATAGCGTCTACAAAAGYATCATATTTGGGGGGACTTTCTTCCTCTTAAGAGAATGCTGACCAAGATCAGGTTTCACACCATCTATAGGTGCCCCCCTACAGAACCAAWTTTTTTTTCTTGTACTGTTGTCTGGTCTTGTTCCACACAAATTGATCAAAGTCTGTGGTGATGYGGATTTGGGGTAGTTTACCTGAAGATTTTTAAAAGAAAATTAAGTTAAAATCCTCTCTGTTAAGGCCTAAATTTGCTATAATTTCTTAAACCAATTTGCATTAAAGTTTCATGTATAAGCTTTCAAATTTGAATTACTTACAAAAGTGATGTTTTCTGTTCAAGTTAAAGAAGCCTAGGTTTAGCTGAGTCTGTATTTGTTACAACATCCTCACGTTGCCTGAACAACACGAACGCGCTTCCGCTAGGAAAAACGTGAGAAGCACAAGCTTAAAGTTGATGAGCTAAATCAAGGTGTCCTGCTCGGCTGATCTAAATCCACGATTGCAATCAGAGGTTTGATTTAAATCAGCCCACCATTGCTTAGCCACCTTGGGAGGTACCAGTCATCATTTCCTGCCTAATTAGAACTGCTTTGGTGAGGTTAGTTAGGATTGTGCCTTGATCTGCTGCTCTACCCAATTCCCTGCAGGACTTTGGGGGTGGGAGGCTGACATTTATTGCTGCTTGTTTAGGCTGACAGTTTTTGCTAGAATTTTACATACCTTTTTTTATTATTATTTTAAGATAAGTGTACAATGACAGAAACACATGCTTTTCAAATCACAGTTTTAATGAAGTGACGCTTTTGCTAGAGCAGAATACACCACAGTTGCTGTGGTTATAAAAATGRGTCTGTAGTCATGGTTCAGGCTGCTGCCCAGGATGTTTACAGACCACTCTCTCAGCTTGTTGACTTTATTTTTTTTATGCTCCCTGGTATCTTTCTGCAGTCCTCTCATTATGCTTGTTGTAAAATTGCAATTTTTCCATGAGAGGTTTGTCTTTTCAGTAGGACAGATGGTGCGCGATAATCATTCTCTACAGAAGCAGCTAAAAGTACAGGTGCAGAGAAGTAAATAAGTAAATGAAGCCCAATAAAAACTAATAGTGGTTATTGTTTCSTGTGGCTTCATGTCTTCATCGCCGGGTTCTCTGGAGACCGAGTGGATGGAGGTTCCCGAGGGAGCTTCCCTTTTCCCGAGGGTGCTGGGCTTCCCTGCGGGATGGAGGCCCTGGTGGCCTGTGAGCAGCGGCTCCTTTCTGCGGCCACCGTGATCCCTTCAGCTGGGACTGAGCTCCCTGTCGCCTCCCTGCAGGGCTGTCACTGGAGTCGTCGGCCTCCTCGTCCTGCACGTGGACAAGCCCCATCACAGACTTCCTCGTCCTGCATGTGGACAGCCCCATCACAGACTTCACTCCACGTGGGTGGAAGCAAAAGCCTCGGGCATGGCCCTGATTTCTGGGTCTCGTGCTAGCTGTATCTCCGTCATTTTAGGAGCACAGGAGCATCCTGCGAAGGCAGTCAGACTTCGACGTGCAGCTGAATAGYGGGGTCTGTTGTAGCTGTTGTTTCCATCCTGAGAAATAGAGACATTATTTCAGGCTGGTGGGAAATTCAATATTCAATATTTTACTGAATTTCCTTAGGGCTGTTAAATTATCTAGAAGAGCTTTTTGCTCTTAATTTTCTTTGGTTCATGTGTGAGACAAGTCCTAGGAGGAATGGACTCTTGTAGCAGAACTCTGAAGAACTGAACCCAAATTAACCATCTTGCCAAACTCTGCCAGCCTAGCAGTGTCTCTGACTCTTTGTGCTGCAGTTCCCCTTCCTTCCTCCTGTCCCCTGCAAAATAAACAAAACAACCCACGAATTTCTAATAAAGCTCCTCTACTTTGCTCTTCTTTCTTCCTTAGATACAGCTCTTTTAAAGAGAGGCTGCCCTACATGCTGTGTTTTCAAGGTGGAAACTATAGTGGGACATAAGAGAGGCACAGTGGTACCTTTGCAGCAGGAGATGGTTAATAACGTGCAGAGATGTTGTGTTTGAAAATAATACAATTGCCAGCTTTAAAAGGTGAAGAATTTGCCATTACAGATATAAATGGAGTATGTGCAAAAGCGTATTTGTACTTGTGACAAGAAAAAATGTTTTGTTAGATAGAATATAATTTAAAATGTGTTATGGGAATTCACCTTTTCTTTAAAAAAAAAAAAAAAAGTCCTCAAATCAAATTAGTTTCAAATTCAGGAGACCTCTTGTTGAGGAATTCATGTAAGCCATATGGTACTCTCTTGAAAACATCAAGGCAAAGGAATTAGTGTGGGGGCTTTTTATCACATTTTAGTCTTTTTGAGAAAAAAAATATGTTTTAATATTTGTAAGTATGAAATGCCTCATACTGCAAATTAGTGAGAAATAAATGTCATGCATCTCTCATAAGTCTAGATAATGACAACCTACATAAATGCGTTCACCTTGATTTGCAGTGCTTTGTTTTGACTGCCGAATTCTTAACAAAGTTGGGTTTCTTTGATAGCTGTGATGGGTGCTCATTTCATGTTGGACTCCCTTTAGCGCAGAACTGCAGCAGCCCTTCCCAGATGCCCGTGTGGGCTGCCTGGAGAGGCCGAGTTCCCCTCAGAGGAGCACCTCAGGGGCAGGTGTGAAGGCACCTTCTGGGGCTTCTCCATGTTTGAGCCCTGGAGCAGATGCTGATGCTTACGGAGCAGGGTGGGATATGCCGAAGATGAGAAGTGCATGGTTAACCTGCAGAGCAGCCTCAGCATCCCAGGCCGCAGGGAGGCCGGTCGTGGGTGCCAGGCCGTGCCCGCAGCRCCTTCGAGCTGCTCGCCAGCCGTGTTGGGAGCCTCCTCACCCGGGCGGGCAGGACACGTCCTGACCGAGGCCCTTCGTTTCGCTCTTTTGAAATGAGGGTAACAGCTGTAGTCTCCATGGGAAAGTACAGCGAGGGGCACTGGTGAAAACATCTGCCTAGGAGAAAAGTCTGGTGTTTTCATGCTTTTGCTGACTTCTTTAGAGAGAGGGTTCAGGTCTTGGTTCGGAGGTTCAGAGGAGACCTTATCGTTGTGTACAACGACCTGAAAGGAGGATGCAGTGAGGCGGGGCTCGGTCTCTTCTCCAGAATAACTACAGATAGGACAAGAGGAAATGCACTCAAGGTGCACCAGAGGAGGCTGAGACTGGATATTAGGGAAAAAATCTCCCTGGAAAGAGTGGTGAAGCACTGGAACGGGCTGCTCAGGGAAGGGATGGAGTCGCCATCCCTGGCCATGGTCAAGAAGCGTGTGGATGAGGCACTTAGGGATGTTGGTTTACGGTTGCGCTAGATGATCCTGAAAGTCTTTTCCAGCCATAATGATGCTGAGCCTCTGTGACTTGCACGCAGAAGGTGCACGTTCCTGTCCTGGGCAGGAGAGGGCAACTAGAGAGCTGGTGGGAGCAGTGGTGCGTGGGGAGCCRTGCTGCGCCGAAGCTGCACCCAGTGCAAGGAGTTGCATTCAAACCTCAGCCTCTTCGCTGCTTTTCCTGCTTTCAGGGGTTTGGCGTGGGTCGTAAACATCTCCAGTTGCTGACTAGATTTGCATATCAAGTTCACTTAAAAAAATAATAAAAGCTAGGCGAAGCAAATCAGCCTAAAAATCCTGGGTTTTGTTAAGTAACTAAAAGCAGGTACATTGCTAGAGGATGTTGGGTTATTCCATTTTGTTTTGTTTTTTTTGCCTTTTTTTTTTTTTGAAGGGGGTACTTTTTTTGAGACCAATTAAGACCAACCCAAAATTTTCCCAGGAGCATTGATGGCCCATGCACACGCAGCCCTGAGCCCCCGCGTGTGTCGTGACATCTCCCTGTTCTTTGAGGCAAGCAGATACTGACATTTTTGCAAGGACCCTGGTCTCTTGGAGAGGCAACTTCTGAGGAGTGGAGCTTTGCAAAGTCACTTTTATCTTCACCGTGCGACATTTGTTTCCCATTAATTTAGAGTAAAGAGGGCTTGTTGTCAGTATGAGGGCATTAAAAACATACATCATTCCCTGAGCCGTTCAGACATGGTCAAAGCTCACATAAATAATTTCCTAGCCTTGGTATTTTAGGGAGGGCACCATCTGGCTCCAAAAAAGAAAAAGGAGTCCAGAGCTAATCATTAGTTTTCAGGATTTCTTCAGAATAATTATGTAGAGGAGCGCATTTGTAATGCATGCTAATTAATATATGCTTTTAGAAAAGCAGGAGGGTATTAAAAGTAGTAGTTCTGTTTCCTCACAGTAAGGCAGGAGAGCAAGTTTTCGTTTTGGGGACCCTGTCTTAGCACCCGTCTCACCAGTGCGACGAGGCTGAAACAGCCCTGGGGTGGCTGCAGGGCACGAGAGTGAACTGCACTTGCCTGCCCCTCCTCGCCCTTACTTGCCTTAGATTGCTTTAGAAAACTTCTTGAAGATTTCTTCCAAATAGACCTGTCTTACAGTGTATAGTGCTGCTTTCAATGTATCAGTGCAGTATCAATGCAGCGCTGACAGAATGTGATGCCTGCAGGTTGAAATTCTAGAATGTAAATAGTAAATTAATAAAAAATAAATGGGCTTACTCTGTTCTCTAATCTGTGATGGATTTCAGTAGTGGCAGCTGAGACTTAGAGCAATTTGCTCAATAACTGGATGGCAAATACATATTTTAATGTTGTATCGTATTGGAAAATCATTTGAGCAGTCATCTCATGCACTAGGTTTGGTTTGCAGTTGAGTGGTCCTCTCCAGCCCTGTGTTTTATGTTTGCATTATTTTTAGCACTTTTTTTTTTTTTGGAAAAGCAGTAAAGGATTCACACACAGAAGAAAAGCAAGGTTAGAGGCTAGTTTAGCTGTGCACCTAGCACAGCTAGCACCTAGCTATTTCCTAGAATGGAAATACATACAAGATGCAGTTGAAACAGACGCAGTGTTTGGTGGTGTTTTGTAAAATAACATGATGATATCAGCAATATCAGTAATACCATCTTTTTTGCTGTGTTTTGCTGTTGAATGGGAGTCTGTGTAAYGCTGTTTCATTTTTCTGTATAGTCCACTTAACTATACTTATGTATAGTTCACTTAACTAGTGTTAATCTTCAGCATAGCAGCTAGGAACGTCGGGCAGGGACAAAACTTTTCCAGCAATGAAGGTGATGCTGATTTTCCCTGTCAGTGAAAGAGCACATCTGTTTCAGCTCATCCTCATACAGCAGGAGACAGTTGCCAGTACCAAAGCTGGCTACAGGCATCTGTGAAATTTAAAAAGCCAGGTCTACAAGGAGCCCATTAAATCTAAAGAGCTCCCCAAAGGAGCTGTCAGTCACTTATTTTAGCATAAATCATAAGGATTCATTGCATTATACTTTCAATGAGCTTATTTTCCCTCCTCGTACCTGTGTTATTGTGCTCTCAGTGAAATGATAGGGCTCGTCTCCTGGGAACAAAGCCCTGTTGATGATTCCCCTGTGGCTCCATGAGCGTCATCTGCATCTCCGTGTCACCTCCCTCGTCAGGAGGGAGCGCAGCCGGGGAGCAGACGGAGCAGCCAAAATCCCATCATCAGCTGCGGGGGGTTCCCGCTGAACCAGAGCCACCTGACAGCGCAGAAAAGTGATACTTTCCACTTATCGAGGGATTTTTCAGGAAGGCCAGGCATTTTCTTTAAAGCATGTACCCTTCACTCAACCCTCTTGGAGTTGCGGATGGATAAATGTGTCCTTCGCCTCTGCCTTTTGAACATGGACGTCTTACAAGGGTTTTTCTGAAGTGATCACCTACCTTATGTTTCTCACTTAAATAAATAAATAAATAAATAAATGCTCACAGAAAATAATGTTTTGGTTGTGTTTGTTCTGTTGTGTTTGTTCTGTTGGTTGAATCTATTTTCCTTTGGGAATAAACGCTGCTAAAAGCAGCTAGCAGCAGGTTGGGATAGAAGCCTGGCAGGGCACCACGTGCTAATCACCTGTGGAGCCCTCTGCCTGGGTGAATGGCAGGTAGCTAGGTGGTATAGGGTACGAGATGGTGATTTTAGGTCTCGATGGCCACTCAGTGGAAGCTGCAGTGTGTTATTTTCTGCAAGTTGTCAGTCAAACTTTCATTGAGCATTTTTTTTAAATCTAGAGTACAGGATGAACACAATCAAAACTCTTCCAGGTGTTTCAGAAGCTTAAGAGCGATAGGTGGAGGTGGTGCCTTCTCTGCACAGGTTCCCTGCTGTGTGCTCAGAGCCCTCTTTGCTATAGGGGGGAAGGCTGACACCAGATAGAGATGATTTAGGGGTCTGAAGCTGAGCAGACAAATGCCAAGCTGAAAGTGCAGGAAATGGGGAGGGAGAGGTTTGCACATCTGGAACATACTGAATAATAGAGATTTGTCTTTTTTCTTTGTGCCTTTTCTTATTTCCTTATACCTAGGTTGATGTGATTTATTTTTTTTTCTCTGTAGTACATGACAAAATGATCCTTCTATTTGTCTTCTAGTATATTGATTTCCTCTTGAGAGTCCTTCATACTAAGCAGAATGCAATAAATACATGTTTTGAGTCATGCACTATTTATATATTAAAAAAAAAGCATTAGGTTATCCACAGTGCTTGCAGTCATTGGAGGTAGAAGAGGCACAGAAAGCAAGAGAGAGAAAACAGCTCAGCTTTAATGCTGGTGTAGGTTCTGCAGGTGGGGATATAGAGCCCTTACATATATTTGATTGGAGCCTGAGGATTCAGGCTTGGGCTTTCCTGTGACGTTTTCATCATCGTGTGTGTTCTTGTGTCAGATTCTAGAGGAAAAAAATGATGCCTAGTGGTTGCTTTCCAAAAATAAGGGTTTGCTTGAGTTGCTTTTTCTTTGTGTGTTTTGATGCAAAAGTTGGAGCATAGATCAGCAAGTCATTCGCTCCTTAAGGCAGTGCATAATTCCTGAGGCAACTGTACATGGAAGATGCATCTGCTGTCCGTGTCCTTACACATACTCACAGAACAAAATCTATAGGAATATTCTTAGAGGAATATTCTCTTRTATATGCGCAAGCTAGTATTACTTTAGTAATGTGTATGAAACAATGCAGAGGAAAAAACTCTTCTTTTCCTATGTTTCCATGTTTGGAAAAGAATGCTTTTGTGCAGGGACTCTCATGTTCTGTGTGCTCTTTGTGACGTGGTTTATCACCATGAGATGTCTCAGGTGATGCTCTAGTTGCACCTTGCAGAGTGGCAGCTGTCAGTGGGGTGCAGTGACCCCTTCCTTGCAGCCTCGCGTTTGCTCCCACTTGTTTAGTCCTTCACAGCGGACGAGAGGGGGATTCCTAATGGTCAAGTGCCACAAGTCTCAGCCCTGTGGTAGGAGAGGACACGAAGCTTCTCGCCCTACGAGAGGGAGGCTGCTCCCGTGCAGGTGCCCTCTGGAAGGTGCCAGCGGGGCCCGTCCCCCTGCAGGCCCTCACTGCGAGGCCCTGAGTGTAGCCATGGCCACATTCCCAGGGGAGCCGAGGAGAATCCTGGCATCCTTGGGATCCTGGTTTGCATCAGGAGGATGTTGCCACCAGRTGGAGGGAGGGGATCCTGCCGCTCTCCTCAGCTCTGGTGAGGCCGCACCTRGAGTACYGGGGGCAGTTCTGGGCTCCCCAGTATAAGAGGGATGTGGAGCTYCTAGAGAGGGTCCAGWGGAGAGCAACWAAGATGATKAAGGGASTGGARCATCTCTTGTATGAGGAGAGACTGAGTGAGTTGGTCCTGTTCAGCTTGGAGGAGAGAAGGCTGAGAGGGGATCTGATTAACATATGTAAGTACATGAAGGGKGAGTGTAGGGAGGAAGGGGCCAAGCTCTTCTCAGTGATGGCCAGTGACAGGACAAGGGGAAACAAGGATACAAGTTGAAACACAGGAAGTTCCATCTCCATATGAGGAGGAACTTCTTCCCTGTGGGGGGACCGAGCCCTGGCACAGGCTGCCCAGGGAGGTTGTGGAGTCTCTTTCCCTGGAGATCTTCCAAACCCACCTGGATGCCGCCCTGTGCCCCATGCTCTGGGTGTCCCTGCTGGAGCAGGGGGGTTGGATAGATGATCTCTGGAGGTCCATTCCAACCTCAACCATTCTCTGAGAAGGGCGCAAGAGGGAAGCGCCCAAGCCCGGCCGCCTCCAAGGCATCTCCTGCCTTTGGGCAACTGCCAACCTCACATCGACATACAGCCTCGGATGGCGCAGTAATATACTCTTACAGTGCCAAACCCAAATATCTCGTAATTCTGATATGAAAACCATGTGCTGTTTAGGCTTTTATTCAGCATTTATGCATAAGTTATGTGGTTTTTTTTTTTCTGTCCTGTTACAGTGTGAGTTTATTGATCCATGCTGTCAAACACCACATTAAGGCAAGAGGGCCGGCTCTTTATTTATTATGCCATCCATTGGCATTTGTCTATAAAAAAATGGCTTTGTTGCATAAAATAATGAGAGGTTTAGATAGTGTTTTTGAGCTATAGGTTTTATTTGACTTAGTAGAAGCTTCCAAGTCGTTTTAAACTGTTGGTTGCTCAGAAGCATTGCTGACTGGTGTTAACAGAGAAGAGGGAAAATAATGGGGAGTATTTTCCATTTCAGCAAATGGAGGAGTGATTTGGAAGGGAACAGAGAAGCATGTAATGGAATTGCGTTGCAGAAGCTAAACTCAAAATGCCTTGAGTAGTTTCACCATGCTACAGATTTTTTTTTTTTTTTTTTTTTGATCCAGTTTTGCCTCATTATTGGTACACTTAAAAGTTGAAACTCATTGCAGTATTGACTCGGGAACTGTTTTCCCACACTTTGCTGCTCATCTCTTGGCAGACAGCTTGTGTCATCAAACTCTGTTTGGTAAGCTGAAACTCGCTGCCTTAGGAGATGTGCTGGAACGTCTGTGGTAATCGTACCATATGCTAACAACTACTTTCAATAGTTTCATTTTTTTAAGTATATTAAGAAAAAAGCAATAGTTATTTTAGTCAAGTCTCTATCTTGAACAGAAGCATTTGCAGAAAGATGTGTTGGTCATCTTGTCTCTGAGTTAGGAGAACTGTTCTAAAAATGTTTTAAAAAGATTTTCATTGAATTGCAATATTAAAACTAGTGATTCTCCTGCGAGAAAGCATTTTGCACTGTGTCCTGCTTGTAAGAAATGCACCTGCTTTTTTTGAGCAAGCTTCACCACAGCTTTCCAGTACTGTCCTCCCATGTAGTTCCACCCAGATCTTGAGGACATTGCTCTGCAAGCCTTCTATTAATTCAGGCCTTTATAGGTAGATAGGTTGTTCCACAAGTCATATTTGTAAGTATTTGCTTGGAATTACACTACATATTGACTACTTGCAGTGCCAGAGGTATATGTGTAACTTTTTAAAGCCTGTAAGATTTACTTAAAGACCTTGGAAATTTAAACCCTCAAGTCAGTCTATAGAACAAATCTGATTGTTCTCAGTTTAGTATGAAAGCCAGGAAAATAGATTCTCAATTCCTTTTTGAAAGGCAAACTCTTCTGTAGCATAGTGCATGGGGTGTCTTTCATGGGCTTTCCTTCTAGCTCTTTTGTAGATTTTAGAGCTTTCCTTATTCAATAGGAACTGCATTAAAAAGCAGAAGTGCTCTTACCAGCCCCAGGCAAACCAGGGGTCTTTGCTGGTCCAATTTCAGGGCAGTTTCTTTTGTCTTCTTGGAGCTGGGCACTGGTGAAATGGCTGAGAAGGAAAGAAAGAGAGATCTCTGTTAGCACAAGTAATTCATTTCTCATCCATCAGTCTGCGGCTAACTGCTGAGCTTTGAACTCACTTTGTCTCAAGGKTTTTTTATAGGCAGTTTGGAAAGTTGGCTGACTTGGAAAGTAGTATTTGTTGCTCTGTAAATGTTATTGTTGTCACTTGATGATGGACATCGGAATTTCAAGAGAATTGCTATCTACAAATTTCTTTTGTATTCCTATCAAAAACTGAAGAGAGCTTTTAATGATTACAGTATGATCATTGTGATGATTATTGCCTTATACATAACATTTAGAGTTCCTAAACTGACAAAGCTTATTAGTTGTAATTATTTAGAAACCATGTAGGAGTTTTGGTGCATTCAGGCTGAAGAAGCAGCTCCTCTTCTGCAGATTTCTCCAGTTTGCTCCTCTGACAGCCACGATGCTTTAAAATGTTGAGAGGACATTTACCTTGCAGGGATGACAACCTGTGCAAACCCCCCAGAGTTTCAACTCCCACAACCCCCCTATGTTGGGAGTTTATAGCTTTCTCAGACACCTGACTGAGGACTGAAATTCCCATCAAAGTTTTCAAAATTTATGGTAAAATGGTTCAATTTCAAAGGGCCGGCAGGCGCCTTGCGGAGGGAGTGTGCAGAAATGTAAGTTGTATTTTGGTGTGAGGGGATGGGGAAGTAGCCACTAGATGCTGAAATAACAGGGTGCTTTGAAAGCTTAGCACAGAGGCAGCCCACAGTGAAATAAGCTGCAGTTGAGTAGTCTGGTTTATAACCARAAAAGCACACAAAACTCGTGATTTGGTCACATTGTAGGACTTGGGAAATTATGGTGAATGTGTTTGGTGGGAAATTGGCTAGCAGTCGTGCCTAAACTCATCGAGKTCCCAGTCTTGAACTCATGCTTGAACTCATGACTGGAGAACATTTGAGAGCTTTATATAGAATTTGGAAGGAGCAGCAGGATCTTAGTTACTAGGCCTCATTGGAGGAAGAATTTTCATGTGGGAGGAGTATGTATGGGACCAAGTTGTTTGGGGATGTGAAACAGGAAAACTGCRCTTTTGGTGAACTTGGTAACATCTCGAAGGTTCAGAAACTTGCAGAGTGATATCTATTTCTTCTTTTTAAAATATTTTAGGGTTTTCTAACTAAGCTAAAAACAATCTGTTCTCCCTTCATCTCCCTCCTCCTCTCACTATATGCAGCAGCTTTTCCAGTGTCACGTGGTTTCTGACGTAGTATGAGCCCAGTTTCATTGCTGTGAAAGCACTGGGGTTTATCTTTATTTTTTTCTCAGTATTTTCTTTTCTGCTCCATCAGTAGTGTTTGTTTTAGTAATACTTCCTTGTTAGTAAGGAAGAAGCCTGTATATTTTATATATAGCATGCTACTTCGTAGGGTAACAATACCTGAATTGTGTTGACATTAAACGAGCGCTCTCCAGCTCTTCTATTTTCTTTTAGTTTCTTTTTAGCATTAAAAACTCTGCTTGTTTCTGAATGTGTGCTACCTGACGGGTTAATTTTGCTGAGCACCAGGCTCCATTTCCCTAATCTGCCTGAGTATTTGCCAAAATTAGTTTTAGGCACAGAAGTGCTCCCCTTCAGGTTTGACTGCTTGTATCTTTAGAGTTATTTAGTAGGTTTTTTGTTGKTGGTGGTGTTTTTTTTAACCAGCTTATCAAAAGGGGATTCAGCATCTTCCAGAGTCAAGTCCATGCTTTGAGCTGGGTCTTGCCAAAAAATGAATGTACCTTCCAATTCAGTTATTTTACATCTTCAGAGAGCTTATGTTAGCAGTGATTACCCGAAAAGGGTAATTGCTGTCCATTGCATCTGTGCCTAGAAGTTGATAAAGGATTTTCTTTCTTTGGCTGCACTCATATTACACAGCATTTGAAAACCATTGAAGTAATGTTGTGATAAAGCATAAGAAACTCTATACAGCAAGCTCTCTTACGTTTTCTTACAAGTTTCTGTAACATGAAATGCTGCTAGATTTGTTTACTGGCACTTATTTTTTCTCTTGGGTATTATAGATGATTCTCTTACAACTGATAGCCCTTCTGTAATCTGAATCACCATGTAGACTTGCTTCCCTGTTTAGAGAGGTGGACATACAAAGCATATGATGTTTATATAACCTATACCACATAACATATGCATGCGCATACCACGTGGTATGCATACCACGTAAATGCATGCTTGTTTGTTTTCAGTCATGTGTGTTAGGTGGAGGAAATCAATTTCAGGTTGTCTTGATTTTTCTTGACATGTTTCCTGCTTCCCTGTTTCAGTGCCTAAAAACAGAGCTCGTACCTGGCTCTTCAAAAGGCGGGTTACCATGTGCGTAGGTTTAGATAACGTGGGGCTTCCTAATGCTTCCTTTAACTAGTCTTTTGAAATGCTGTAGCATGTGATGTGCTGTGTGCTCCAAATGCAGTGGTGCTACCAGGAATATTCTCCCCGGTTGCCTTTGGTTAGGGCTCGTGAGCAAAACCCAGGCCCACATCTGTGCACAGAGCTGGGGTCGCAGCTCGTGCGGCGCTCTGGGGGCTGCAGTGACGTCCGGCCCCCAGGCTGGTGCGGCCGGGCCGCGAGGACGTTGCACAACACGTCGCATTTCACAACTCGCTGCGTCCCCTCAGGACTTCCCGTTTTTTACAGCGGGCTTCCAGTGGGGCCATGCTAGGGGATCATGAGAACCGTGACGCGTCCACTTATCTCTCCTCTGCTCCCATGATCCAGCCTTGAACGACTAGGACGTGTCTTGCAGAAAAGGTGACGTTTTGGTAAGCAAGGAAAAGGGGAGGAGAAAAAGTGGTTAAAGTTGAGCCCTATCCCAAGAACCCAACTCTTATAACTTTTTCTCTAAACCRTATGTCCATTTAATTGGGAAATACTTTTCAGTATTAAAATCACCTTGGAGCATTTTCCCRTCTACAGCTGGGCCAGTAGGTGCCCGCTCCCAGGGCCGGCCTCGTTCATTCAGAGCTGGGCAGGTTTTTCGCTAATACCTTTTGCATCACGCCAGTGACCACCCGTCATTCATATACTACCTTAAAAGAAAAATGCAAAATGCTGTTAATAAGCAGACATGAACCTTAGGTCCACCCAGCCTCGGGTGCTGCAGGGGGCTCAAGCTGCCCGTTTCCCATTGCTTTAGTGAACAGAACGGAGCCGTGAGGCAGCCGCGTTTCCGACGGTCACCAGTTTCTGAGGTGGCTTCATAGTCTACATCGAATCTTGCTTGTAAAGGGTGTCTAAGCAGCCTTCGTTCTGTTTAAAAGTCATCTCAAAAATGTTACTCCAAAGTGCCTTAAAAAAGGCATTTGCTGCAATGAAAAGCATTTGGTGTTTTGAATGGGAGATAGGTGGAGAACATGACTACTTTCCATGTGCTTCCTACAGCTTTCGTTATTTCCTTGGATAACCATCAAAGTTTGCTGATTCTTTCAGATATTCGCATTCTATCTGTTCCCCTWAAATGACCCTGGTGGCTTGAAAATGACGATAATCCTTATTCTGAATTGCAGCCTGCATCACGCACTCATGGCGGGGCCCTAAAATAAAGCGCCAGCAGCACCCCCTTTGCCTGGCAGTCTCCAATAAGGAGCAGGGCCTTTCTGTGTGGTCACCCCGAGGACGCGCGGGTGCAGCTGCCCGAGGGGAGCGTGTGCCGAGGGCCACGAGGAGGGAGGCCGACGGCGCTGCCAAGGCCTGAGGAAAGCGCCGCAGTTAATGGCGGCCGCAGCGAGGGAGGGACCGCCCGGGAGGAATCCCAGCCGCCCTGTCCGGGTGCCCAGCTCGGATTCCCTGGCGGAACGTCTCCCGACGCACCGTGACGGGCTCCTGCCCCTCCGCGCCGAGCGGTGCGGGCGCCGTTTTGGCGCTGCCGGGAGCCCCTGCGGACGGGGCYGCCCTGCGGGAGGGCCCYGCGGCGGCCATGGGCGCCCAGGCCTCGCGCGGAGCCGCTCGCACCGGGCCGCGTGCGGGGCCTTGACGTGGCTCCGTGTCAGCCTCCATGGAGCCCCTTGTCCGTACATTCCTCTTGCTCCTTCCTGCTCCTGCGAGGAGAAGGGAAGTCGATGGCCCTCGGAAAACGGTGATTGATGGCAAGCGTCACTGAGAAACAAAGCAGTCATTTTCTTCTGCTTCCCTTTCCAGCCGTGCGTTTTACAAATACAACTAATAACAACACACAAAAAAAGAGGATCTTGCAAATTTGTTTAGGGCTTTTTTTTTTCCTTTAACGTTCTTAATACATTGCTTTGCAAAATTGTTTTGCAGAGATTACTGCGGTTCCTGCTGTGAAAGTTTTCAGTGATTTAACTAGCTTGCGCTCCTTAAATGCCCTAGATTTGCTGCTAGAGAGTAGGGAGGGGGATATTTTACAGCCAGGCCTCTTGTATTCTTGTAAGAACTTGTTTTTCTGTGACTGTGTAATAAACACCTCAGGAATAGGAACCTCTTCGTGCTTCTACACGTTACGAGTTTCTAGAAAACTGCATCATTTTAGTTCAGGCAGAATTTATGGCAAGCCAGGATGCTGTGTTTTGTCCATTTTAAGGAATACATTTTAGATTAAAGGTTTTTTTTTGTTGTTGTTGTTGTTTTTTTTTTTTTTTTTTTTTTTTTTCCTTAAATCAGAGGCCACTCTTTCCATTCATCAGGCTGCTCATTGATTACCTGCTCTGACTGCTATAAACCTAAATCCCCTCTCCAAACAGGTTCATTCATGTTCCCGAGGCCCTTCATCAAGTATTTGATAGCATATACGTGTTGCCATAGCAATTTGCAGGGGTTAAATGATTGTCTAGGGGAGAGCAATAAAGAAAACAACAGTACAKATCCCGCAGGGTTATTTTGTTTTCCCCTAATGACAGGCAATAGATCCTAGCAGAAGGAGCAGATTCCTATTTTTCCATGCAATGTGAAATCCCATTATAGAATTTTAAATTACCAGTGATATTTCACTGGAGCTTGAACTAGTACTAACCAGCTTACCTCCTGAATATATATATACACTTCTTGAATTTATATTAGCAAGTCTGCCTTGTAATTGTGCCCTGCTGGGTGAAAGGAACCCAAAAGGACTGTTTGCTAGCTCTAGCAGAAGTAAAAACGGGGATTCAAATTTTAAAACTAGAATTACTTTGCCTCTCTTGTAGAGATCAGAATGAGGAGGACTGCAAGAGAGAGCCAAGGGGGACATTTGTTCCTTTTTTTTTTCCATTTTACTTCCACTAAGAGTTTGATTTTGTGGAACATKGGGCCTCTTCCAGTAAATTATTTCAGTTAGCTGATTTTTTTTCTTTTTCCCCCCAAAATTTGTAGCGTTTTTTAAAGTTTGCATTTATTCAGCACCATCTAGTGGACCGAGTGCTATTTAATAGTTCTTGCGGGCTATATAGCAAATGGGAGATCGTGGTCTTCATCTAGCACGGCAGCCTCTCTGCCTTGCCGTGCAGCATCTTCCAGGCGGGAAGACACACACACACACGCACACCTTTTTAGTATCCTTGAACTAAATGCTGGGTAGCRTGTTGGAATTCAAAAAACACTAAAATTGCTTCCTTCTTTTTGTTTCTTTCTCCTCTAGCTCTGGGATTGCACACAGTAAATGCAGTGTACGGAGATACTATCATTATGCCTTGTCGTCTAGAAGTACCAGATGGTCTTATGTTTGGAAAATGGAAATACGTAAGTATAGTTTCCCTTACCTCCCCCTAATTCGTTAGAGCTAGTGTAAGAAGATACATATTTTAGTGCGTGTAAGACTGCAAGATGCCAAGCTAGAGCGTTTCTGCCAAGTAAAAGATACTTATTTCTGTGTCAGACGGCAAGATTACCATCTGCAGAATTTATGCCAAGTATAGATGAGCAGTACGAGGCATTAATCTCATTGTTCAAGACCTAATTTATTCAGGACTTGCCTGCCAGCCAGTGCTTGAGATCTGGCACGTTACCCGGGGCCGTCTCCCTGGTTCGACAGAGCCATCCCTGCGCATCCGAACGCTTTTGTAGCAGCCTGCCCGAGGCTGGGAGCGCTTCATCCCAGGGAAAACTCCATCCCTGCCTGTGGTTGGTGCGACTCAATCCGCTTTCACACCCGGTGTATTTTATGCACAGGGAAGAGCACAAAGCCAAGGTTAGCAGAGTCACTGGGGGCTTCCCTGCCATCCCTGGCATGTGGAGAACAGGGGCACACCATGCACGTGCCAAGGGAGCRATGGTGACCTCCAATAGCTTGTGGTAGAGACACCACGGAATGCACTTGTCCTACATGGATGGCCAAAAGGAGAGTAAGGAGGTCGGAGTGCCCCAAACACTGGGAGCGGACACGGGGGAAAAAGAACAGAGCAGGACAGGARAACAGCTTCTGTGCCTCGTGCTTCTCTGGCTGAGACTGGGGAAGGTGGTTTTCCCACTTCCCTGAAGCTAATTTAAGTCTCCTCTTAAGCTCAAACCAAAATTTTGCATCGGTGAGAGGTAATATGAGGACTGGCAGGGCCGGTTGCMGAGGAGTGACTGCGCGGCCTGTATTTCTGCTCTGGCAGTGGGTCAGTGGGTTTGGGATTAAGATTACATAGTTCTCCTCCTCTTCTTCAAAATAGCACCCCTGCCCCATTTTAATATCCGGAATATTAAATATCTGCCCCTGCAGTTGCTGCATTATCCCCTCGGCTCTTCCCCTTGTACCTGTGGGTTCGCAGTCTTGGCAGCCCCCACACACTGAAGAGTTCCTGCTSCACAAACATGTTTTGGGCTGCTGAGTCAGAACCCTGTGGAAAATGTTTCCATAAAATGGAGGGCAAAAATATTTCAGTTTGTATTTCATTCAAAAGATTCAGGGCCTGCATTTTACAATGAGTTTTTTGGTCTATTGACTTTTCTTAGAAAGACAGAMGTGGATCTCTATGAAGACACAAGGCTATTCTGAGAAAAAGAAATCCATTTTCTTTTTCCAGTGCATTTGGTTTGTWCATCTCAGACGAGTGCTAGTCAATAAATGGAGACATTATGACTTGTTATAACAAGTGCTACAAGTGTGCATACTTCACAGATAACATCAATCGTGATAATAAAAGGCCACAAAATACCGTGTGCAAAAAAAAAGTCTACCGAGTTACACTTGTGGGGAGTTTTTTGACATAGCCCTTACAGTCAAGTGGAACTTGTGCCCATTCTCTCCAGGCAGCTCCCTCTGTGGCAGCACAAGTTATTGGGAGGAGGTTGTTTCCTTGTTTCCTTTCTTTGTTTTGTTTGTTTTGGATAAGGTGGTTATTTCACTGAGTAGTAGAGTGAATGCTCTCTTGGGGGAGTAGAGAGTGCCCCATACACACTGGAAGCAGTGAGAGTTAAGAGCTCATTTGCACCCAGCAGCCAAGTTCTGAAACAGCCCTGTTTTCCCTGACTGATGGGCGTTTAAAATAATCCAGGTATGGCTTTCGGAGTGGGAAAGGGAGAAAAAATTATGGAGGAGCGAGTCGATGCCTCCTGCTTTCTGCCATGACTCTGACACCGCTTGTCCCTTGTCCCAGCATCATCCCACGTCTGCAGGCTCTGTAGTCAGGCTGAGAGATTGTGCTGGGAGCGTGASGAGTATCAGTGGTGCCTTAAGTAGATAAAAGCTAATAGGGAACTAAAACCTCTTCCAGCCCTCAGCACGATACCGAACATAAGGATGGATTCAACTTTTCACCTCGTCACCCTTAGAGGGGGACAGTGACCGTCCCTTTTCTGTGTGTGCAGGAGAAACTGAATCCAGGCAAATGCCCTGCAACTTGTCTCTCATAAAAATGAGTGTTTGATATGACGAGTTTGTGCAAGACTGTGTTCTGTTTTGTGTTCTTTCTTAGGACGGCAACTGCATACTGATGTAAGGAGGATGTGTGGAAAATGATATGTTGCATATTATCTTGAGATGCATAAATAACAATATTTGTATGTATATTCCCGTGGCACAAGCTTTTGGGTCTTTTAGAAACAAACAAAAAAAAAGCTAATTTAGAGTAAAATAGGCAGTTATGCCTGATTAAGTCCTGCATTTGGAATGAATTCTGAATATCCCAGACTCACAATATGAATATGTAAAGCAACTGTCAAAAAAAAAGRAAATAGAAGCTTTTGAGCCTAGCTCGTGAATGCCTCTGTTTCAGACACATTTTTCGTATACACAGAAGTCAGGTGGTGCAGAAACACCAGCCTTGATCACAGAAGGCCCCGTCCTTTCTTGAGATTGAGCCAAAGGCTTGACATTATTTCTGTTGATGATATTCTGGGTGGGTACCACAGCGGTCTTGAATTAGCCCTTATATAACACTTTTTTTTTTTCCTGCCTGTACAGTTGAAATTAATGAGGAGAAAAGCAGTTTCRTGGTGTTTTCAGATTTTTAAAATTACGTTTTTGCACCGTTTGCAGATATTGAAGGATTTACAGATGAGTGCTCACGAAAGGTAGCACTGTTTATCCTTTTATTATAGGAAATGCCCAATGGATCTCCAGTATTCATTGCCTTCAGGTCATCGACAAAAAAGAGCGTCCAGTATGATGATGTGCCAGACTACAAAGGCAGGTTGTCTCTCTCTGAAAACTACACGTTATCCATCAAGAATGCAAGGATCAGTGATGAGAAGAAGTTTGTGTGCATGCTCGTAACCGAAGACGATGTTTCCGAAGGGCCCACGATAGTCAAAGTGTTCAGTAAGTAAAACTAATGGTCACTACCCTTAACAGTCGTCATACCTGAATCTTAATTTAAGGAAACTTTTGTTTAACGGAAAGATTAAAGCCAAAAAGAAAATACGTTCTGCTGGGTAGATTACTGAGGCTAGCAGATTGATGCAGTTTTAAGGAATGTAATCTCTTGGTAACATTTACATAACAGGACTGCCTGCACTTACAGTTTATTCATGATAAGTGCTGGCTCAAAGAGAATTTTAGGCTTTGATAATGACTCACTTATGTGATGTCATTTGGCCTTGGAAATGAAAAATGTAAAATTAGCACTGATTATTTTTCATTTGTTCTCTGAGTGATTTTTTTTCTGTAAGAGAAAAATATTAACTGTGTGTGGCCTGAAGCACTAGATGTCAGTTTAGGCTCAAAGCAGATCCGAGGAGGCAGTGGGGAGTGGAATGAGCCTGGAGCGGGAGGCAGAGGCTGGAGAAGAAGCTGCCAACCCAAGGTGCATGTCCTGCTCCCYGCTGAACTAGCAGGAGGAGGTACCCCCTGCAGTCCTGTTTTAAAGCCAAGAAAGGCTACAAAAGTTTATTCACGTTTTGATAACACTACAGATTATTGATCACAACTGAGATTTTTCTTGAGYTTTGTTTATACATATGTTTTTTTCTTCTTGTTTTTAAGTCAGAAAGTAAATCTCACAGAAACCTGATTTTCTGAGGCTTCTTATTGAGCAGCTTTTGAAGAGCCTCCCTTTTATGATCACTGAAGGCAGATTTTAGATTCTCGAGGCATCCAGTCCATTGAGAAGCGGCAGTGTGCTGTTTACACCCTCCAGCATACTCTGAGAGCTCTTTACAGAGGATAATTTTGGTCTTGAAAGAGTTCTTTGTGCTCTCCAGTGTCCCAGAGACAACAGTTACATCTATATTAGCAGCTTAGTTGCCACGAGGTAGGATCTGTTGAGCTGAACAGTGCTCAGGAGCTGGTGTATCCGCGTGGCGCATTTCAGGGACCTGCACCTAGACTGGCCCCGGGTACCAAAGGAGTGTCGGTGGGAAGCATTAAGGGGATTTCTGGAGCACATCGCTTTGGTTTTAGTTTAACCCCAAAGGACTGATTTGTGGTGTGAATTGAGGCACTGTGAGTCACAGCCCAGACACGAGGGTGGACAAACTGGGGCTCTTCCAGGTGGTGTTTCAGAGCAGAAGCACAATCCTTGATTGACTCCGTAAGGAAGTCTCTTCCTCCTTGTGTGGACTTAAGATGGGCACAGGTGTGCTGAGCTAAAGTTAGATTTTGTGAATGCTGCTCTGTGGCTGTAGTGGGTATCTCAAGCAGCTTCATATTCATATATTGCTTTCTTCAGACTGCATTGCTCTCCACATGCAGGTTTACATGATCAAATTAGGTGTCTAATGTCCAAAGATGATGCTAGCAGGGATAGGCAGCTTCAAACAGATCAAACTTTCACTTGAAAACCATAAATATATTCTAGAAGGGGGGTCTTAAGGAGCTCTTTCAGGGAGAAGGTGTTAGGGATTCTTCAGCATTGCTTTGGCAGGAGCCTGTCAGTGGCATAAATCAGTTTGAAGGTAGATGAGGAGTCGACAGTAATTCCTTTCCCTTGTTTCACTTTGGATTTGACTGCAAGAACAATTGAATTAATGACAGTGGGGACAAGTGTGCTCAGAGCACGCCGAGCAAACGCAGTGCTCCRGAGGAATGATAAGGAATTATCATGTTTACTTATCGCACAGCAGTAAGTATGGAGATGAGACTATAGTATATGGGGAGCGAAACGCTAACTGCTTGAATTAGTGTATGCTGAACTAAATATCAGCGCAGTGCTAATTCAGCCGTGGAGCACAGCTTGTGTGTTTTATAGCCTGCATTAATGCTAATAGAGAAAGCTTCTCTTTGCTAAGGGAAACAAGACGAGAAAATGCCACATATGTCATGTGGCTGACTTAACTCAGCGAGAAAAAATTACCTTGGTAGTTTTTCATTTTGGGCTCCTATCTTTGAGGTTCCAGAAGTAGATTTTTTCACATTTAACCTCCTTGAAGTTCCCTTGTTTTGTGGCATCTCTTGTTTCCCCGCCATGGCTGTTTGCTTGGTGTATTAGTTCRGAAGCAGCCAGGGTGGCTCCCCGGCCTCGCTTGTTCAACCAGCGGTGCCTCTGGCATCCCTGCATCCCTGGAACGGGCTCTGCAGCCTCCTGGATGGGTCTGCTCCAATGCCAGGGGGACTTTCCTGAGGAGCTGCCTCCGTGCCGTGTTGCAGCCGTGGGGGCTGGCAGCCGGCGAGCAGCTGGTGGCCTCCCAACCAGAGCCACCCCGAGAGCAGGAACCCCAGGAAGTCCCAGGTTGTTCCCAGCAGCCTCGCCACCAGGGAGGCAACGCGGAGGCGTCCGGAGCATGGAGGAGGTCACCCAGGAGCAGCCCTGGGTCAGAGGAGATGAGAGGGAGGAGATTAGGCCGGGAGCTGGGAAAGCTGCACGCTCCATAGCTTGAGCTTGGCAGCTGGTGGCCGTGACTGGGAACCCACTGTGCCTGTCTGCGGGACCAGGGAATCTGCACTAGAAGCCCCCTTAATGGCCTGGGGAAACCTAATTTGCTTGAGTGGACATGAAAATGCTTTGTTCTTCACTGGTTCTCATAGAAAATAGGTTAAGCTTTTTGCTTTAAAGCTAGCCAGAGAGAAATAAATGTGCCCATATCTTAAAAAACAAAACARAATTCTTTGTTAGCCCTTTGAAGACATTCTGATGGTTTTGATGTAGGCCTTTGACTGATTCCTTTGTTTGTAGGTTTATTTTTTGGCCAAAGGCAAGTTGTTTGGGAGAGCCAAGTAAATAGCCTCTCCCGYTGCCCCTTTGACTTGCTCTTTGCATCCATCTCTTTGTGTCCCCGTGSGGGTGGCACTGGTATCCCCTCACCAGGCACCCCGAGATCGTCACGCAACGGCACAAGAATCCCCTGGGGCACCATCGGTGGCGTTGGTTGATTGCACAGGAAGCCGGGTTTGGGAAAAGGCGCTGTAAGCTGAAGGGGAAACGTAGGGAGGAAGGGGCCAAGCTCTTCTCAGTGGTGGCCGGTGACAGGACAAGGGGCGGTGGCTGCAAGCTGAAACMCAGGCAGTTCCATCTCCMTGTGAGGAGGAACTTCTTCMCTGTGAGGGTGACAGAGCCCTGGCACAGGCTGCCCAGGGAAGCTGTGGAGTCTCCTTCTCTGGAGATCTTCCAAACCCACCTGGACACCACCCTGTGTCCCGTGCTCTGGGTGTCCCCGCTGGAGCAGAGGGGTTGGACTAGATGATCTCTGGAGGTCCCTTCCAACCTCAACCATCCTGTGATTCTGTGGTGTTTTGGAGAGGTTTGGCCTAGGAAGACACAGAATATGTGTGCCTAATTAAACCATACATTGGAGTGTGAAGACTTCTTTCGGCTCTCTGTTTTTTCCCTTTTTTCCTTCTTACTCTTCACCCCTTATTTTAAACTTGAAGCCAAAACAGTTCCTTTTGGAGATAAAAATTTGCATTCCAGGCTTGAGGCCAAGCTTAATTTTAACAGGCAACTTATATAGTCTGTAGAATATAGTGTTTTATGAGGGAAGCACTGATAGATCCTCCACTTGGGCAAGCTAAAGGGTCCATCTACCATTAAACAGAAGTAAATAGGAAAACATATTGGCACTGAAGAGAAAGTGTATTTTTTTAGAGAGAGGCATAACCAACTCAGAATCAGTTGAAGTACCTCACTTACCCCTTCTATCCATGCTTCTTCAATGTTACATTAGCAACTTTGAAAATAAACTTCAGCAGAATGGTTAGCTGTTTWGTCTGGATTTGCCCAGGGCAAATGTGACAACTCAGCTACAGTGGCATCAGCGTTAAAGTTGTTCTTCGTATTTTGGTACCACTGGTGGGTCCTCCAGCATCTGATCAGAGAAATCAGTCAGGTTTGCTCCTCCTGAACACTGCTTGGTTAGAACATGTTTTGCCAGTCTGCATAAGATTAAGTATGACACGTTTAAGGTTTTTCTCTTCCACCTTCTGTCCATTTCCTAATATTTAGGTAGAATTAACTCCTCTTTTTTTCCCCTAACTAGCAAAGTACAGGCAAGACTGTATCAGGCCTGACTTCCATTTAGCTGCAGAGTCCATTTTGCTGTATCAGAGTGGCTCTTGCTTTTCAAAAAAATGTSTTCTTTTTACCAGCACTTCTGTCCTGTTTGTGTTTTAGAGCAACCATCTCAACCCGAGATCTTGCATCAGGCAGACTTCTTGGAAACAGAGAAGCTGAAAATGGTAAGAGCGGCGCGTTGTGCTCGGCAGAGCCTTGTGCCCCGGGAGCCCCTTTGCAGCCCAGACCCAGACCCACAGGAGGGGTGAGCACAGGGTGCCCGGGTGCATCTATGGGTGCATTTGTGTGTGTGTGTGTGTGTGTGTGTGTGTGTGTGTGTGAGGGGAAGACTGAGCTCCCCAGCCAGGCCCAGCAGAGTCGCTCCCTGCTGCAGCGCCGCTCAGGCCTCGCCCCAGTTGGACCTGAGCCCCACCGCCCGGCCCACTTCCCACTTGTACCCATGCATCCCACGTGCAATTTCTAAGTGTTTAGGGTTGGGCATTTCAACTTGCTAGTAATTTTGCCCCCGTAAGCAGAAATTCTTTCAGCACGAACCCATTTCTGTCTGTTCTGCAGCTCGGGGAATGTGTTGCAAGGGACAGTTACCCGGAAGGCAATGTTACATGGTACAAAAACGGGAGAGTTTTGCAGCCTGTGGAAGAAGGTATGTCTCAGTATCGGACAATATCCCTGGATCTGTAGATGGATGATGTATGTTTGAATAGTTCTGTTTATGAGAGTTGAGTCTAAAGTGTCATTCCTTTGAGGAAAACTACTGATGCACAACGTGAAACTTGAAAGAAGCGGCTGGGCCTTTTGGAGCAGCCAAGCCACACCGTATGCTCTCTCCTGCATGTCCTGTTCTGGCTTAAAAAAACCCACATTTTAAGGGTGTTCTTTCGTGAATCTCTGTTATGTAGCTAGTTGGGCACCTTTATCTAATTTCCAGCTTCTCATTCGGTATTAAATGTCTCAATTTTTGTACCTGTCCAAGAGGGTGTTCTGGATTGTACAGGTCATCTTTTCATTCTACTGGAGGTATTTATTCTCAAGGAGATTCAGGAACATCACTTTTTTCTTCCCTCTCAACTTTGATTTTGCTAGGCTGAACAAGCCATGTTATTTTAACTTCTATAAAATAGGTAATATCTGTGAAATTATGTTAGAAACCACATTCTAACATAATGTGGTTATGAATGTGGTTAGAATAACAGTTCTTTTTAAATGTGGTTTTCTGTTCTTTTTGCCAGCATTTTTGAGGCATTCTGTCTTTACAAAGTAAGCTGAGATTTGTGTTGAAAGAAAACAACAGTCTGCAAATAGATTTCTGTTTTGATTTTAAATCTACAGTACGTTAGGAATATGTGGTGGGTARAACGTTCCTGGTTTATGCTGTCAGTGGCAGTCCTGGCAATGCTTGGGCAATTGCCGTGTTGCTCGCATGTCTGCAGCCTGCTGGCAAGCAGGGAATGGGCAAGGATGATGCATCTGCAGTGGGGGAAAAAGAAAAGGGGCCAAATTCTAGCGGTGTGACACTGAGACAGTGTTTCCTTTTCAGCTGTGGTCATAAATTTGCAGAAGATTGTGGACAAGTCAACTGGGCTCTTCACCATGACCTCATCTCTGCAGTACCTGCCAACAAAGGAAGATGCAAACGCAAAGTTTGCTTGCACGGTGACATACTATGGACCATCGGGACAGAAAACAATGCAGTCTGAACCAGTAGTCTTTGATGTTCACTGTAAGTTATTAAAAATATCTATCGCTGTATGTAACTGCGGGGGAAAACAAAATCAGAGACAGTTTATAAAATTACAGGAAGGTTGCTGTTGTCGGGTTTTTTTCAAAGCCAGTTTACAACAAGAAGATCCAAATACATTTTTTATCTAATTTATAGTTATCTTCAGACTTACCTGAATTCGCTTTCTGGCTAGCTAACATTAGAATACTGAATATGAGCACTGCGCTGACAAGAGGAAAGCAGTAACCACAGTAAGTTACAGTGAAATGGGATTTTTCAGGAACTTCATTGCACCCTCCATTGGAAATTGCACCCTCCATTGGAAATTGGAGGGGTTGATTAGCATGGATGATGCTCTGCTGAGGATCAAAGATGACTCCCTGGGCCTCTGAAATATGCAGTGCATATAGTGAGTATGTTCCAGTGCCCTGAAAGGCTTTTCAGATGTGCCCAAAGGAGCTTCAGCATCACTGGGCTAATGCTGATGCACTGCCTTGCTAAAATGCAGTAGTTTCTCTGCTGCTGTGAGATGGTGTCTTACACATGTGGAATGTGTGTCGTAATGTTAGTGGACTCTGTCTTTCCCCAGGAATTTGTGTAACTACTTATTTCGGGCTGGCCTAAGTCCCCAAGCAGCCTGCTTGCTGCATTGCTGACAACAGGGATGTTATAATGCTGCTCTGAGTAAAGAAAACAGGGATTTGGCAAGACTGGGGCAAGGAGGTCGTGTGGGGGTTAGAGGCTGGGAAAGGCGTTTCAGAGCCTGGTAAAGCAACACCTGTGTCGGGTGCTGGCAGGCAGCAGCTCAGAGCAGAATGAGGGGTTGCAGTGAGGGCTGTTCAATCCAGCATCCAGTAGCTTGTTGTTGGTCGGTAATACCTCAGTGCTAAAGGAACATCTCTGCTTTGGGAATGAAGCTTTAATGCAGACCTCTAGTGTGACTTTAATTAAAGTCAGAGCACAAATTTAAAAGAGGAACAGTGTGAGTGTTTTATCTTTATGAGCAGGCCGCTTCCACTGAGAAAAAGTAGCAGTGAAACTGGTAAAAATGRTGTGTCTCCTATAGCATGGGATTCACCTACTGCTAGTTTTTTACTTAAGCCTGAAGCTTTCGGAAGGCACTGGAAATGCTCTGCAAAAGCCAGGCAACATCTTCTAAATGTACTGTGTAAACACCATGTAACAAAAAGGGCATGAAGTGTAAATCCGTTATGTCCCCAGATTTTCGTTGCTAACAAATTCAGGAAGTTCTGGATTTCATGTATGCCCTGAGAACTCTGTGTAGCTGTCATTTCTCTGGAAGAGTAAAACACTAAATGGAAGTGAGCCACCCAAAACTGGTACATGACTGAGGTCGGAATAGACAAAGTGTGAGGCCTGTCGSATTTGCTGAAATCAGTGTTACGTGCTTAAAGTTTCCCAGCACTGGGGCTTTGAAACACATCATCTGTGTTCTTAAAAGCTCAGTCACGTGGCTGGGTACACAGATGAGCAGCAGCRCACACTGGATTTCTGCAGCCGGCAGCATACCTGCTCCCCATCGCCCGGAAGGGGCAAGTCCTAAGTTTGCGGTGGCCGTGTGCGCTTGTTCAGGTGGCTGCTTGTGTCTGCTGCCCAGGGAAGGTTTGTGCAGCAGCAAAAGCAGGGCAGYAGGTCTCACCTTTGACAACCAACAGCAGTAGCGGAGAGGAAGACCTCTGGAAAGGTCACCATTACCTAGGCAAGAACAGAAAGATTTCAAGCTTGCAGTTTCCATTAAATTAGAGTTTTCTTTAGCTTTTGCTTGAGAAGCTGGGTACCGGGGCTCACTCTTTTCTGTCTTTTGTGGAGCCCCGTGCCTGTGAGTAACTGCTGCTGCCTGTGGCACAAGTTCCCAGGGAAGGAGGGCAGTGGCCAGGCAGGACTGGCCTCCCCCTGCTCGGGGTGCCCTGTTGGTGTCAAGAGGGGCTGTGCTCATCCCATCTCCCCCACCACGTTCATGCCCTGAGCTGCTTCTCCCGTTGGGGATGGGGCTCCTGCCCCTTTCTGTGCTGCACGCACGCCGTGCAGGTGCAGTCGAGGACAGTGCAGTGCAAAGGGAAGCAGGAGGCTGCTCAGCCCTGCGGAGCCATCACGGCTGCAGAAAGCAGCCGCGCTTCCTGCTGCAGATTTAGCCTGTTTGCGAGCCCAGCTGCTTTAATCTGCGTCCTCCGGTGCGCAGATTAATTAAGATAAATTCCTGCCCAGAGAGGGGCAGAGYGGCCGCGCTGCAGATGGGCCGGGAGCGGGAGGAGGGCGCAGGCCTGGTGGGAGGGGAGCCCCGCTGCGTGGCCCTTGTGCGCCCCACACGACGCTGCCGCCCCATTCCTCCCGCCCGTGTCCGGCTGTGCAGATCCGCGAAACTTGTTGTTAATGGATGTCCACAGTTCCTATGGAGAGATTTCCGGACTGGTGTTGTTTGGCAGTAATGACATGTCTGCAATGTCTTCATTTGGTTTGGCTTTCGAATGTGGTTCAGTGCTCTTCATTACCTGCCTCCTCAGCTTATTTTTTTTCTCAGTCAGATGTAATGCAGATAAAAATAAATGCCAGACTCCACTTCTAGGAAATAGAAATCATCTTTTGAGCCTTTTGTAAAAAATATTTTACCTTTTTTTTYCACATTTTGCATCTCTGAAGCAAGTTACAGTACAGAAATGGGGAGTGCACACTTAACACTGCACTTTCTAAGCCATATCTGTATCTCCAAGTTTTAAGAGTGTTTTCTTTTATGTCGGGGCTGGTGCAGTATTTCATAGCCATTTGAAGTCACTGCTAACATGGTGTGAGCGAATTAGCCCCTGGAGAGTTTGGTGCTAGCCATAAGTAACCAGCTTAGTAGCTGTGGGCTCTGCTAAACTGTGTGCTAGCCATAGGTAACCAGCAGTAGCTGTGGGCTCTGCTTTGCAGCTGTGGTGAGCAGGCAGAAGATGAGGAATTTATGTTGTTTCCTGCAATTATAAGATAATTAGGCAGTTAGATAATATCTCAGGTATCAGGTATCTAAATTACTTAGAGTCTTGCTACGTTGGGTTGTGCTCAAAATTAATCATAGTAAAAAGCAAGGTGGGCAAGCTGCCGAGCGCTGCCGTCGCACGGCTAGGAGAGGGAGGCTGAGTCTTCCTCAGGAGGGCCACCAGTTTACTTCAGAGAATGATTAGACAGTCTTTTGCCATTTACTTTTGGGGAGGTATATATCTTCTTTCTTTTCTTTCCAGTTTATATTTTAAATAAAGGCACTGCGCGTGGTTGACTGCAGCAGCCACAAAGATAAAATACTCCTGTGGGAGAAGCTGSTGGTTTGCAAGGGTGTCGTCCTTGTTTAACCACATCCGTTTCCGATCCCGCTGTGTTTGTCTGTGCGGGGAAAATGCCTCCAGGTTCCAGCCCGTGGGTTTTCCTTGGGATACTTCATCCCGTGGCAGCCTTGGGGGAGAGACATGGTTTCTGTCCTTCATTGAAATCAAAGCCTTTAAGGGAGAGTTATCTGGCCAGGTTATTTCCTTTACTCTCRCTTTGTTTTTGAGAAATTAAATCTGGGCTTCAATTTAGGAGGAATAGCACAGGTTGAAGTGTGCTCCTCTTTGCTTGAGAGAAATTACTGCAGTAAAATACAAGTTATGGTTCAAGTTCACTGAACATGACAGAAGCATGTTACGTTTACAGTGTTGTTGACTGCGTAAAGAGGCCTATTATGTTCACCAAATTCATCTTCTTGAAAGCCAGTAGTGATCAGCATATAGAACAGCCCTGGTAGAGCTCCTTAGTTCCTGTTTCTTTTTAATGGAAGAATATTATTATCTAATGTTAATGAAAGGTGCTGAGGACTTCAGTTGTTCTTCTGATTGCTGCAATCATCTGAACAGCARGCTTCACAGAGGACAAGTTAATCCCTCATAATGAAATCACACTGTGAAATTGTCCCTACTGATCGAACAGATTTTGTTTTTAAACACACATATGTTATCATTATTCCTGTTTCAGTTACGGATTTCTATATGCAGATGCTGGATTTCTGTGCARTAAGGCTTCTTTGCAGTGTTTTGATTGGGATACATTTGGGAAGCGTGATTAACTTAGGGGTCTGCTATAAAATACCTACCCATGGACATACCCTCACGTGCTTCATGGTCACCTTGTGTACCCTTTGGGCTTGAATACTATATACCCAGCATTATTGTGATTTCTTTTTTATTTTTTTTGGCAAAGACTGTTAAACGTGAATTTCGTTTTCACAGATCCAACAGAGAAGGTGACTATCCAAGTGCTGCCACAAAGTCGGACCATTAAAGAGGGTGATAACATCACTCTGAGGTGCTCGGGGAACGGTAACCCGCCGCCACAGGAATTCCTGTTCTACGTTCCAGTAAGTTTCCATTGCTGCTTAGGGACATGGCCTGGCTCCTGCCTTCCTGCAGACCCTGCTCTATGTGGCCACCGCACATACCATGCCATGACCAAGGAAGGATGGGACTTGATGTGGCTAAATGGAAGCAGCTGGTGGCCTTTACATCCAACTCTGGCAGGCTGCTTCACCTGAGTTAGCAAAGTATTCTTGAGAAAACCTCCCCTGTCTCCCCAGCCTTAAAATTTTTAGGGGGTTAGGCCTCTTAAAGTTGCTAGTCTTCTTTTTTTATCATGATATATTTTGAGAAAAATGTGGTTTTGAGAGAAGTAGTTTAGCACCTTAAATGAAGTCATCTCATCTGTTGTCATAAACAGACAAACAGCCAGCAGTAGAAGTTTAGGAAATTGTCAGCCATTTTATTGGACCTTCACAGATGAAATTTTGTGCAATTTTTGTTTGTTTATGTAAGTTTTGCAGCATGCCATCACAAACAAGAACTAGGATGTCAGCACAGCAACCAAGTGTAGAACAAACCTGCCAACTACAAAAGAATACAGAAAATGAAAAAAAAAATCATTAATCTTTCTATGATTGCTGTAACCTACAGACAGATTTTCTAAGATTCATACCTTCTTCCCAAATTCTGCTTCTGTCTCGTAGATGATACCGGTTTTTGTTAATGCTGCAGTAGTGAGGAGAGCTGATCTTGAGAGAAGGCGCAAGAGGCAGGATGCTTTCAAGTGTTTTAAAAACATGTAGCTCTCTGAATGTARCCTCATCCATTTTGAACTCCTGGCATCTTTGAATGGTTGAAGAGCAGCAAGGGGTAATAAAAGCTGAAGCTGCCTTACCTCAGCTTGGCAGTTAGGTTCGGCAGGAGCAGAACTGAGGTTTCCAGTCAAGTGTCCCTTAAACTAAAGCAATTCCAAGAATTCACTGTATGTGGGAGGGGGCAGCACAGGGTGTCTGTCCTTTCTCCGTCATCACAYTGAGCGAGCTGAACATCCCAGTTTGTTTTATCTGCTACCTGGAATTAATTCTTTCACTCAAGGGGAGCTGGAATTACTGGTTTCTTGGCAAAATGCGTGGGTATCATGACAGTCATGGAAAATATCCTTCTGGATTCAGAGATGGGAACTGGAGCTTCATTCTGCAGTTGTTCCAAAAACTGGCCTCTGTAAGTCAGGTGGCTGCGATCAGGTGGGAATTGAACAGCTGGAAAGCAACGTTTTGGCTGGATCAAAACACCAGTTTCTGTAGGGATCTATACRTAGGGTAGTGATGTACTCTGAAAGGCTCCTATCCTGAAGTGGCTTGAACAGGGCTTCCTTAGGCTGTTTAAGAATGTGGACTGCACTTTATGATTCTTCCTAAATGCAGTGTATCATTTTTAGATACATTTAGATTTAGAAACACAGTTTATTTTGCTATGGTAGCTGCTCTTAACACCTTTTCAGTAGACTCTTTCAGGCTTCTGTTTTCTTCTCATCATCTTCCTGTTAAAGTTGTAGATTCTCTATTTTGATAGCTCCTTAAAATAGGGTTCGTCTTGCAATTCAAAGAGCAGGTTTTTAATTCCTGGAATGGTTTTTAAAACTATGCAGCCAAGCAGAAAATAAACCTTAGTATTTTTAGTAGGAAACTGCATTTCAATGATGCTAAATCTATATGTATTTTAAATGTTAAATCTAGTTGTGTTTATAGAATTTCAGGATCCTTTTAATTCCATAATCCTCCACAAAATAAATGTTTTTAAAGCAGGCTTGTCTACAGCCAATATTTCGTTTTCCGTGCACAGGGAGAAACAGAAGGCATAAGAAGCTCAGATACTTACGTAATGACGGACGTGCGACGCAACGCAACAGGCGAATACCGGTGCTCCCTGCTGGACAAAAGCATGATGGACTCGACCACCATCACCGTGCACTGTAAGTCGCTGCATTCGGTAGCCTCTGGGTCCCTCTCTCTCTGCTTCCCCGCTCACTTACAGGAGCAGAGTGCTGCAGCTTGCTTGAAGTTCTGTTCTTTTTAAATTATTTTAAGGTGTTTACAGTTTCGTTGACTTAGTTACARATTCACTTTATGAATCCTTCGTGTGGGGTATGATGCGGCTGCACTGTGATGCATAGTGTGTGTTGGGGTGTTTCTGTGCACACACACAGCAAACAGTTCTGCTCCAACTCTGACTTTGAACGTGCTGAAACACACAGGCTGCCCCCAGTGGTRTCACTCAAGGTCCTTCTTCAAAGTCAAATTCACATTAGTCTGAAATCCTTTCATCTTATCTCAATGAAGGCAGCATATAAGGAATTCAGAAAAGAGACTTAGAATTTTATAACATTCACAGAGCTGAAGTTTCGTTTTTTAGCCTTTCCCGGAATCACAGGACCATGGAGCTTGGTAAAGTTCCTTTAGCAGGATACTCCCACTCCAAAACTGTTGCTTTTAATCTTCCCTTTGTGTGAGAAAAAGAGCAGCAACTCTTTTAAACTTGGGAATCCTATCACAAGCTGTAGAACGGGACCCAGCCCAATTRTGATAATTTTCCCTGGAAGCCCTAATGGTCTCCAGTCTTCCCAGTAGCATAAATACCTTTATAGATTCAGAGGGACATGTTTAAATGCTCCCACAGTACATACTTTTACATAAAAATAAAGTTCATGTAGAAAAATAAACAACTCTAGACAAAAACAATAGATGTCTACATGGATATTTCCTTTTCCTGTTGATGTCAGACTTCGCAGTTTGTCTACTTATTAAAAAATGTTTATCTGACTATAGAGCCTTTCAGTTGTACTGTCTGCTTGTCTTACTCCACATTATCATGTGTCTCACGCCCTAATAAGGTTTGATGATTTCTACTGTGACATATTTTTATTATTTTGTACTGCTATAWCTGCTTGCATGTTCTTTTTTTTTCCCCCCGATGAGATGAAACATATTTGTAATATATGAATGATGAYATATTTGATGAACAGTGTGTATTTAATAAGGGCATCTACTATTTTACTGCCCATTCCTGCAGCCAAGGATCAGGGTATGTTAAGTGTGGGGAGAGGTCTGCAGTGCTGCAGCTCCCTGCCCAGTGCCCACGTAGCCAGGGTGCCCTCCCAAGCCCTTGCCAGTGTTTTTGCTGTGGTACAAAACAGCAAACAGCCTTTATTGTACTCGAGTAGACTGCCTGACTACTTGGCCTTCCACAAGCAGACACTCCAAAGAATAAATTCTTCAAATCTAGGTTATTTATAACAAGCCAGGTTCGTTTCTGTGCTATTTTATGTGCACGTCAGAAGAGCTCTGCCGTACCAGAGAATCCTGTGTTTTCCTGGCAGAGATCTTCCCAGGGTTGGCAGCTGGCTGGGCAGTTATTCAGAAGGCATCGAGGGCAGCCAGCACCTTATTCCATTTTTTCTTTTTTTCCCCCTTAAACAAGCCCCTCCCTCCTAAGTAAAGTCTTTTCCAAAGTGAGGCACAGTGGCTGGGAATACTCCAGTAATTCCTGAATATGCCAACTGTTGCAGCCGTGGGACAGCCTGGATCTGAAAGGTGCTTTGGTGGTTTGCCTTGTGCTGCTCTAAAGCATTTCCACAGCAAGTGCTGTTGAAAGGAAAGCTCTTCTGAAAAAGTCATAAAAGTGAAATAATAACTTTAATATAATTTTTATATAATTTAATATAACAACTTTAACTTAATAATCTCTTCCTTTTTTCCTACTGCTTTCTTTCACATGAATTTGCTGGCATACCAGAGTAATTGTCGATATTTTTGGCATTCAGTATACTGGTTTTTGGTGTTAGATCAGAATAATTATGCCTTCCTGCTTTTTTTTTCCCCTTGAAATAATGCTAACTCCTGATGAATCCTACCGTCGTCTTTTGCACAATTTGGAATTGAATTCTGTATTGGTGGGTTTGCTTTCCTGCTTCCTTTYTCACATATGGATGAGCATTCCTGTCTGTGATGTAACACTGGAAAAGTTTTCATTCTGAGCTCAGGGCTTTTTATTTCCATACTTCTGATCTCAGCATTCCAGAWTCGTGATTTTCATAAAAATGGGCAAGGTGGTAATTCCTGTTTCCATCTCTGACTCTATTTCTAATAATTTTTGTTCTGTATCAGCCAGTTAGGGCACTGGCTATTAGAGCAGGTAGTTCCACCCATAGTCCTTTTTCTTAGGTCTTACTGGAACTGCACGACGCCCCGGCAAGCAGCTCAGTGAGACTTCCTTTCTGCCAAAATGTGTGTTCCAGGGTTGCAATCTTCCAGTAAATTCAAAGGTCTTAGAAATTTGTTATTTCTGTTTCGGCATAGATACTTCTGATATTTCTGTTTTCTTGCGCTACAGGCATTTTGAAAATATAGAAGTCATCTTTGGGGGGCTGCTGCTGTACCTGGAGGGTTGAGACTCSGTGCACGTGCTGGGCACTGTTCCCAGCCCGCACAGGGTATCCCATCCGAGACCTCCTTAAAGSCTCAGAGACAGACCTACCCATGCAGTGCAGCTTAGGAAACCTTAGCAATAGTTGCCCTAGCTTTCCCCATATCATTCCATACCACGACAAGGCGCCCTGCCTTGTCCCTGTGGTGCTTGGTGTGCAAGGACAGCCCTGAAGCCAATGCAGGACTTCGAGGGAGACCACATTAAGAACTGGCAGATATTGACAATGGTGCCTAATGAGAAGTTTGTTTACAAAGTTTCAAAGCCAAACCCATGAATGTAGGGGAAGTTCTTGCAAGCGAGTTTTTCTTTAAAGCCTAAGAAGATCAATTTTGACAGTCTTCTCTATGGCAAGAATTATTTTCCCTTCATACTTCTGTACCCAGCACAGATTACTTACTAATGAAGCATGTAAGTTGAGAAGTAAAAGTATCTATATCACATTTCTTTGTGGACCCTACAGATAAACTGGCAGAATATTAATCCAAATCAAATTGCTCTATGGAGACTTCCTAGAGGGAATCCAATGCTAAACAGAGGCTTAATTCTATACTTGCCTCCTAAATCACCTCACAAATTCTGCTCTGAGCTATGCAGTTAGACTTGCATATTATAAATTTGTCTGAACTTCTGTAATAACCTACAGCAGTGTGCAAGAGGGACTGTAGTCTCAGTTCTACCACCAAAAGCGAGGGGCACAGCCAAGTTCCCTAGGAAGAAGCCGGGATTGAAGGATAGCTCCGGGCTGAGTGTCAGTCTTGCCGGAGATGAAGGCCAAAAATTTAATGAGTTCCTGCTTCCTGTGATGTGTGTGTGTGACAGGAATGCCTCTCGAGTGCTCTCCTGTGATCTCCTGAGTTGGAGGGGTTAGCCTGCTTCAAAGAAATCAGGGCTTAAGCAGATGCTGAAAGAGTGTCACTCCAAGAAAACAATCCTCAGCTTTTTCATCCACCTCCCCTCTACGGTGGTAGCAAGTACTCAGGCATAACAGAGCAGAAAGGAAAACATCCTGTGAGCCATCTGATAAAGTACACACAAATATTCAGCRAGTCGTTCTTCTACTTGTAGAAGAAAAGGTAGGTTTGCTAGCTTGGGGAGGCAGGGAAAAGAGGGACAAGGCATCCTCTTAAATGCAGAGGAAAAAGGGAAAAAAAAATCATTTACCCCCTTTGATGAGATCCCTGCTCGTCCACAGGTGCAGGTTTTGTGACCTTGCGAGACAAGGCATTAGCCTTGCCGTGCAGGGTGTCCCTGGGTGTGTGTGTCCCTGGGGGTGTGTGTGCACATCTGTAAGCTGACCAGGCACCTGGGCTGCTGAGCCTTGCAAAACAGAAGCAAAGCAGATGTTTGACTTRGCAAACCCTGCTCTTCTTTCAGGGCAGAGGATTTGGGAAAGAGCGAGGCTTAGGCAGCCAAATCCACGTGCTAGGAAGATCTAACAGAGCATTCCCTGACCTTGCCAGCATTGTGTCTCAGCCTGCTTGGTGCCTACACRGCCATCGCTGCCTCTGTGCAGCTTCCCTGGAGCCCAAATAGGTCAGGCAGAGCTTGGGCCCTGAGCTGCACAGGGACAGTGAACGGTGCTCTTCAAGGTTAGGAAGGAGAAGAAAGGAAGCCAGCGACCTCATGTGTGGCCTCCCAACCATCTATTTCAGTCTAGCTTGCCCTTCCASTCAGTAGCGTGTCTTATCCACCCTCATCCTCTTCAAAAGCTTCTCCATATGCTCAGGATAAAAATGAACTTGCGTTATCAAATTCCAGAACTTCACCTTTTGTCCTCTCGCCCTCTTCTTCACGCTCTTCTAAGTAACTGTTTGAATTTTCTGGCCTCACCTGCATGAGCCGTCCCCTGAAACTACATTCCTACCTAGCTCTTAACAACCTACCCTCAGAGCAATCTGTGCTTCCCCTTTCAAGAGCTATTTGAAGGACTCCTGCCACTTCATGTGCCTCCTTTCAGGACTACAAAGTGGGGAAAAAAAGGTATCCATTTGTCTAGTGATCAGTGAAGTTTCTCTCTTACTTTTAGCTTGTACTTGTACCAAGAAATCTATGTTGTATGAGGCTTATTTTAGAATAATGTCTTTTCGTCCTTACTTCTAAAATTGACTTAGATTGTATTGGGGAAAAAAAAAAGAAAAAGAAATTGTGAATTTAATGAGTGCAATTAGTCAGATTTCCTTTCCTTGTTAAGACTCTGAAATGAGGCAGCGTTCTGAGATAAGCCTTTTGATAAATGYTCTTCCTGTTGCAGATTTAGATTTGCAGCTTACGCCTAGCGGAGAAGTCACCAAACAGATTGGAGAGGCCCTGCCTGTGTCATGCACAATTTCTTCTAGTAGGAATGCAACTGTGTTTTGGATAAAGGTTAGTAATTCATATACTTTATCTGCATATTCATCTCTTAAGATTACTGCCATTACTTCAGTGTTTTGGAAGAGATCAAGCCTTTTTCATTGGATTTGATTTAAAGTATATGCTAAAATGAGTGTTGTTGCTAAATTAAGAGATAGTGACTCAAGTTGATGACTAGTTACTGTAATTCTGGCATTGATTTTTTCAAATGCGGATAAGCAATTTTGGATGCCTACTGTAACMCTTGCAAGGATCAAGTACTTCTTTAAATGGTCTATACAAGGCCCTTGAGAATCAGTTCCTAATTAGAAGGGTAGCCCCACCGGAGAAATTGGAGCCACAGATTTCAGTTTTTCTATGGCTTCCGTTGAAAAGGACAAGGCAGCTTGAAAGATTAGATACTGGTGACTGGCTGTTTAGTGAGTAAAACTAAATTGGTAAAAATGATCACTTAACATAGATAGTTTAAATCACACCTGTATTGATAGAAACCAAAAGAAGTGATATCTAATGGCCGTTTTGCAGCATATGTTCATCTCATAAGCTTGCTTCCTAGGGGAGAGGTATTGGCTTTTTTTCCTATCACAGCTTGTACCACTAGTATGTTTGGACAGCTAACTTGATCCCACCTGTGCCCCATTTTTGAAAGCAAATTTGATCTAGAAGAAGGATCATGGTTTAAATAAACCTTCAGTAGTTTCTGGTTCTCGTGCTATCATGTTGCCGTCACCTTCTGAAACATAATGGTTAATGGGCAATACTCGAGCACGAGGGGTCTAATGCAGCGAAGAGCATAAAGAATTCTGTTGAATCTCTTCATGCTTTTCATTTAGAGATAATGTATTCTGGGTTAGAATCCATAGAGACTAACTCCCCACTTTAACAGGACAACACCAGAATGCAAACGAGCCCATCATTTTCCAGCCTTCAGTATCAAGATGCTGGAAACTACATCTGTGAGACCACCCTGCAGGAGGTTGAAGGGTTAAAGAAAAGGAAGACGCTTAAACTTATTGTAGAAGGTAAGGGAGCATGATTTGGAATTTCCCTGTTCAGTGATAAACTAACAAAATGGTTAATTATAATATTGTTCTTTCAGGAAAACCTCAAGTCAAAATTACAAAGAAAACTGACACAAATAAAATGTCTAAAACAATTGTCTGCCACGTGGAAGGTTTCCCCAAACCAGCAGTGCAGTGGACAGTTACTGGTACTGGCAGCATCCTAAACAAAGCAAGTATCTTTCCTATTAACTTACTTACAAAAAGATAGGTGGGATTTAATGTCAAGGGAGGTTTTCCAGGTGGGGAGATGAACAGCACTCGGTCTAAGAGAGGGTGGTGATGATTGTACCTGCATGGATGGCTGCTGATGATAAAGAGCATGACTGCAGCAGCTGAAGGCACAGAAGATCCACTTGGCTACACGCTGAAGCTCTAGGGGAAAAAGAAAAAAAATAATTATTAATGTATTATTTATAGTAATATAATAAATTTTCATTTTATAGTAATATTTATTATAGATTATTATCAGAAATTAAATGTGCCTTTTAAATGGGTGCACTTGCCCATTTTCTCTGGTTGATGTGATGATTTTGTCATTGCCTAATGACTTTATTCRTAATGATGGAACTATCCAACTTATTTTAGAAAACAGGTGCTTGATGTAAGCATTGACTGGGGGAAATGCTATGGACTACACAAGTCATAAAACATGATCAGCATGGCCACTTTAGACCTTGCAATTCTCGTCCTGATTTTTGTGATTGTTTTTGTATGGTTATACCCATCATTTTTCATTGGTAAGAGAACCATAACACCATCATCCTTTGGGAGAAAAAAAAAAAAAAAAGAATATCCATATACAGCAGGAAAAATATCTGGAAAACAAACAGTCTAAAGTATTTGCACATTGATTACCAAATCATATATGAAGAATTGCCACATTTTGCTTTAAAGGGAGAAATAAATTAGGCATCCATACAAGCAATCAGAGACTGGATGTACAATGCACAGTCCATCTGTACATGTTACTAATCCCGTTAGGTTTTGCTTTAGTCCTACGAGAGTGATGTAKGGTCAGCAAGGTCAAAATTTGTCCATTCACTGCAGCTATAGGGCAGGAATTGTCTTGAAGCTATATAAATAATAGACAGTAATTTTTCTGGGGATTGCATTAATCTAAGAGCGACGTACAGCAAATTTAAGGAGCAGCTCCACATCACAGTGTGGATACTGCAGGTACTACACATAGCTTGGCAAGTAGTACTTAAAGTAGAAATGACTGAGGAGCCTGATGTCAGAAAGTGGAAAATTTGCAGTCATAACTCTTATTATAAGGGAGTATAAATGCAAAATAGTGAGAGATTGAGAGAAATGAGAACTTAGAATCTCTTAGAACTTCCATATTTCCAGGAGAATTTTGCCACTAACAATATTTTAGAAATAGTTTAAAGAAACAAAAACAAATGCAAAAAGTGATTACATTTCTTCAAAAAAAAGTCTCTCTACCAATGTTCTTGTTTACACAAGATATAATACAGATATAACTCTATATCTTGGCCAAAGTATTTTCTTGTAAATATTCCCATATTAATAAAACAGTGACATGAATATTTACAAGAAAATACTTTGACATACTGTTATTTCAGAAAGAAATACTTTCAATACTATTCAAAGTACTTTCRATTGTATATTTAGTGCTGCATGCAGTATTTTCCTTTATACTTTAAATATAAGTTACTCTCTGTTGCTTTTAAAAGTAGGAGTTGATAACAGTTTCCTTCCAAACATTTCCAGTGTATAATACAGGTTCTTTGCCGTTTTAAGGATACTAATCTTCTTTTATTGATATTTGTGTTTTTTGGGGTTTTTTAAATAGACAGAGGAGACCAAATACGTTAATGGAAGATTTTCCAGTAAAATTGTAATTGCACCTGAAGAGAATGTGACTTTAACCTGCATTGCAGAAAATCAATTAGAAAGAACTGTAACCTCCATGAATGTCTCTGCTAGTGAGTATCTGCTAAGACCATTTCCTTAAAGTTGTTTTTTCAGATAAAGTGTCTGCCTTCATAATCCTGTGAAGAGTAGGACAGCAGAGCACTGACAGTGTTAAGGTCAGACAAAAAAATCTTTCTGTTTTCAAGTCAAGCAATCAGTAAACCAGCTTGGATTAAGAGTACATAGAATTTGTTGGTGAGGCTTGAATGAAAGAATTTAGTCATCTTAATGAAGCTGTGTTACATGGGCAATATATGATTTATAAAATTTGCCTTTTATTTCTTACTAAGTGATTGTCATCTGATAATCTCTGAATTTTATCATTACTGGTAAGACTTGATTCAGAACAGAATTCAGCCACACTGGATTTTAATTAAATGTCCATTTTCAATGATGAAACTATTGTTTATGAAAGGAAAATGTGGAAATGCATAGTTGGAAGTATTTATGAGATTAATATTAAAGTTTTTGAATAAGATTCTTCAATATGATATATTATTACAGCCATAAAGCAACGATTCCTGCTTAAAGATGAGATTGATTACCTTGCTTTTTGGCAAATGTTGCATTAAGTTTTATTATTTCTGTCACTGCTGTAACTAGACAACTGTTTTGAGAAATATTGCAGCCTAGGAAAAGAATGTAATTTTCTGGTATCAACAAATTTTTTGTTTTTAATTTCATTTTAACATTTTTCATTTCAGTAAGCATTCCAGAATATGATGAGCCAGAGGATAGAAATGGTATGTATGTCTTTCCAGCTCCCTAACCCGTTCTCTTGAGTGCCTTAGTTCAAGACATACCACTTTACACAGTGGCTCACACCTGGACTTGATTTGAAATAGCTAATGCCATGTAAGGCTAAGAATGTGAATAATTTGAAGCTTTAAATATTTTTAAGGACCATGCTTATTGTTATTTTTTKATTTATTTTTTACTTTCCGACTCCCTTTCTTGTTTTTGAACATAATTTTGTAGAAATTGTGTAATGCTTTATGTTATCGTAGCTCACCTCATTAACTTCTTCTTCTTTGCTTCAGATGACAATAGAGAAAAGGTTAATGACCAAGCAAARCTAATAGTGGGAATTGTAGTTGGTCTTCTCTTGGCTGCTCTGGTGGCAGGCGTTGTCTACTGGCTCTACGTGAAGAAATCAAAGTAAGAATTTATGGAAATTTGGATACTGTTTTTTCTATAAAATAATCAAAAAGGGAAACCAATATTTACCTGTTTACTTCCTGCAGCATTTTTGTAGTCTGAGTGGGGAAAATGTTACCATCAGTTAATTGCTTATAAGAAGGAAACTTGCTACCTCTTTGTGGCATGTCCTGATGTTTAACGTGACACAGAGCTTTTCCTACCTCTTTCCTTGTGCGGACACAGCCAGTGAGGCTCTGTTTCCCAACAGCCAAGTCCCAAATCTTGCATGTAAATATTGTATCTGCTGGGATAGCTCCTCTGYGTGGTTCCACTGATGCTAGAAACTGTCTGCACTTACAAGCTGAATAGTGCTTATGCTTAAAAAATGGAATAGATGACAGGAAGGCTCAGGAAGGAAGGAGAGAGGTGCTTAATTCAATTGTTCTTACACAAGCTCAACCTTGTGTTGCTGAAAAACTAGAAGCCACCATCCAAATCACTGTGTTTTTGCCATCCTCCGCATAGCACGGGATTTGCCAGGGGAACGTGGCTTGTGAGTTGGTCATCACATACAGTCACTTCAGAAACTCAGGTGGATGATGTCAAAAAGAAACCGTCCTTCTCCATCCTCCTAAAAGTGGCCATTGCCATGCCCTTATCCACAAGGGTTTGTCCCCAGGGAGAGCTCCAGGCCGATTCATACTCCAAGGGTTCCTCAGAGCTAATCAGGGCCGTAAGGCAGTTTACGTAACATATGCAACATATGCATAATGTATACATACATGTATACATATTTGCCAGCGGTGTTAAACTTCAGGTGCCTTTTCATATGATTTTCAAATTAAAAACATTAATGAACCTATATCTAGAGTGCACCACTGGAATTGTACTAGTAACAAATGTGTTTGATTGGTGTGAAAGCACAGCAAGGAATTCTCCATCTGTTTGTAGTGGRGAACGATCATTTTTGGAAATTGCATAAGGATTTTGCTCCGGTTGCAATGCAGCAGGTTTTGAAAGTTTTCCAAATAAAGAATGACCAAATACAGAACTCCATTCAAATTCTATAAGGAGAATATAAAAGAAAAAAGGAAACCCACCATGTTATTTTATGCGAAGTATGTGATTCTTTTGGTAGAAATTGAAAAGTAATAACACTGTTGAGTTCTTCCTCGCACACTTCATTATTCGCATAGTAAATGTTTTTTTTGACACTGCTTTTCAAAAATAGGAAAGTTGAAGCATGAAACTGAGCAGGGTTTTTTGTTTGTTTTTGTTTCAAGAGGTGGTAAAGGTAAAAGGCAGGTATATTTTTCATGCAGTGGTGGGAGAGCTGACAAGAAACTTAACTTACTGACAGTAGCTGATAACTTAAGATACTGTTTTCAGATTCAAAGACAGAATATCCTGTATTCTAAAACGGACAGCATTCTTTTTCTTCTTTTCCTCATGCTCAGCTGCCTTTCTGCAAGCTTACAGTAGAAATCAGGTTAGGACTGATGACACAGGTTCACTGGGAACAAAACAATTCCTGTAAAGTTAATTGCTAGACTTCATACGTGGCTGGCCTCTAAAACACTGAATTGATACACCGTGGTTGACAATCTTCTCAGCATCTGTTTGAGTTGCTCTGCTGTCCTCCCTGCTTTCTGCATGCCATGCTTGCAGTAACAAGCAGTGTGTCAGTACCTATTCTCACAGAGTTTGCAGCACAAATGGTAAAAGTTGTCCTGGCAAAAAAGCACYTTATACCTTTAGACACAACCTGTGTGTAATCACAGGCCTCCAGCTTCACACAGGCCGAGAGTTTGTAGTTACTTTTTAACGTACCCTTGAACAGTAACTCACCTAATCTCTATCCCCAAAGTGACGCCAAAGGAAAGTGTGAGAAGGCAGCAGCACAGACCTTTCCAAGTCTGCCGAGGCAAGAAAAACATTATTTTTTTCATTATTGGTGTTGTGGTTTGTATAATCCTCTATTGTCTTGTCATCTGCACTAAGTAGGAATTATACTTGTACCCTTGGAATATATTCACAGTAAATCACTTGCATAGTTGCTCACTGAACTCACTGCCTCAGCCCCACTTGATACAAAAGCCGATTGTTGCCACATTCTTTGCACCGTGTTACCCCATAAATCAAGGACTCTCCTCTATTCCACATGCTGCAGGCAGCCCCCTCTCGTGACGCTGCGTCCCTCTGCCTCTGCAGAAGGCCAAGGACAGAGGACTTCTCCCCTGCTTCCAAAAGGATAGTTTGTTTTGCACTAAGCAGCATGTAATTTAGCACTGCAGGTTCTTAACGAAGTTCCTCTGCTGTGCCTCAGCTAGGCGATGCTGGTACCCTCATCTTGGGTATATCCTTTATTTACAGTTTTCAGGTTGCCAGAAATAGTTCAGGGTACTGGAAAATGAAAAGGAAAGAAAAGGTTTAGAAAGAAAATAGTGCATCTGCATATAATAACACATCTGTAATAATAATATAATGCATCTGTAGCCCTGTTCTCTAGGCATGTAGGATTTGCATTAGATGGGATCTTCATCCCGCTTTTGAAGATCAGGTTTGGAGATGCACAGAGCTCAAGCCACAGTCCAGGTTAAGCTGAYTGATTTAAAGTGGAGTGAAGGAAAATTCAGCTGGAAAATCTGAAGTTGCAGCAGCCTGAAGGTTGCRCATGCTCAGAGCACATCATCCTGTCAGAATTCTTCCTAGGTGCCAGTAACCAGGAATGTTACTTGATAGTCTCATTGCAGCTGAAATTAGACACTTGAAGCAGAGCAGTTATGTTTCCTGATGTTTTATAGGAAATGAATGTACARTAACAAATGTGGCAGGTCAAGTACGTAGAAAATTTGCTCTGTGTTTTGTACAAGAGGCAGCACTTGCGTTATTTGTGCTATTTGTTATGCAATTGGCATCTTCAGAGTAAACCAAGCTACAAACTTCTGAAAGTGTCAGTTAATGCCACAAATCTTGTATAAAACTGGCACAGATTTAATGCAGAAACAGCTAGACCTTGATCACTGGAATATTTTTCTAATCTCTGTGCCCTTTTCTGCTCATGATTAGAAAATAATTGGAAGAGGTGGAAGTCAAGATGGGGGAAATGGAAAGAGTTTGCAAATAATCCAGGTTTGGAGGTATAATACTCCTGTAAAACCTGTCAAAACGGTTTGGCTGAGTGCCTAACACGCCTTTCAAAAGTCAGGCAAACATAAAATTCATGGCTTTTGCTTTAGCACCCAGAACTATACCTAAATGTATTTTCTTACCTGTCATTATTCCAAGTTCAGGTAACAAGGACAAACAGCACTATGATTTTTCTTCCATATGCAGAATTGAGGGCGAGACTCTGAGATCAAAAGAAAGTGTGAGTTGAAATACACAGACATTTTTTGAGTAAGCTATACGCAGTCTGTATATTTAATCTAAAACTGGCAAAACAACGGAGATAACATTTTCTATTAGCAGTAACATTTTTGAACAATATCTAAGATGCATGAAAATAACTTCCCCCCACTCCCCTGCATTTAAACAGAAAAACTTCTTTTTAGTACTACTTACCTGTAGAGATTTCGATTATGATTCCCAGAGGATAGTTTAGTCCTGAAGATAAAATATCAGCCATAATAATAGCAGGATCTCAGAATGCTCTCTGTTATACAGATGAATTAAAAGAACAGCTGAGATATGTAATTAAATAAACCTATATTATAACCTTATAACCTATATAGTTACATAATACAGTTACATAATATGATTAATATTATAACCTATATAATTACAGTCCCACTCCTCACAAAACTATGGCCAGACTAGCTAAAAGAGCAGGGCAGGCCCACGGCCCCGGGTTGAGCTGATGGGGGTTGTCCGGCGCCTCCGKGTCACCGGCAAGGAGGGCTGAAGGCCAAGCCTGGAGCCGTCCGTGTGTTCCAGCCCCGGGGCTGCGGAGGCCGGAGGAGCGGGGCCAGGCTGAGGTGGCCGCGGCAGCCTCACACCTGCAGCCTGCTCCAACCTCCATGGGGCTCGGGGCATCCCCAGTAGAGCGCTGCCTAGCTCCCTTTTCACCCACCTGAGTTTAGGGAAGATACAGGTAATACTGAGTGAGGGGAACACCAGTTTCATTGGACGCAGGCCTAAAATAGTTTAAAAGAAAACTTGACATAATTACAGGGCCTCCTGTTTTTAATCATTGAACAGTAATAACTTAATCAAAAAGCTGGTTACAATTCCTTCAGTTATTAGGTACCAGCTSTTAAGTATAACTATCTATTAAATCTCACCTAAGACTGAAATTACTTCAGGCACTGTARAACTCCTCAAGAGCTAAGGGGAGGTCTTGCTGGGCCATACCAACCATGGCTCTAGCCCTCTGCCTTCTTCCCAGGGCCCACGTAGGAGGGAGCCTAAGGCAGCGTAAGACCAGGGCACGCATCTAAAGTGGTCGCTTTAGAGCCTCTCGCTTATTGCGGCTCAGGTTGATGGCCGAGCCCAGAGCATCTGAGCATATCCTCTCTGTCCCTGCTGGCGCCAGCTTTGAAAGCYTTGCTCGCAGGAGAGACGTGTCATTCACATGACAAGCAAATGCTGTGTGCTACCTAACGCAAGCACATTTGGGTTTTAATTTTAAATGTTTCTTATTAAAAAAAAAGAATTAGGAGAGCCTTGTAAAAGGGTATTAAACTCACAAAAGGAATTCAGTCTTCAGCAAAGCACTGGATTTTCTTCTTTGTTGTATCTTGCATCCTTCCATACAGATTCAGTCTCAGGTTCTGAGATATCAGAAGAAAGCAGAAAGTTACTGCACGATAGGAACGTGCCACTGTAGACAGGTTACTTGGTGACCTGATCGCAGCCATTTTAAAGTTGCTTTTGTCAGCGATGCAAGCAGGAGCCTGGACCTTTGCACTAAGGGGGTTCTCAGCAGGGCTGCTTCTGCGCAGATSATCTCCACAACCACCACAGGCAGCCCAGGAGGCACAGGGAAAGCCGTGTGCCGCTTTGAAGCATTTAGAGCATGGGAAGGAGCCTGCCCCACAACCAGCACGTGGCTTCCAGCGCGGCTCCCTCACGGCCCGTTCAGGCTGTGGCCTTTGCTGACATGGCGGCCGCGCGCGGGGCCTGCGCTGACATGGCGGCCGTGCGCGGGGCCTGTGCTGACATGGCGGCCGTGCACAGGGTCTGTGCTGACATGGCGGCCGCGCGCGGGGCCTGTGCTGACATGGCGGCCGTGCACA
>NW_020454117.1:2013810-2074868 GCF_003342845.1 Nothoprocta perdicaria | reverse complement strand
CTGACGTGGCGGCCGCGCGCGGGGCCTGTGCTGACATGGCGGCCGTGCACAGGGTCTGCGCTGACATGGCGGCCGCGCGCGGGGTTTGCGCTGACATGGCGGCCGCTGGCAGCAGTGCCCCCGGCAGAGCGCAGTGAGGGACCCCCCTGCATGTGCCGGCGCGACCCGCCACACGACCTTCCTCACCTCTGTCTTCATCACATCTCCCGAGCCGGTGTCACTGCGGCCCCTCACCCTGAAGGGAGGGCGACGCGTGCATGAATCTGTCACGAGCGACATGACTGCTTCCGTAAGGGAAACAAATTATCCGCGGAGGAAAACGCATGCGGGATAAGCTGCTTTGACACAAGGGATTTACTCTGTCCCACTCAAACACGTTCACCCATTTGCATTTTAGAAATTGTGGCCTTTAAAATGTTATCGCCGCGCTGCAGGAATCTTTCACCTCGGCTGACAGCGAGACTTCGCTCACATTAAAGGAGCGGCTTATTGGTTTTATTGTGCTAGGCTAAACTCAACGCTTAACTCATTAATTCATCTCCACTACTCATATTAAAGACAACCTGCTCCTCTGAATGAGGCACACTCCTCCGCTCCCCCGCAGGCATTTACACAGTCTCTTCTTTACCCAAAGACCGTCAGTCAGAGTAGCACAGATCTAGAAGACGGAGAGATTTYTTTTTTTTCCAGCATTGCCTGAATTTTCATTAATTTCTTCACAGTTAAAAGAGCCTCCATTTGGCACGAGCTCTGAAAGTCAATTACTACAAGTACACAAAAGATTGCTGTGTTGATAAAGATATCTTAGGCACGCGTCCACATTTCAGTACGCCTTAAAGCAAACTCTTGTTTATTGAAACAAGCTACACAATTAATTTGCCAAGAAACACGACTCCACACAGCTGGTTTTAACCTTACTAAATGTTAGCTACAAGCTAGTTCAGAATAATTCTGAATTCTTCAGAAGACAGACACATGCACACAGGCGGGCTGCAGTACTTCCTGCAGTACTAACCCCAGTGGGGAGGTTGGTGCTTTTGGTCTCCCTGCAGACCTGTGCAAGCCTATTGCTCTGCTCAGGAGAGAACAGTCACAATTTTATCTTTTACCGAGAGCAGAAGGGAAACAGTCATTACTGTGAGTATAGAACAAAATGCTGGAGACATGCAAAAAAAAAATATGACCTTTTCCTTATAGGACAGCATCCAAACACGTAGACAAAGATCTTGGAAATATAGAAGAAAATAAAAAACTCGAAGAAAACAATCATAAATCTGAGGCTTAAGAGACAGAAGGTGTCAGCCGTCATTCCAGGTGGGTGTCGGTACTGCGGTGTCTAACAGCTCTGTGCCAGCCATTCTGTGTCTGAAAGAAGCTGAACCTGCTTCCCCTGGGAACGGGGGCTCTGCCCTGCAGAAGGCTGTGGCAGGGAAACACCAGACTTGGTATATTACACCCTTGGTAGCCTGCCCGTGTGTGTAAGGACTACACTTAGGTGTTGTTCAGACATGCTTAATGTACGGCTTCAAATACTGACAGGAGCCCCCCCCATCCACCCTTACTGAAAACAGTAGTTTTCTAAGTCTTTGGCCAGCTTTATTCCTCATCCCTGCAAGGGGCACGGAACTTTGCTTAGAACAAAAACACTCTTTTATTCTAGATTTCAGATGAGTTGTTAAGCTATCCTTACCAGTTTTATCCCGGAAAGAGACCTTGTGCATTAAGTTAGCAACAATGCAGCAGGCATGAAAGTCTCCCCAACGGGGACCCGTTTGACTTGAGGTGGACAAGGAGATCCAGAGGCTCCCAGGGGGACACGGGGGCACCACGAAGCACCCTCARCACCACCCAGTGTCTGCAGAGCTGTCCGGACACGGCCGCTGCCTCCTGCCCTGGGTGCCTCGCTCCGTGCAGCTTTAAATTACTGCTTATTTTTATAGTGAGTTTTACAGAACTCACTGGGTGGATGGGTGACTTGCTCTGTGAAGAGATGTGGCATTGCGGTCTGGGAAAAACAAATGCAGTTGTTTTTCCTAGTTTGAGAGAGGAAATCAGGCCCTGCTAATGATGTGAAGTGGTACATATGGGAACTTGGAAAAATTGCAATGCACAAAGCCAGCGTTTCCACTTCGGTTCTATAGGAAATTTCTCCACTATCTTTAATAGGGGCTGCTTCGTATCTTTCCCCCCGCCCCAGAYGTCTTACCTTCTACAACATTGCAATATTGAGATGATTAGCGAGAGGTGAAATTAGCTGGGGGGTATTTATTGAACGCAGCAGTTCAAATAATATCCTCAGCATTCAGCATGGTCTTTTCTTAAAATTTTTTGATTTTTAATACCAGTAATTCTACATAAATGAAAGTTATCCATAAATGCATTACTTACCAGATGGACTTCCTTTTTCTCAGTAACAACTCTGCAATTCCAATTCACCAGTAATTCCCACCGGCTTTTCTCATCCTGTAAGAGAGTGTTCTCGTTAAATAGCAGAGGAAAATACTATCACCGTGACTGTTTATTTAGGGGATGGATACCTAGCAGTTACATCAGTCAGCATTTTTAAAGCTACAGGTGATTAACTGGTTTTATCTTTTATGTTTCCAGAGAATACGTATAGACCAATTGAAGCATGAACGTGGATTGTATTTAAACCTATACAAAGAAGTGACAGCTATTCATGGTTCAAGTATTAAACAGACCATACTATCGAGTTTTCCAAGGATTTTAGACACAATTATCTCAAGTTTAAAAAAAAAAAAAAACTAATTTTGGCAACAGCCATGATAATAGGTCACCATGTTGTGTTCTGTTTGAAATATTTTTTTGTAAATGTCTGCACTGAAGATTTCTTTTTGTTTGCCTTTATGTAAATTTTTTACGTAGCTATTTTTATACACTGTAAGGCTTTGTTCTGGGAGTTGCTGTTAATCTGATGTATAGTGTAACGTTTTTATTTCAATTGTTTTTATGACACCCTTTGAGCAGGTACATGTCTAATTCTGATTGTTATCAGTGAAGCCTCTGCTTTGTAGCAAGCACCTAAAGCGTAAGATTGTCTTTAAGGAAAATATCAAGCTCTTTTCTTGTTCTTTCAAATCTCAGTAAAGAGAAAGGATGACAGCTGTGACAAAAATAAATCGGTAACCAAAGTGAAAATTAAAAAATTCCAAGCAAAGCTTAACTGCCAGAAAGGGAATGAAGAGTTTCTGCAGAGAAGGCTGGGTCTTGAACAAGGAATGTAACAAAGCCCTSCCAGCCTCCCAAAGGATGGTGGCTAATAATCCTTTTCTTCTAGAGGAAGACACACCTTTTATTGATGTGGTATCGGTTCTCTTTTGTGTTAGAATTAGGATAAGAAACTGGAATTCTGGATTGGTTTTGATTCCTTTGTTATCTGCTGCCTTAAAGTACTGTACCTTCTCTTCCTTTCAAAAGATATCAGTCAGAATTGGAGACCTTCCAAAAAAAAAGAAAGTCATATCAAAGCTGCATTTTTTTCCACAGAAATAGAATATATATATTTTTTGTGTGTTTTTGTTAACTACGCTACAGATATCGAATGCACCTTGAGATAATTTTAGTGTTTTTAACTGGTACCTAATTTATCAAACAGTACATATAATTGTARCTATGAAATGTCTATGTATCTTTAGTTACATTCAAGTTTGTAACTTTATAAACATGTTTTATGCTTGAGGAAATTTTTAGAAGGGTATTGATAAGAAAACATTATAGGGTAAATGGCCAATAGAAAAAAAAATGGACTTGGGAGGGAGAAAGTTTCATGTTACACAGCAGGTTAGTTCCAGGACGCAAATAACCGGCAGTTTCGATGGAGACAAAGAGGAGAGTAAGCAGAACATCAGGTTTCCATTTACAGATATCCAGGGAAAAAGTAAGTTTTTATAGACTGGTAGACAGAAATAAATAAATAAATAAATAAATAAATGACAAAGATGGACGTTAGGAAATGTATTTTGCCACTTTTGCATTATTTAGGGGGAAGAAAACACTGTTACTTGTAAATTTGTAAAATGTTAAATGTCTGGGCAGTAGTGACTGATGTCTTAATAAAAGCTTCCTGTAGTGCATTGGCATGGATTAAATACATAAGATGTCCTATAAACTCTACGCTGTATAAAATATTAGAGGGGAAATCCTGTTACATTGCCTCTAAACTTTGATTTGTTACTGTTTTATTTGGCAAAAAAAATATAATCTTGGTCAACATTTAAACCAAAGTMAAATGGGGGAAAAGAACCAAAGTAATTTGTTTTGCATGGCTAAGCCATCATGTTATCTCTGTAAATATTGTGATTTTTTTTTTTTTAGAATTTTGTTAAAAAAATTCTAAAATTTTTAAACACCTCTTTTCCAAAATAAAACGTGAACACACAAAAAAGTTACTTTATATACAAATATATCTTTCTTTTTTTTTTTGTGCGAGAACACTGCCAAGTGATACACATTTAAAAAAAAAAACGCAGTGGGAATAACTCTAAGAAGGAAAGATTGTGGTAGGATGCTGTGATGGAGTATGCAAAAAAATCCAAGGTCCTTGTTAATAACACTACAAAGAATTCTTAAATACAGAGAAGAGACCTCCAACGATCATAAGGAAAAGCATAAGGAAGGGCTGAAAATCGGTGCACCCCTGTCTGGGAACGTGGGGGAGAGAAGAAAGATACTCCTTCAACCTCCACAGCCCTGCGGAGGAGTCAAACCACCTCTCCCGAACGGGATCCTACTCGATCTTCTATGCACTTTACATCGTCAGTCCTAGCAGCCAGGTTTTTCACTGCTCAAAGTTCACTACAGGCACGTCGCGAGAACCAAGAGTGCAAAAGAATTAATGTTTCTATCCATGCCTAAACAACAATAAAACTGAAGTCTGTCTTCACTTGCTTGTCTGAAATCTCCGTCCAACGCGTGCGTGAACACGGAGCAGGGCGCCTGCCCGCAGCTCCAGCTCTCCCCGACTCCTCGCGGGGCCTCAGCAGCCCCATAGGGCCACSTGGGGTGTCTGGGGCCTCCTCCCCAGCAAGAGGGGCAGGACCTGGAGAGCAGCCGGGCAGCGAGATGAGACGTGCCCGTCTCACTGGGGCCTGGTGGGAAACGCGCAGCGGTGAGTCGCAGGGGCCACGTGCAACGCTAGGGTCCAGGCTGAGTTTACTGCACGTGGGAGGAGGGGAAATTCCCTGCTCACAAACTGACAAAGAACAAACCAGCAGGGAACAGCACCAGCACTTTTGGCTGAGAAATGAGGAACTAAGACAGTTTCTGGTGTATATTCGCAGCCTTACAGGAAAGCGGGCCCTGAGCGGGGCACAGAACAGGTTTGTTTCTCTCACRGCACAGACACAGCGCCGTGCAAGGCCATCGCACAGGCCTCCCGAGCAGGCAGCTGCCTGAAGGCGCCGAGGCAGCAGCCTCAGAGCTCGGGGTGCGCTGCCACACGACACRCACGAGCGCCGACTAAAGCTGCCACACGTCGCGGTAGCACGCGCTAGTGGCGGCAGGAGCTGAGGCCTCCTGGGCTGGTTAGGGTCAACGCAGGAAAAGGGAAAGCACCAGGATAATATCCTGCTGATTTCAGGTTCKCCAGGGTGATCCACAGTCTAGGATTTTAACACAGCCCCATTTACTGCATTTCGGTTACTTAATTACTTTTTGAGTTCCTTAAGGGTTGGTTCAGCTCCTGACAGAGCAGCCACCAGCAGAGCAACTGTCTACCCCGGTCCTCTGGACGTCAGCCATGACCTGCCGACAGCCAGGCAACAGCACCGCGGCTGCGCAGCATCTTGGATCTTTTCCTGGACAGAGGGTTTTCATTCATTTAAAATATACATTAAAAACAAATAACTCCAAATTATATTTGGATTAATACTTGAACTAATTATTCTTGAACTAATTTTATCAACTTAAACTATTATTATATACTTGAATTATTATGTTCAAGTGGATATTCCCAGAGACTCTACATTTTTGTATTAGCTATAGAAACAGACAAAGAATTAAATTTTTTKGGGGGGGAGGAGGTATACATTTTTTCAGGAAATATTTAATACTCACTTAATATCCTCAGCTGCTGGCGGCTRCAGTTAAATCTGATTCACTTGAACTACCACATGCAGCTGGATACTTTCCTGTTGACTCCACATTTAAAAGAGCCATATGCACTTAATTAGCTCCGCGAAGATGAGCGGTGCCATATGAAATGAGATCATGCCCTCTTGTGTCAGCCACATCTGTGCAAATGTTTTCCGGTTTTTCTTTTGGAGGAAAAAAAAACACACACACACACACACACATATATATATATATATGAGAATCTCCATCCAGGTGTCTGTGTTGCCAGGAATTGCCCAATACAGCTTTGCAAACAAGACTTCTGCTCTGGGCAGAACAGCCCAGCCTGTGAAGGCGGCGGAAAGGCAGGAGACGTGTCACATTTTCTAGCTTACTGGAAATGTGCTTTCCAGAACTAGACCCCCTGAAGGTCTCTGTCTCCCTTCTAGGAAGGCGAAAGATCCTCAATGAAGTGAGACCGGTGCTGAGCCAGGCTGCCCCCAGCCTGCAAGAGGGGTCTGCAAGGCTGGGSTCCCCCTGCACCCCTGGACCCCCTGCAAGGCTGCGGTCATGAGGAGCCCACCAAGAAGCCCCTCAGAACACAGGGAAGTGCCCAGGTCCTCCCCAGCACACACAGCCAGGCAAGCTGCCAAACAGGAGAACACCACAACTCCAAACAAATCCCAAACCCACTAAACCTTAACCCTACCTGTGCTGCATGCAGCACCTSCGCACACACTCGCACACGTAGTGGCAGCCGTTTCTTTTGGAATAATCAGGGAATCAGAAACTAAGCTCGTTGTTACTCCTGACTGGTTGTTTTTGAGAGTCTGTTTGTGAATGGCTGGACTCACGGTGCCCTCCTCGCCTCTCGCAGCCCGTGCCTTCACTAGGCCAACATTCACACGATTTCCTCATCTACATGTCAGACCTCACGCGCGTTCGAAGCAAGGGGCTCACTTTGACCTAGTGATGAATTTCAGCATGACAAGGTTGAAGACAAAGTACTACAAAACTTCAGTCAATAAATAACTCTTTTGTCAAAAAAAAAATATATATATATACTTTTTTTATTGCTCCCCGAATATTTTTCCCACTCTCAGCTTCTCCTGGTGAACGCAGAGGGGGCTAATGTCTTCCCAAGACCCTTAGCCTAGGGCTCGTGTTCCCATCTCTTATTCTGTACAGAGTCCCAGCTGCCCTCCCCATCATTGCCTGTTTTTATAGGACATTTTGTTCTACACCTTGGAAAACAGCAGTAGTCTTAACACTAATAAAAAACATAAAAGACAGGGAAACAGAAAAGCCCTTGAACCCTACTGARCTTCTCATGCTTGCCCTTCTTCGTGTTCCTACCATTGCTCTGGAAAGTCGATTTGTGAAAACTATCCCAAGTGTAATCCACAAAGGTTGCAAAGGCTCCACTCTACTATACATACCATCCCACATAACTACACCGGTATCACCAATGCCTTTCTAAGCCTTTTGCTCTTTCCAGCTAATCCTTGCTCCTGTCACCTGTACAAGCAGACAGTGTAAGTCAGTCTGACATGCAGGCATCCTTGTCCCRGAAGGCCAGCACAAGTCTTTCATTTAAGGATGGGATGTTTTCCATGTTTTTTGTCCCTAAAGATGTGTTCCAGGGGTTTACTATATGTTATCTATCCATGTATCCAGGAGTGAGTTGAGGGAAGAAAGTAACATCCAAYTGCTGCAAGTAACAATAGACAGATTTTAAACAGATATTAATTCAGTCACATTATTTTCACCCGTTTTACTAGGAAAAAAAACCCTCTTGCAGTCCTAACCAACATTCAACCTCACCCAGAAAAGAAGTATATACTACAGCTTATGTTAAAACAGGTCAGCCCCAAATCCCGAAGGGCAGTGAAGCTCCCTTGGCTCTGTTTTGCACCATCCTCAGACTTCCCCACCAGGGGTTCTTACTGGATCAATCAACTAATCACGCGCATTGGTGAAGCTATGGTAACGATTTCYTCCGTCAGAGCTAGAAAGCAAATACAAATTCGATTCTGGATTGCAAGTGATTCCATTTTGTCTACCCAACGGATCTGCGGTTTCATTAATATTTGCATCTGTCACAAGAACAGCAAGTGCAGCATTGACCACAGAACACATCTAAAGGGCTGAGCCTAATTCATTTCATTTCCTGAATTTAGATTCAATTAAAGAATCGAATAAAACCTCATACAGATAAAACACTCCACAAATCCAATTTCAGTGATGTTGATATACAAGCCCTCTCTGCTGTTACTCATCCAAACAAAGAAAAATCACGCTCRTTTCCAACAATTAATAAACAAATAAAATAAACAGAAGGAACCAAAGCAATTGCATTCCCTGAAGGGAAAGAACCAGGATATGGGAATCGGATGGAACGGGGACATTCAGACAGCATCAGCACGGACCGGACCGTTCCAAAGGCCGGTGGCGCTTCCGGCGGCTCCACGTGGTGGCTCCCGGCACCTGGTTCCGAGCGGAACGCCGGGATGTGGAGCTGATGGACCACGGTCAGGAACCTGCCCAATGGCAATGCCTCTGGAGCAGGGAGCCCATCCTTGTCYTTTCACCGCGCTCCATGCTCCTTCCAGGAAGGGGGAAGGGAAGGGAGGAGCGAAGCTGCAAGGAAACAAGAGCAGAACCCACTGAAAGGGCAAAACTCCGGAGCCAGAAGCCGAGGTGGGAACGGGCTGGGATTGCAGCCTTCAAAGCAGCCCCTAGACAGGGCTCTGTTCCCGTGCCGCTTCTGCTGCTACCTCAGGAGCATCTGCTCAGGTATTTGCTCTCTCCTCCAGATGCTAGCTTCAAAAGYACTAACAGCCACCACCAAGAATGGATCTGCATCCCAAAGACAGTCAAAACACTGTTTTATCGACCTTAGGGGCAATCTTTAGCACCAAAAGGGGAAGGAACAACAGCTAATGTAGCTTCAGAGAGCRGCCACCCGCTCTGAGCAGAGCCGAATGCAAAAGATTGCACCACAACTGGCATGTAAATGGTAAAAAGCAGCTTGAACATCACACAAAGTGTACAGAGAAGTGGCATTTGACACATACAGTTTAAACCTATATGTATGAAGCAAGTATCTTTGCTTCCAAAATTATATGGAAAATCTAATGGCTGAACCAGCAGAAGCACCTGGAGCTGAGCTTCCTGAAGCACTAAGCCTGACCTCAACATAGGGACATCTTGAACATTTTGAACGTTTGCATTTACCCAGTCAGCACAATTCAACTCAATGCTCAGCGACCAGTTAAGAGAAAAACTTTTCTTGTTGGATTTGTGAATAGCAACCAGGCCAGACAGGAGGAGCCCGCTCAGTTCTAGGAGGATATGGTCACCAAAACCAGCAGTTCAAATTCCTCACCCTACAGAATTCTACCTGTCTTGAAATAATGTGGTTTAAAGTACAAAACACATTTACATAATCTCAATAAATTTAAAGGTATTATTAACTTCTCAAAAGATATTTGATGCACTCCCTTCTTACATTCAACTACATCTTGACACAAGTCATGAGCAAAATAATAAGCAATCCAACATAAAAATCAGCATTATCTAGCACTCCCAAGAAAGCAGATCCACTTGGAATATGAGGCATGGCTGTTTGTTACTGGCTGTGCATTTAGGGGAGACAAGGCCAAAGCTGCTGCAAACGTGGCACCATAAAACAACAGAGACACCAGCATTTCTAAGTGGGAAACCAGTCTCTTTGGGAGAACTCCACACATTTTAAGGTGAATATTTGTGTGAAGATGTCATGAACAGCACCTCCAGTTTGTATTACTGATGTTTGTCCAAGCAGGAATGAAACTGCATTTTGGTTCATTCTTTGGGGCCCAGAAGCCAACTTAGCTGAAGGGAGGTGGCAAGAGAGAAAGTCTCAGCCTAATTCCTGTGGAACCAGGATAGAGGCAAGGGGGAAATCACTCCTCAGTCACTAATGCTGAGCAAGCTTCAGAGGGAACCAAAGGAGATTGCACCGTAAGCAACGGCTTTCTGAAAAAGAACCTAAAGCAACACCTGGAGGTTTCACAGAGGGTACGGGAAGCCAAAAAATGTGGAARAAAAGAACCTGTCCACAATGGCAGCTACAAGCACGCAATGAGCCTTGGAAAGCCGACTATAAAGTTCCCAGTATGAACTTGCATACTTTTGCATGGAAAAGCAACACAATTTTGGCCAAAAGGGAACTGACTGATGAGCTACAAGCGGATTTTAAAAGCTCTTAAACTAAACACACCCCCTTTAGGAAGGAACGTGAAGGGCAGCAGAGCACTGTGGCGTCTGCGCGAGGGAAAGCTCCGGGTATGAGGCATGACACCACTGCCAACCTCAACAGGACTGTGGCCGAGAACAGTTCAGTTTATTCACCACTAAGATCACCAACCTACCCTTCTGATCCCTAACCATTCCTGGTGGCTGGTGGAATTGCGTTGTTGGGATTCACGGTCCCTCTTCCCTCGCTCCAAGGGCCATCTCCTTCCCGCGCAGCGCCGGCACACGGACAGCAACGCTGCTTTTCCCTCTGCTGGTGATGAATCACGCTGCCACGGGACCCTGTTCTGATGAGGAAAGCAAGCTAAGCATTATTCACCTTCCTAAACGTGTTAGGCATTCCCAGCACGGCTCCGGGCTATCCGGCGGATACGCCGGATTCGTGTGACACCGGTTTGCACCACAGCAAAGTGAAGGGACGACTGCTTAATCTGCGGAGAGCTGGCAGCCATTTCCAAGCCTCTGCTGAAAGTATCCGGCCCAACAAACAAGAAGGATTTTCTGCTTTTTCTCTAGGATCCGTTCTCGGCAGAAGCCCGACCTCCGTTACCGTTCCAGACAGGATTACCTTGGAAGTTGTTTCTTGCATGTAATCACCCTGTTTATAACGTGCTGCTGACTCTGTTTATTGTGAGCTCTTCTAGTCAAAGATCTTCCCCCAGCCCTGCTACTATTTTTGCTGCAGTTAAACAATYTGATGCTCTCCAGCTGTTTGCTGACCAATTTCCAGCGTATTATCCCCTGGTATTTAGCAGCCGTCTAAAGGTACCATATTATGTTCAAAACCTCACAAGGAATTCAGCAGCTATAATTTTATTAATGATTTTTCTTATTGCGGGCAGAACATCGGACTGAAGCCAATGTATTCTGTTGACACGACAAGCTTCAAACTCCTGGCTTGTTCTTTCCTAATCGGAGGCCTAATCAAATTTTACTTGTTAATACGATTTGATTATTAACCTGCCAGGAAGAAATCATCTCATCTCGAGCCATTAAAGCCAGGATCCTCCTCAGTCCACCACATAAATCCACACACTGGCGGATGGTAGGGACCTGCCCTCGTGCTTTGCTGGGGAGCCTTTTGGTCACTTCTTCAGAAACGGGGCCACGAATGGGCAGAAACGAAGCCATCTGCCCGGGAGTTCTTGTGGAAAGGCCAGGAGGCCTCTGGGCATCGCCTGGGCATCTCCCAYAGGAGCCCACGGAGCTCCAGGTGGATCACACGGATCCCGGCAGAGGAGGGAGGTTGGATGGAGCCCTGGCTCCATCCGGGGTAGCTGCAGCTTCCTCAGGGCTGGATGCTCCAGTGTGAACACAGGCACGTGCACAGGCTGGAATGAAGAACAAGCACAGGAGGGGAAAGGAGGCTGGGCAAACCATGCGAGAGATGGGGAGATAACATTGAGAAAGGAGATAGGAAAGTCTTTCCACAGGAAAGACAAGAAATGACACGGGAAAGACATAATAAAAATGGACATAATTTAGTCTCAATCGGAGACGCATATCCTTGATGCTTTCTTCTTTTGTACAAATACTTTTAATATATATTTTTTGATACGGAAAAGATGCATTAGATTTGTGTGTGCAGAGAAGCAACAGAATAAAAAGGAGAATAATATCTGGAATAGAGAAAAAAATTACTATCAGATTTTAACTGGTGCTCCTTATTTCTATGGGCAGGTGACTTTTCAGCCCTCACACTGGCACAGTGCTACGACCTGGATATTGTGGGGAGAAAGGCTCTGAATCCTTGCGAAACGTGTATTTCTTCTGAGCAGAAGCCCACACAGCAAGGAAGCAATGACTAAAGTGAGATAAATTATTACAGACTCCCTCCACCTTGCAGCAGCACAAAGAAAAGCTTCCAATACAAATTACTTGGGTTTTGATATTTTTGAAAGGGAATGGGTAAACAAATCCATCGGATGATAGATGAATGTCACCATATATTGTCCGGGAAACAAAGTATTACAAAATCATTCTAATTATTGCAGATCTTAGTGGATTTAAGGGATTTGAGGGTCATCTATCAAAATTAAAGCRTGCTGTGATTACAGAACCGCATTAGGATAGGATACATCTTGCATTACAAAGGAGGCTTCCAAAATTAAAAACAACATACAGGGAAAAATGTCATTCCTTTGAGCTTCTSCTGAAATCTCAGACAACTTGTAATTAATATGCATGCATAATGACTTGCAACTTAGTGGGTAATATCACTGCCATGTCCCCTTCTTTAAAACTTGGTAATTTTAATGCCATTTTTATTAATATGATTAATGCAAGCCACTTTGTGTAGATGGGGAGGAACAGAAGCAAATCAAAGTTAGCAGCCTGCTTCATTTAAATTCAGATTGGTAGGGAAGGATATTGCTCTCTGGCCTGAAATATCAAAAGGAAAAGAAAAATTCTCCAAGCAGAGAAATTGAACCGTTACTTACTGAAGAGGATTGGAAGCTGTCACCCATTTATTGGGGATTGTTCAACTGTGCTTTGGGACATAATCACACCTTCTGCAAAATGCCAGGAAAATGGATAAGGATTTCAAGAGAATATTAATAAAAGATAATATTGTGCAGGCTGTAAATGAGTTCTAGATTGACAAATAACATCCAAGAGTAAGATGGAAAAGTCAGAGAGGCACCTTAATCCACATTACCTTGACTTAAGCTGAGCACATTCATAAAACAGCAACTCAACTTTGGGGCTACCATTTATGAAAAGCAAAGTTTTAGAAATATAATTTGAGACTGTTTTTGAGATGCTACAATTTAAGCTCAGGAGGAAAAGGACATAGAAGCTGTCGGCATCTCTGAGGGTTGAGCCTAGAGGGTCTTGGATCCAAATCTCTTTTTCACTTAGCCAGAATATTGACCACCACTAGAACAAGACAATCTGAGTAAGGTGGCCCCAAGTCCACATGCAGACTGCAGTGATAATTAAAATTCACCCTGCACTCCTGCTCCAAGGGGTCTCATTTTTAACTCCTGTGGACATCTTGGGAATGCCGGCAGGAGTCGGCTCTGCTGCTCGGGCAGCCCCAGCAGCCTCTCTCCAGGGCCACCAGCAGCTCTCCCCTCCTCTGCCTGCCACAGCACAGGCTTGGTGGAGATGTCTTCTGCATTCAATGTCTTCTGCATTCAAGCAGTCCTGCAGAAGGTCCCATTGGTCCCGCATCTAGGAACATATGCAGAGCCAGGCCTATATTTCCAGAGGAGTTTTATTCCCGAGTTTGCTAGATGCATGCAGTAAATCCTCCCCACCTGAGCTATTTCATGTCCTCCTGCGCACCCAGGAAGGACAAGGRGATTGAATGTGCTGAGGGATATTTTAGAGAAGCCCTGGGCAGGCTGTGTAGGCACGGGTGTCTGGCCTGTGCAGAGATGTCCAGCCTGGCATACCAAGAAGCACCTTCAGGACACCGTTGAGCCTGTTATTTTATAGGACACAGACTTTTAGTAAGGCTTTTGGTCAAATAACTCTGAAATCAAGGTAGAAAAAAATCACTATCTGCATATTCAAAAGCAGCCCTGAGCTCTAATGGAAGGATCTTCACAGAGGGAAAGCTGAAAGAACAGAATGAACACCTAATAGTCCAGCTTGGGTGCCAGAGGACTTTAGAGTTCCTGCCCCACTATCGAGTCTAATGAACCCAGACGGTCAAGGTCTGGAAAGAGCTTGATAAGACTCACCACATTTTGATGCTAAAACATCTTCAAAAGAGCTGTTCTGCTTCTCCAGCAGCAAACAAGTTCATAGCTTCTCTTTTGGTTYTAGTTTCTTCTTTTATTAGTGATAATAACATAAGTAGGAAGACTCTTCTGTCTGCCCTCCCCTTCTCCTTCCTGCTTATTTATCTTTTTTGTCTGATCTCCAGCCTGGAAAGCCTCCCTACAGTAGTTTTTCCGGAGATAAAGTGAAGTAAAGAGAATTGGTCTTCAAGCAAAAGCAGATTTTGTCTGTCATTAAATTCCCTTCAAAGAACTTCAATAGCCTATAAATCTCTTCCACCAACTTCATATATTTGCCATAATTTTATCCTTTATCTTCACTGCTGCTGTARTTCTCCTTCCTTTCCATCTTCAATCTCGCTTTAACTGGTTATTGTCTCCGTTTGTGGTCTCATGGCCACGGATTTTGATAGTAACAAGACTTCCAGTTTTCCTCGAGCATGCCATTGGCACAGGCAAAAAGATGACATGGGTAGGAAAGTGTCTGAATTCTTGTATGGCGGGGAGTCACACACTGCTGGAAATAACAGATCCCAAATACTAAGGGTGCAGCTAATACAAGTGTTGTCAGGAATGACAACATCCAGGGTGCCTACAGTACCTTCTGCAGCAGACAGACAGAAACCAAGGCAGCGAAGCAAGATTATTTCTAAAACTAAGGTAGCGAGGCAAGATTATTTCTAAAACTAAGTGCAGATGTCCCAGGAAAAGGTTGGCTTTCCATTAAGCACAAACTTTTCACATAGCAGTAAAACAGCTTAACAGCAACCAAGCTGAGTGGCAACCAAGACATTACCAGGCAAAAACTGGGTCATGTGAAAACACACCACTTTCTACAGTAAAGATGTAAGTCTTGATAAGAAGTAGATGAAAGAAAGACATTAAAAGAACTCTCTTACTTTCTCACTGTATAAAGTGAGTCTCTCCTCTTTAACATCACTTCTCTGTATTGTTGCAACCTGCAAGAAGACAAGAAAAGAAATGATTATCAATCCTTTTCCCAAGAAAACTAAGTGCCTGTGAAACAGCAGCACTCAGATAGCTGGCCTGCCAGATTCTTCAGGATGGCACAAACAGCTGAGCAGCAGCTCATGAGCTGCTTGTAATGAGACGACAGAGAAGGAAGAAGGAGCAATAAGGAAGCAAAGCAGTTTTGCCACTGAATGTTCCCAAGCCATAAACTTGTAAAGGAGGAGGAAGATCATATTGACATGACAGGAAGTTGAAGAGACAGACACAAGATCTCGCTAGCTCTGGTCCTTTGTCATCAAGGATGGAAGCAGAGGCTTTCAGTGTTTATTGAGGAAAGCCATAACAAGCAAGTTGCTTAATGAGCAAAGCAAAACCATGAGGGAAACTCAGAGAACACATAAGATGAACCAAGAGCAAAATGTAAAGCACAACACCAAGGAAGATGAGGCAAGACAACTAACAGAACACAAGCTAACCAGTGAAGAGAGTTGCAAGAGCGTAATTCAAAAATGTATATCCTGCTGTTATGGACGATGGGACTGGAAGAGACAGAGGAGACACTAAGAAAGATTCTAAAGGTTCATAAAGGTAAGAAGAGTTTCTGCACTAATGCACTTCAGGTGCCTGCAATTTAAATCTAGTTGCATTCCACAAACATCTGCAAAGATAGGTCAACACCCTACAATTTGGGGAAAATTATTGGGAGTGGTCTGTCTTTTGTATTTGCCATTTGTCCAGTRCCTAGCTCATTGGAATCTGGTCTCATTACTGTAATAATGGCCTTAATCGTAGATCATATAAACAGTAAGAATGGTACCAGTGTACCTTTCAGGCCTGTTTTTTTCTTTCTTTGACCTCTTCAAGATGAGAAAAGGAGAAAAAGAAAAGAAAAAAAGAAAAAAAATCTTTGTAGACAAGGGAAGGCTTAACATAAACAAAACATAAAGGTTAAGTAAGCAGAACATGAGACCCTTCTCAAGGGTTTGGTGCAGATCATCAGCCTTTAACTAATCTTTCACTGCAAGTTATGGGGTCTTTGGCATATGTACCATAATTCCAGATGATTTCCGAAACAATGGAAGGGAGGCACTTGTTTACCTTCACAGACTTCAGGATTTCGGAAGAATCCTAAGAAAAAGCCATTTACAATGAGAGCTTAACTAAGTGCCTAACAAGGTGCATTTAGAAAAAGTAAATTTTCTTAACCATGGTACAGATTGGTTTGAATCTGCATTTGTATGAAACTTTCCTCCTGTTATATGGCTTTTGTTTTCCACTGGGGAGTCTCAAAGTGCTGATACTTGAAAGTAAATAAACACATTGTCACCAAAATACATACAAACAGTTAAAGAAACAATTTGCACAATAATACATACAGTGATAAAATGACACTGGCCATATAAAGTCACTGTGATAGATGTTACAATAGGGAAGGTGATTGTGGTATATTTTGATGGYTAGAAGTGCTAAAACAAAGATGTTCAGCTACTTATGATTGCACAGGAAGTCAGATGGACACACTTTCCTTCCTCTCAACGTGGGTTACTGGGAAAAGGTCTAGAAGGAAACACTTGCCTCTGATACACATGCAAAACTGTATTCCTGAACTGGACAGAAAGTTATTTCTCTTTTTTTCCCTTTCTTTCAGCTATCATTTTGTACCTTATCAAGCAAGGTTTACTTTAAYCTCATTTCCCTCCGAGTAGTCTTTCTCCTTATTTTTTGTTACCATTAACACACAGGTCATGCTTGTTCCATTCAGCTCTGGACATCTGTTTATACAACAACAARTGCTTCAAAAGAAACTTTTTATGAAGACCACTGACATTTTGCCTTCCAGCACAATGGCAGCAGAGACAAGATTGCGACTTTCATTACGTACAGAGAATTGGGAGAAAAGGGAGGAAAATCTATTACAAATAACAACAACAAGAAGCCCCCACACTGCAAAACTTGAAGAAAACAGTATATAATAGATAAGGAAGAACAAGCTGTAGATGGCCATTTGGTAAGAAGCCAAATCCCTCGGCTCACATGAAGTTTGGTTTCCCAGGATGGAGAGGAAAATACGATGACTTTCACCTGGCTTCTGAACTCTTCATCACTTCTCCTATTGAACCTGTAGTGCTGTTTGGACTCATCCTTTAAACTTAATTCGTCAAATATTTGTCATTCAAAATGATCCAAAATCATGAGCAAGAGATCTTGGGCACRCAGCGCAGCTTATGCTGTAATGCTTTAGTCCATCATTTCTAGTCTGGCCTATCTCCCAGTCCTCACAGCACTTAACTGCATTAAGGTCAAATTTCACATTTTTTAGACAGAACACAGAATAAGTATTCTGCAGTTTTCAATAGGCCTTCATCAGCATCATGTACAAATGAGGAAAAAAAGAAATCATTCTTTTATAATTGATATAATAGTGAATAATAGTGCAAATAATTGAGTTACATTTATGTTCTGTATTTAAATTCTAATTATCATATAATTAAACTACAAATATATTTCTCAATAAATAATCTAATCTTACAGCATAAATGGAAGATCAGCAAAATGACTGAATAGCTTATCGACTTTTTGGAGTTGTTAATGACTGCAGCTATTTGCTCACCATCATAAACAACTGAAATTGTTTAACAATTGTTTAAACAAAGAAATTTAAGGTAAATGTTTGAAAATAAGTGTTAGCTGTAACATTCCCCCTCCCCCCCMAAAAAAAAGCAAAAAMCAAACAAAAAGAAACCCASCCCCTCAAAAATCTTTACAATTACCCATCTTTATCTGATATTTTTAGTTTCAGTCTCGCTTTCCACTTTCTCGCCAGGCTCAAAGGCAAGTCTTAGCAAGACTTCCTCCTGTCAGAGGATGGCTTTGTAAGACTGATGCTTTGCTGTGAATACAGTCCAGTTCACTGGTGCAAACGCAGAATGCCAAGTGCCAAAGTCTTGAGGACTTTCCCCTTCCCTCCTATTCCCTAATGCAAGAAAGCCCACTGTCATTGCAGCTTTAAATTGGCTGACACGCAGCCCAGGGAGCAGGCAAGCATTTCTAAGCTTATTATAAGCTGTTTCTTTCCCAGAGCCTCTCTCTCTCCCTCRGTTTTATTCAGTGGACATGTAAATGGAGCATTGTCCAATTTGTCCCCTTCTTTCCTGCACAAAGGCGGACGGGAGTGCTCTCCTTCGTGCAGCTTTAACCGAGCTGGGAAGCCTCGCTCTCGGGTTCCTGCGGTCTCTGCGTGCATTTAAACTGACTGCATTACACATAAATCACATTTCTTGAGCAATAATACTCACACAAGCTTTACCAGTACCACAGAAAATTGCTTGTCCTCAACAGTTGAGAGAGATTAAATATTACAGACATAAACAACAGAACTAGAAAGAGGGCATCTCCCTTCCCTCTCTCGCTCTTCTGCTTTGCAGACACTTGCACTCCCCTTCTTAGGGCACCATTACGGTGTGAAAGTCCCAATAGCAAAAAAAGGCAAAAGCAGCTGCAGCACAAATAATTTTTTAAATGATTTTAGGTGCTCTGAGACATCTTAAAATAAGCTGGATGATTAGCAAGTCACTTTTGAACTGTATCACCCAAAACTGAGGTGTAACAATTGCCTCAAAAATAACTGCATTGTATTTGTGCAATAATMATTTCCAGCACGCAGTCGGCCTTCTGGCTGTAGGAATTAGCAGCAATGATGGGTACAAAGCATAACCGCAGCATGACTGCTCTGTAATTGAAAAGTAATTGCCGCCACTGCATTGAAAAGCGAAACCCAGATTTCCATTCTGAGGAAAAAAAAAAAAAAATTAACTTCCATTTGAAAGAAAAACCGCTTCCAAGTTCAGCATGGAGGAATAATGAATGTGCAACTGCACTGCAGTGCTGGCACTCAATATGGTATAAAGAATAGCCCTTAATATTGTGGGAATTATATGCCTGGATAAGGCTTAAATTCATATTCCTGTAATGCACAATTTCAGTCCCAGATGAAATGCATCTGCTGTGACTCACATATATTACCATCATTCCAAAGTCTTAAGAGAAGGTCCTGTGCTGTAGTAAGGTCTCAACATTTTTTAGATTTAATAGGTTCTCCAAAGTGAGCTGTGATACAAAACTGCTAAATGACCAATAAGGGATTTTCTCGTTTTTGTTTCATCATTCATTTGCAAAATTGGATTAACTGCAGTAGGTCCTTCTCAATACCAATTTAGAATCCATTTTATGAATATTTCCTAATCTTAAAAGATTTTATCTAAACATCTTATCAAGAATAAATAAAAGGGCCACCCTTTCTGGGATTTGATGTTAACTAAAAGCAGCATTAAATATGATTATTAAGCCACCTACCGATTGCATTTTTAGCTAATCATGTTATTTACATTTCTCATTTACTTCTGGCAAAAAACTAGAACAGACTATTTTCTTTCTTGCCTTTTTTTTTTTTTTTTTTTTTTTTTTTTTTTTTTTTTTTTTAATTTCTTTCTCCCTAAGTTTATACACTTCATCTGTCTTCATTTTCTTCCTTTGCAGGTACCTGTCACATTCATCCCTCCCCATTTCCTCCAATAACCCTTTTTACCCTGTTGCCACTAACCACCAAGAGACAGACAGCAATGCCTTGTTCAAACACCGCTAACGTGGCATCAGTTCAGCAACCACATAAAGAGCAGAAGCTTCTCAGTTGTTGATTAACCAAGAAGGAAAAACAGTTGGAGAACATACAGATTCCTCAAAGCCACAGCTGAATATAAACCTTGAAAAATAATAAAGGGCATCAGCCTGACTCTTTCTTGCTTTAAAAGTGTATGTGATAGCTTCTAAAAACATGAAAATTGATTGATAGAAGTCTTTCCATCCTAAGAACAATTTTATAAAATCASTGCTTCCCCTGAAATCCCCTTTTATCCAACAAAAACATGCTGCTAACAAAGCAGCCAGCCCCGCTTCACGTGTCTATACAGCACTCTTGGTGGACTTTGCCATAGTCTTAAAAGGGAGAAGACCAGGCAGCCTCAAGGCATTACTGCAACGGAGGGAGCTCAAATACAATGAGGTCCCAAAAAGGGAAGGTGAGAAGATTAAGMAAAATCAATCCACATGGCTAAGGTATCTTGTACACTAATATAAACCTCTGTATCACTGCTGTCATCTTCATTTGCAAGCATTTGAGCAAAGTCCTTACCAAGAACAAGCTCTAAGAGCCTCACCACGGCCATACAAACAGCTCTCCTGAGTCACAGCAAAGGTCCACCCAGCCTAGGATCCTAAGGGACAAAAGCTTACGGAAAAGCATATAAAAATAGGACACGAAGAAAGATAATGCCACAGCCCTCTGTCTCAGCACTCTGCAGGATTTCCCTGATTCACTCCTTGTTCTCTATTATTTTTTAACTGTCAAACAGTACCTTTCCTCTCCTGAGGAGAGGAGGACTCCTTTTCTGCAGTCCTTCTTTAAGTGTTTTTACCCTGGGCAGGCTCTTGCAGACTCTTTGCAACTTGCTCTCTATGGGTGAGGGGCCTCCCTACCCAACTGGCTTGTCTGCTGGTGTTCCCCTTACCTGAAGAAAGGGCTTCTCCCTCATGCTGAAAATTAACCTTTGCATGCCCTGCACCCTTCACAAAGCAAATTATATCTCCGCTAAGTAAGCATGGGCACGACTTGGGTCCTAGGGCATGCCAAATTTCATAGCTTCCAGGGAGCATCAGACCCCACTGGTGGTGCCACAGGGGAACACAGCAAGCTCCACAACCACAACGAGAGGGCAAAGCATGTCCGTATAATGTCAGAAGCCACAGACGAACCCAGCTTGGCCTCAGCGAGGCCCTTGGGAATTGCGCCTGGATGTGGTTTGAAGGGAACGAAGGGCCACCTCGATGGCAGACGTGCCGCCACAGCAGCGACGCAGAGCTGCACCGTTACAGGCCTCGGCCTTTCCTCGCCCCCACGGAGGCAGCACTAGCACCTCGAATGAAAGGAAACCAACGCCTGAGGACAAACCTGAAACCCCCATGCCACCTTGTTTTATATTGCTAATAGCTTTTAGTTTTCCTGCAGTAACTAGGCCACAAAACAGACAAGCCTTGAAGGGCCTATAAACCACCACATAGCTAAGCCGCTGGGCAAACGGGAGCACTGACTGAGCAGGTTGCCACAGCTGTGCTGTGGTGGGCRCGAAGACAAGTTCTGTGAGAAGGAGCATTACCACAGCGAGGTGGTTAACTGTGCCCTGAGTCACAAAGCGCCCTTTCCAGATGACTGTGTGGAGCCCCAGGCAGGCTGAGTCAGATCTGCCCACCTCGGTGCACCGGGGCACACTCCTGCTCGGCGAGTCCTTCCTCCGCTARCACTCTGAAAGCTGTTAATACCTCAAAAAATGTCAGGCTGTTTGTCTTTATGCTTTTTGCTGTCTGCTCCAAGTTTCTACACACACTCTCTCCAAAATTCACTCGACACTTTTGAGCGTTCCTCAGGCACTTTCCCTTCACCTCCATTTCCTCCCCTCCATGACACTAACCTCCCCATTACACTAATCCTGCTCTGCTACAAAAGKGTAATGACCAAAACAAAACAAAACAGAAAAGTCTCTTGGGGGCAGTCATTGATAGGATTATCCTTTTCTGCAGAATTTTCAAGCTACATGATATTCTCCAATTTGAAATCAGAGGCACTCAGGATGAAGAGTCAAACTTTTATCCTGAACACTTACAGTAAGCACTCACCTTAATCTGCAGGTCACTTTCCGGCTCCACTGATACGTTTATAAATATTTTCAGTGTTCTCCCCCTTCCCTGTACCTCACTTCCAAAAATAGGAATAACCAAACATATTGGTGCCTATCTAGGCCACAACCACATTTTGTTGGAAAAAAAATCGTAATTCTCTTCTTGAGACGCAGGCCATCTCAAACACAAGGACTGTTGTTGGGAGAGGACATCTTTATTGCTTTCTTTTCACATCTCAGAAACATATTAGGGATCTGCTGAAATAAGCAGTGGATTTCATCTCTTTCTCTGACAAACTTACAATCTAAATTCATCATGAAACAGAAGAACATATTTCCAGGCAGAGAAAGGAGCAGAAAAWATGCCAGTGATAACAACAACAAAAAGGTAACAGACTTTCTCACAGAATTCTGAACCCATTTTGGATGACTCTGTTCACAGGGACAGTTCAGATGTAGCACAGAAAATCCCGACAGATGAGACTAGCAGATCACTATAAGCATAGGAGGGATTATGGAAGAAGAGAGAGATAAGGTTGTTAAGTAGAGATGAAGGCTGTAAAGTGTCTTGTTGCTATGAAGGCAGAGGGAGTGCTTGCTGGTTGATGTCAGCGTTGGAAGAGAATGAGGGAAGGGGAAAAGGAAGAGAAACAGTCTTAGATGGAGAAGACAAAGATGCAAAAAGTCATGGTTGTGAGAGAAAGGCAGGGCTGAACTTGGCCCAAGATGGGATGTGGGTGAACAGAATTACTTAAATTTCAGTATAAGTCTAGTCAACAGAGAACATACTAGTGATAACAGCCATAGTGAAGAATATAAAGAAATGAAAAATTGAAAGACCAGTTGCGGAATTGCACTTTGACCATATTGAATTGGTAATGAGGATGTAAACTTCAAGAGGAAACAGCTGGAAGTCAGGATGTTCACGAAAGTTAACAGCTCCAAAGAACTATGCCAGCTGCTAGCTCAAGGTACTGCTGGAAGAGCTGATGATGTAGACTTACTTACCTTTGTACAGGTGTTGGCATTCAGTGACATTCATTCAGTAAATTATGTATTTAGCAAAAAAAAAAAAAAAAAAAAAAGCTCTTTTCGGGTAGGCACGTAGGCACATACACCTCCTACTCCAGCTCTATAGAGAGAAATCGTGGCCTTTGAAATTAAAGCAGATGTCACTAGTAGCCGGGCACATGAAGTTCAGCAATCCAAAAGGAATAGATGTTTTCCACAGGTAAATGCGTGGCCTAYATTCCCCAGGCTGGCACAGTCCCTCCTCCACACTTCAGTAATTAGCATGTGCATATAACCCTTCAAGAAAGAACATGAGCTTCAAAACTAGCATTTAGTTGTTTTGCTGGCATCAGAAAAGCATTGTGAACAGAGGGCTACCTCACACTTCCCTTTGGTGCYAAGGGCCTGGCATGCTGCCGTGTAACAACTTGTCTTTAAAAGAAGTTCTTGGAGGAGGACGCATTAATCCAAGAGTGGTGTAATGCTAACAAACACAGTTTCATTTGAAATAGATGTTCAGGTAGTTCAAAACAGCTCACAGCTGAGCATTTGGAAACATCRGGGCATTGGAACAGCTAAATCTTATATGCTCACAGGGCAGAGAGGCTTGGGTTGTTAGGAGAGAATTACCTTTTTTAACGCAGTTATCTGTTCCTCTTCCATCTTGCTGCCTATTGTGGTGGTTATTGCAGTGAAAAAAAAGAAGTTGCTTTTTCTTTCTGTTTTTTTTTTTTTTTTTTTTTAAGAGTATTGGCTGGCTCCTACATGCATCAAGACAGATGTGGGCAGCTTTAAGTTTTACTAATTTAAGATTTGCGATTTAAGATTGAGACTTGGGATTTATTTTGAACTAGAATTCTCCCTGGTAGTACCAAGCTAACACACAGTGTATGTTATTATATAAAACTATAATTCTCCAGATGGAGGCATATTACAAGTGATTAGCAGAGGCAGGTGCCTTGGTCAGAATGACAGTAGTAACATATTAGTGAACCCTACAGTGGGCAAGGATTAAAACAGGGACTATAGAAGGTACCGTCAAAATCTCACCCTTCGAAGTCTGAGCCTACCTGCAGGAAACGACAGTTCCTTTTAAATAGTAATAGTTACATGGCCAGGCAGCAGAGTGGGCATAGGGTTTCTGAACATTTTCTGAATATTGTATAGAAAGAAAAAAAATGTTTTACAACCCTAAAATACACATTATTTGGCCTGCAATGCTTGAGAATGTATGTGTGCAAGATTTAAATCTACATTCCTGACACTTAGTCATCATTTTTTCAAGAAAAATCTTGTTGAGCTCTTTGCAAATTAATCTGCAYTTGGACATACAATTCATTCACTTTGGATTCTAAACAGTGGTTATCATCTTTCTGCTATACAACTGCTATCTGTGGGCTCTGAAGTTACTGTCAATTTTAAAGTTTTTATTACTGGAATTTAGAAAGTGAAAAAATAGTTGGGGATATAGAGGATTTCTAAATGCAGTGGTTCACCTTATTTCACAGCAGAGTCTCATTTCCTGTTTTACAAGACAATCTTCAGCTTTTGCACAAGGTAGACAGTGTTTCCACAGCATTTCCACAGTGTTTCCTCATATACTGATATGAGAAGTGATGCATTTTGTAACAGAGCRTGAGAGAGAGAGGCTTGAAAAATCACAGACCAGCCCAACATTCTGTTAACATTAATTTTATAAAATACCTTACAAGAACAGATAAAGAACTTGAGCTTACATAATTACCAGAAYTGAAAAAAGAATGTAGAATAAAACATAAATTAATTGAACACATCACTAAGTCTGCCACGTGTTAGACAAATTTATAAAAGGCGTTTTCAGATAAAATAGTTATTTGGAAGAAAATCCTTCAAAAATGGAAACTACTGAAGTCCCTTTTCAAGAAGTCATTCCTAAAGCACTATATTCCAGGTCAAAAGGCAGTACCCGAATCTGCTTAAAATACTCTGTTTATATGCTTCCAAATTTGTCAAGCTTTAAGACACAAATTTAAATGCTTTCAGGTCAGTGCAAAGTAAAGCTTCAAGCTGAAAATTTGAGAAATGCAACTCAAAAAAAAAAAAAAAAAAAAAAAGAATCCTGGTACAGAAATTCGTAAATTCACATTATGAAAAAAGTCCATGCCAGATGCACTGTTCAGATATGAAACATTAATAAATTTTACCAGTGGCCATTTTAAGGTTCCAGCCAAGCCATTAACATGGATAACCATACAGAATTCATTCATTTTGGCACTTTTTTTTTTTCCCCTACTTAGAGTCTTTGGAAAGGATCCATCCTGCTGATGTTCACGTATTTTGCTCAACTTCTCATTCAGTCAATTTGCTTAAAATGCTGCAATTCCAYCAAGGCGAGATAAAAGGTGAGGCCCACACACACCAGAACGATAGTCTAAAGCCTGTAATGACACTTAATTGGAGGAAATATGCCTGTGGCCTTCATCAGGGTAGCAAAAGGGCTTCTCAGTTTAACCAACTTGGTTCATCCAAGAACTCTCACTAAAGTCAGTCTTGCTTAAAGTTCTATATGTGCATAACAGATTGCCAAGTTCAAATCTTTAGTCTTTAGAAGGTTAAAATATTTTTGTGAGAACTAGACTGTGGCCAGATTAATTTATTTTAAGCCCATTTTAAGCCTGCATAGTAAACATCAACAGTCCAGCAAAGCAATTTCACTCTATTTGATTTTAAATCTATTAATCCAAACATGTTTGAAATAGCCTTCACATTCCACTATTTAAAAGTGTGATTACACTCGTGTGAAGATTAATGTAACTCTTAAAGTTACCACCAATGATATAAGCAGATATGAAGACAAGAAAAAAAAAAAAGAAAAGAAAAAGGCAAATAATTTAAAATCCTTATCTTCTATGCTTTCAAGTTCTCTATCAGGTAACTGTTGCAGCTGCTAATTGAAATATAGAGGTGTCTTTTATACTAAGYTGCAGCATAAAATTGAGCAAATATGAGACAATATGACCACTGTTATCCATATGATCATATCCACACCCACTGTTATGACCAGTGTTATCCATTAAAATATAAAATTTCAAAACAGCTTGCAGGTGGTTCACTCATCCTTACCCAGCATCATTTTTTTTTAGTATCAGTGCTATTCTGCCAGTTATGCTAGAACGATACTTAATAATTCCAGTACAATCTCATTGTTTAACCTGCATCATTCTGAATTCAGAGTTAGCTAAAAGCTAGAGTGTTATCAAGATGATGCAGTAAACAGACCAAATAAACAAAAAAGCWAGAGACAGCATATTTTCCCTTAAAACAGAAAAGAAAAAAATACTCCATCTCAGAGCACAAAGTATAACTTAAAATAATTTTTTTTAAGTTGTATTCATTGAATGAACATTTAAAAGAAGGTACAAATACCCTTTTGTAGAACAAACTCAGAATCATTTGCTTAAAATGGAACAGAAACTCTTCTTATAGTCTGAATTTGCCTAATTATCTTTCATCACTGGCCCAAGCTGATTAATAATAAACATATTATGGTTTGCATTGCTGTGAAATAATTTATGTATTTTTAAGAATAAGCTCTTTGATGAAGTGATGGGCTTTGAGATATACAGCAATTTCCACTGGGTGTTCTCTGTTACTTTAAGTATTGTACTTCGGATACTTGCTATTTTTTAGATCTTTAAGACTAATAAATTGGCTGCTGAGATCTTATCCTATAAGTGGTGTAACTTGTTATGAAGGAACGAGAAAACTGACAGCTGAAGGGGAGCAATAAATATATGTATCAGATCCAGTTCTGCACAGTGTAAAAGTTCTCAGATACGGCTCACATTTCAAAATGTGAAAACTATTCCATCTACCACCTGGTTTACATTTTGAAGAGTAATAAAGGAAAAAGGTAATTTTCAAATTTCCTGTAAAAATAGGAAAGCAGCAATAATAGGAATTATTCTGGAAATATTTGGACTTGTGAGTGTACTAAAAACAGACTTAAAATGAGAAMAAAATAATAATTTGGCTTGCATTAATGCAGGCTTTAAAATGAAACCTCAGAGCCTCACTAGCAATCTACAGCAAAGACATATATTTCCAACTAAACATCTGGAAAGTGAATGAGTGAATTTGGGTATTAAACACATACTCAAGCATAATAATGTGTACAGAGGAGATTACARAAGAGCTTTGCAAAAAATATTGCTACAGTAGCATTAGGACTTAACAGTGCATCAAAGATTTAAAGTTTCCATGTTAATGCAACCTGATCCAAGCCACGATGAATCACAGGATAATCAGGGAAACAAAAACATATCCAAATTTCTCTTTGTAGAAACCAGAGCTGGAATTTACCTGAATATCATTAGAACAAATCAAAATACTCCTTCTGGCTGCCTCAGAATATACAAGGCATGGAGAGCTGGTGCCCTTGGTGTGCAACTGGAAYGCAGTATTATTGTGTGCATTTGGCCTTTTTGAACACTTGCAATCAAATAATCCAATTTTAAAGAGCTTTTACACAACATGACATCGTATCACAGTTGCATGAACTGTTTYATTTGTTGGTTGGGATTTCTTGTTTGTTCGTAATTGTGGAAACTGTGGATAAAAGACCTTGAGGATTGCAGGTCAAGAAATTCATGTTAAACAGAAAGCTGCCCAACATTACTGTCAGAATACCTTTGAGGAGCAAGTCTGTAGACACAATAACGCATTTTACATTCAGATTATTCCTCTCTTAGGAGCAAAGGAATCTCAGAAGAAAATAAAAAAAATCAGTAGTGAAGGCCACATACTTTTTGCATTTGTTTGATGAGCTGAAATGCAAAAACAATTAAAGCATCTTATAAGAGAAAGAAACAAATACTGAGCTTCTAGAAAGTGATCGTTTAGTTGATGAGGTGGTCAGCATGGAAATTGTTGTCAATGCTACAGCAGAACTGACCACAAGTACAAGGGAATATGAACAGAAACACAGTACAGGCATCATCTAGAAAACTGTAACTTGCCAACTTGTAAACAAGAAAAAGCATTTCACAGATTAAAAGTTCTAGGGAAGTAAACTTCTTTAAATTATTTTGTCAGTTCAACCCTGATTTAAAAAAGTATGGCTAGCAAAAATACATAAGCCTCAGCATATATATAAAGTCTTGATCAGAGCAGCCATGATCCTTTGATAAACTGCTGGAAACAGACACCCTCCTATTAATGATGAGAGAAAAACTTTCTCTTCTTCCTCTCCTTCCCCAATCCGCACAGGTATACGTAGACTTCACATGCTTCAAGAAACTCTTCATGCTGCTATAGATTGAGGCGTGGGGAGACGGGTGGAGGAAAGCAGACAAACTCTCTTAAAATACTGCGGGCCACGTCAACATTATTCTGGGCTATTTCAAGTGCCCTCTTGACTTCTTCAAAGGAATAGCCCTCTCCCATAAGTTTTGCAATTTTTGCATCCACGTTTTCTGTGGAATTGTCAGAGCTGTACGCTTTCCTGTGGTGTATTTCTGGTGCAGTCCTCCGAGGAAGTGGTTTAGGGGGCCTGGCTGGTGCTTGTGAACCATCTGTTTCAAATAAAGGAGATAGAAATTATTATGAATTGGCTTCAAAATTGTATTACAGGTAGATCCAGCCTCACGGCAGCTAGCCTCAAGAAGGAGATTAAAAAGTGACTTTCTAAAGAAACATGAAGAATTACCTTAATTTGCTGATTTATCCCATTTTAAAATTCTGACAGAAGCTGTAATCCTCAAGAAAATCCAAAATGGAAAGTGAAATGCTAGGTAAAGTAATATGATAACAACATGCAAGCACAGGTTACAATCTGAATTATCTGAAACTGGAAGGAAAATAAAGTATGATGAAGCAGGCCAGATGGATGTAATCTGAGAAGATTTCCACTCTATGAAGTTCAGGGACTTTGTGTTCCTAGCCTGCTTTAAAGGCCCTGATTTTGGAGGAAATTATATAGGTCTGTAAGTTGCCATGATGAGGAATCTCACCAAATGTTACCTTCACAGTTAAGACTGGTGCTGACAATCACCATGTGCTGATGCAAAGACCTAACATCCCGACCCACTAATCTTCTCAAAGTCAAGAGGTTAGTACTGAAGCAAACTTGGCACTTTCCAGAAACCTCTTTATCCGCATTGATTCCACCATAAGAAGCTTAAAAACAAGCTGGCATGCAGAAGTAAACACTTTCAAGAGCAAAGTATTCTAAGAAGTCTTTTAATCCTTCAGAAAGGGTCTGAAAAGTTCCACTGACAAACAGTGGCAYTGAGAGATAAATTATGGAATTTTGGGCTGGGATGCCTATACTGTCCGCAGTGGCATCTGGCAGTGGTAAGTACTTCAGAGTGATGCAAAAAAAGTCATATTTCTAGTATTACTGTTAAAATTTCAGCTTATCCTAATACTGCAGAGAGAAAACATTGAGACTGTAATCCAACAGAGCACATTATACACTTAAAGATGAATCAAAGGGACCACATTATTGCATGTCTCCTTAAAGTTCGTTTTTCCCTCAACCTGGTTGCTGTCCGTTCAGATGAGAATGTTGTTATAAATTTAATTCAATTTCTTTAATACAGAGAGGATGAGCAAACAGCACTTTTGGAAAGGTGCTAGCATTCCTGTAACAAATGAATAAGAGAATTTGATTAAGAATTTACATTTAAGGGCTGAGGTTAATTTTGTTTGATTTCACTGCCTATTTTCTGTGCAATATAGTCACGAGACAACCTGCAGAGATGTAAAGACTATTTCATATTGGTAAAAAGCCTCTGAAGATGAAATGCGTTACATAAATACTGATTATTCTAGTAAACACAATTCAAGCAGCATCTGAGCCAACGGTGAAGCTATGAAAGATGTGTGAAGCAGACTGGATTAAGAAATTAGCCGCAGTTCTGGAAAGGCGATTAATAATTAAAAACTAACCCCAACCAGAAACAAGTTCACATTTCTAATTTTGTTTATTTTAGAGAACTCAGACTACTAGAGAAGAATGCTCTTTATATTTCAAATCGTTTATCATGTTCAAAATGTTCATCACTTTCCTGAATATTTAAAAGTATTTAATATTACATGTTATTATGGACTTGCCTACAGAAGATGAAACAAAACTAATTTTTAAACTTTATATTTTCCCCTGGGCTTGACATAGAAATTCTTTATGTATAAGCCATACCTCTATGAGTATGCCAGTCTAAAACAGACTTGAAGCCGAAATTACTTCTTGAATAACACCTTTACTTTGTGAAGCTTCATAAGAACTTTCTTAAGCAATAATGTCATTCAGAGAGGCCAGTTTTAATTCCCTGGAAGAATTGCAGCATATGCATTTTCTTCTCATTCTTGCACTCTCTATAACCCAGGTACTTAGAAATTTCCAGCCCTCTCTCTATAAATGAGAATTCAATTCAATTATTATTTTTAAGTGTTGACATCTCTTTCAGTATCTTCAAACCCATATAAAATTTTAGCTGAAACTGGGTATCGCAGTGGATCCTGAGCTTACAGATACTAAGCCTAAGCTGCACATCCGTGTGGACACAGAGATACAGGTATTTGAGCAGGACTGTCTTTCCCAGCCCCCCTTCTCTCTGATGTGTCAGCCACCATGACTGCCTAAGTAAGAATTTGCTAATTGCCTAATTCATTTACCAGCTTCCACGGCAAGAGGAAGCTTCCTCTGTCACTCACACTTCTGCAGTAGAGCACTGGATTTAACCCGTAAGAAACTGCTTAGCGTGAAGGCAGCGACAGGCTGGGGGGATGAAGCTGAAACGTGTGGGAAGTCTCCTGCGTGAGGGGCAGGAGCCCCGCGCCGCAGCRGCGGGGGATGCCGCGCGCCGCCGCCAGCCCCACATCTCGCTCTTGCCTCGCTGCTCCTCCAGCGCGTCCCGGCCTCTTCCATGGGCATCCCGAGCGGCGCCTGACCGCGCTAGGGAGGCCACACAGTCCTCAGGGACACCCGTCCTAAGGCACTGAGTGGGAAAAGGAGCTCCCGGAGCTCCTGAGCCCTCAAGCTGCTCTTCATGGCACTTCTCATGCAGGTGAGGTAAACGGAAACCCGCCCTCAAGTCAAACATGAGTTGCCACTGCCTGCCCGCCCGGAAAACCCATTTCAGTGCAAGCACTGGGATTTGCCTGCTAATGCATTAATAAGCTGCATCAGTGAGGAGACCACAGACGAGTACACTTAACTAGYCATGTGAATCCGTATCTTAGGGAACAGCTAAACTCAGGAGGGCGAGCACGCTGTACATCAGAGACCTAATTGTCTCCTACCTTTTCCTACACGTCATTGGCTGTGCTTTGGAAAAGTCACTCCTTCTGTTAGTGATCTCCTCCTTTTTCTATTTAATGTACCAACTTAAAAAATGTATATTTATATTTAAAAAAAGACGAAAACAAAAAAGCCATGGTTCTCAGCATAGCTGAGAACTACTTCCTAACTTTCCTATACTAACGGCTTGCTACAAAACAATAAATTTGCCAAGACCTGCTAAGAGTCTGGTTAAATATCACAGGAGTAAGGTAGTTTTTCCAAACTTAAACAGCCAAAACAAAAAAGAGAGGCCAAGGGACTTCCCGTGCTACTCTAGGGAAACAGGCTAAATTACAATTAGGTTTTGTAGTGGACTACAGTGCCTCTCCAGCTTGTTCAATGAAGAAGCATATTAAAGGACTGAAATGAAGACTTATTTCCTAAGTGAACTGAATAATTCTGATTACAAAAAGAAGTTCCGAGTAGAGTTACACTCTCTACTTTGTTAAATCCGTTGAGTAACGTGTATCAGCTCACCCTGAAGCACATCAGTTCCAGCCTACGGAACTACTGCCCCCGTCAAAACCATGCTTCAGTTCATAGTATGACATGATCTATCACATAGTTTTCACTTAATTGAAATTAAATTGAAGATATTGCAGTATATCATGCTGATTTAGCACAATATTTACAGTAAAGGTTGACATATACAGCTATTTTAGAAAATGGCTGTGGAAACAAAGATCAAGTATTAAGTGATATCTAAAAGCTCTTAAAGWGCAAATATCTTGCAGTAATTTCGGAAATTTTTACTAATACTCTAACAAAGAATTGAGGGAAAGCACCTTAGTTTTAAGAGGTGCTCATACCACTCTCATAATCTGTATTACAAAGGCATTCAAAACTCCTTAAATAGGTAGGATCACATTCTAAGACAGACAGATCCTTCCCAGTACCACATTAAGAAATGTGCTATAAAGTAAGTGTTTTCAAACAGTGGAAAATAATGAGCAACAATGCACATTTAGCAGAGGTGTGTTACCCTTTACCAAAGGTATCACATGGACTCGGCTGTCGCAACAATTACAGATCCCACAGAACATTTCAGGCATGTTTAATCTCTCCTGCACTTCAAGTTGAAAAAGACATTCTTTCTTTCTTATATCCCTTAGTGCAGTAGCAGATTACTGTGGGAGAGATTTATCATTCTCATTAAAAAGGATGTCATTTTTCCCACTTACTATTTTGGCAATTAAACACCAATGAGTAATAATATTGAAAGAGCAGAGAAATAAATCTTTTCTTTCCTTTATGTGTTAGAAAAGAGTTTGTATAGTTTCCCTCTTCTCCTCTTCTCTGAAGGGTACATTACAGAGCAGGCCTTCAAACTGGGAACACATAGAGCACCTCACAGGAGTGGCCACATACGTATAAAGAGCTTAATGGTTCCAGTCATCACTTGGCTATTTCTCTTTGTGCTCTCTATCTAGAGCAAAATAATGCAGGTGGGACAATCCTCTCCCTTCCCCAAATGCTCATTAAACCCATGCACATCTATAAAGAAGACTTGTCTATAACTGGCAGAAGTACTTTGGGATACAGGTAATACTGATATTCTTTTAATTATTTAATGTCAGTAGCTTTCCTTTAAATAATACTTTCATTGCCTGAAAGAGTGAAACTTTGATGTTAGAGAAATTGATTCTACTGCACCTGTTCTGTTACAAATGGCTTTGATTCTTGCCTTTTTATTAAAAAATGTTCTTAAAATTTCTTAGAACATCTGATAGATCATTAGTTTAAAAGACTAGCAAAATACTACTGTTAGTAGTATTCAAGCTATATTTTTCTGAGGAGCAATAAAAAAAAAATACTGGAATTGAGAGGCATGTGCTCACTGCAGGACTTCTGACCTCCTGTAAACTTGAAGGGTGGCAGAAAAATCCCTGTTTTCCTCAAAAAAAGTCACTGGATCTCACAGAAGCACTCAGYGTGGCAGTCAGTGAAGTTGAAGGCAGATTCCCTATCACCATCCTACCACGGCCAGTTTTGTCCTGAATGATAAAGACCTTGTTGGACGTAAAGGAGGAAAATGACTTGCTTTGTTAAGCAGCAAGTGTCTCCACGGGCAGCTTTCCACCTTACCTGAAGAGGAAGGAAGTTGATCATAGTCTTGAGATGTCCTATTTGTTTTGACATTTTCTCCAGTTACTCTTCGAGCAGGTGGCAAAGGGACGGGACCAGTTACTGGATCAAAATGGGGATCTGTAGAGACAAAAAAAGAAGTTTCTTAGAATTTTTACAATTATTATTTGGGATAGTGCTGACACAYAGAACCTAAACTCACTATACTCTTCTACCCAGAGGGTGGCCATGAATCCAAACAGAGATATGCTTTCCACAGGCCACATGCACTTACGCACACATCCAAGTGAACACTTTCACAGCAGACACGGAACGCTGCCTTCAAGGGACTGAAGCAGCTCCGCAGCTCAGGTCTATTCTGCTGCCCCGTTGCTCTGTTCACCTGAGCGAGGTACCTTGTAATTAGCCAGCGCTGACACTGCAAGGGGAGCAGCTCGCTAAGCACGGAAGGGACTGCCAGGCAGCCCACAGAGACAACAGGGCAGRTCTGACGACAAGGGGGAACGAAGTCCGGGCATATTCTGTCCTCCTTTACAACTTACTAGGACTCAGCAAGTGCTTAACATCATCGTGGACCTGCCTTCTCTTCTGGACTCCTAACAGCCGAAGGGAAGGCGTATATCACTGCATAGGTTTGTCTGCATTTCTTTGCTATTGATGATGTGATCATTACTCTAATCTCACAGACCCCGACGGATAGCGCGGAAACYGCCTTGGACTTGTACAGAAATCAATCACGATAAACTCATCATAGATCATCTGCTATAGAAATGCAGCGGTTTATTTGACAAGATGCAAAGTAATATGGCTTTAGAAATGCCATTTGAATTAGAAAACAACCCATACAGGCTTGTATCCCTGAGCAGCTGTGTACGCTTACAAGATTMATGAAGAATGCTGTTATAAAATTGAACTCCTATTGCAAGTTACCATAAATATACTCTCCAATTTTTAATTAAAAGCTAAGAAATGTTTTGTTCACACTACCAATGATGTTTTTCGGATTACTTGGAAATAATGCTTAATAAGTTAATACTTGTTCACGAGTTTCTTCACATTTCCCTGCATGCAGATCTAAGACTCTGTGAGAGGTTTTCATTTTCTCTCCCTATTCCCAGTAGGACTCAACAGTGTTCTCCATGAGATGGAAGTTATGGCAACCACTTAGACCAGACTTCTGAATATTAAAGTACTTCTGTGTTGAAGTGTAGAGGATAAACTAATTCCTGGCACCACTTTTATGAAGATCAACCTTTACACTCTGTAATGTGCAAACTCATTACTATGATTCAWGCAGAGGCTTATCTGACAAGACATGCACTGAGCTGAGCTCTGCAATATAAAATATACATAATTTTTGCAAATTATTCAATGTTTTCATCTTGACTGATAGCAAAAAATACATAATACATAGTCTAATTATTTATACATACTTGTATTGGGTCAAATTTATTAGGARCTTTAAAGGTGTGGGGCGTTTTTTCCCCCACTATCACGACACAAACTRCGAAGAAACCTTTTTTTCTGGTTGTTTTGGTGATGTGCTCTAGTTCTAGCTCTTCATCCACAGAGGCCAGGCAAACATTCTACAAACTCGCAGGCTGTTAGGAAGTTGCACATGATTCCTTGTCACCTGCGTTCCCACATTCCTGCAATACTTTCCATCAAAACAAGGAGATGGGAGAAGGAAGAGTTCTGATCACATCACAAAGCAGATAACCACTGGGAATAATCTTGGGACAGGTAAATTTGCCCATTGATATCCTCTGGTAAAGGGAGAATGGCGGGGAATGGGGGGAAAAGGACATACTTCATAGACACGCACTATACCCCACAGAAATCCTGCTGTAACCTGTATTATCCTCATCAGAAACTGTATTTAATGAGTCCTGCCAATAGAACACTGCTCAACTCAAAGACAAAATACATAAATTGTGAGCACAGCTTATGTCTTCTAAGAAACAAATATTGGACTGAAAAAGTATGACAGTAGGGGAAAATATAGGTGAAAATCTGAGTTTTATTACCAAAATTTTAAGGACCATAGAACCCTGCAATTGTAGTGTTCACAATTAATACAGTTTTGCAGCAAAATTTTCTAGTGACAGTTCTAACAAAACAGGATGTTATTTTTTCTTCTTTTCTCATTTTTCCCACTTAAAATAAGACAAAAACATATATTACACTGAACTATAAAAGACAATGGATGATACTAGTATCACAGAACACAATAGAAAACTTGGCACTTCAAAAGCAACAAGCTTTACTAGAAAATCACTATTTACCAAAATGTAAGGTCTAGTATAAAAATATTGACTGTATCTCAGTAATTGATGAAAATGAAAACCAGAGTCTTTTTATATTCTGATTTCTTTCATCTCCACCATTACTAAAATCCTATTTTCCTGGGTTTTATATTGAACTACAGGCAAACCAGACTTCTGAAGCTTGACGACAACTTCAGGAAAGATAAGCTCCCAGAGTAAATGAAAACGAGAATGCATCGCTCCTTCTGCGTTCCTACCCGGGGGATGGAGGAGCAGCTCATGTCCCGAAGGAGGCCGGCTTCCTGGGCCAGCAGGCCTTGTGTGCTCAGCGATGCTGTGTCGAGCAGGCGGAGGTGGGGGAGGAAGCGCCGGCGGGGAGCTCTCAAAGGCATCTTCACCTGCGTTTACAAAAGACTTAGTAGGTAAGCAAGGCCTCGATAGGAATATTGCAGCAAGGAGTGATGCCTAAAATTTATCTTTCTCTGGCTGCTCACAGAGGCCTGTATTCCCCGGGACYACCTAGGAGTTCAGTAACTGCAGGMGCTGAGGTGCACTCACTCTTGCCATGCACGAGCACGCCCGGAAGGCCTCTGGCAGCACACTGCTGCTTCTGTGCTGGGACAGAGATGTTGCTTAGTGGCTGTAATAGGGGCTTAATGTGCCATAATGAAGACCTCACTGAGTATCACTGTAGAACAACAGAGATGCATTGGTGGTGAAGAAAACACCTGTATTCATAAACACCAATGCTGACTACATCACATCTGCTACTWCTATACTATGTATTATCTTACTGGAAGATCTGCTGATTCAAAGCTCTCACCCAAGAAATCAAAGTGAATTTCTCTGGCCTCTCCCCTTGCACAAACATGGTACAGGCAAGAGCAGGTTTACTAAGCAACGGGACCTCTGCCTGMTCCTCTCCTTTCAATTCTATGCACTCCTGCAAATGTGAATACTTCAGGGACCCCAGAAGATAGAGCAGCAGGAACGCGGCAAATGTTCAGAGGTTTTATGGAACCAGGAAACTGGACAGTGACATACACAGAACAACCTAGCAATCATACAGCTGAATTGACAAATTCATCAAGGTGTATGGAGCCTTTAAAATCTCACTGACTTTTGGCTATGAGAATGCAAAGCAAGGCTGGGAAAGGCTGCTTTTGATGACTGTAGCAAGCAGGGAGTTTTGGACTATTTCTTAGTAATGGGGAAGAATAAAAATTTGATTTTAACTCACATGCTACCTCTTAAGCCTTGTTCTTTTTGTACGTGATAAAATAGATGCCAACATTTAAGCTACAATATGAAAAATTCCCCACAGCTGCACATTTAGCTGCATTTCTAAACTGCAATAGTCAAACTTCACAGTAAATGACAAAAATTTATAACCTATTTTATAGAAAACATATTTGCCTTTCTTTGCAGCCTGAATACAGATCGAGTTTGCCTTTTGCCTGTGACTTGCGTAAGGGCTACAGACAGATGCCAAGCACAGATTTTGATGAAAACATTGAAGCAGAGTTGTGCGATTTAGCCCGTAGATAGTACAGTTCTCCTAACACACATCCCGCTTGCCTTTTCAACAAGCATGGCATTTGGCTCATCTAGGCTACGTTCACCATGAAATGTAACCAGCAAAAAGTCTGCAACCTAAAGGGGGCACCAGAAGATCATAATCGGAGGGTGTCCTGTTGAGCAAAGAGCTGTGTTTTGGGTTGTCTCTGGTAGGAGGTCSTGCGGGTGGCAAAGGTACCGGAGCAGTAGGTGCGTCATAGGCATCTCCTGAATGACACAATCACAAGAAGTGAATCAGCTTTCTCGCTGTACCCCTGCAGCAGCACAAACTTTCTTGTTAAAGAAGGAAATAAATAAACAACTGAAAAATATATATATACCTAACTCTGGATGCTTTGATTTCTTCATCTCAGACGCGGCGCCGTGCGTTCCGTTCGTTATTCCAGCGCATTGACCGTTCTCACACGCCCTGCAGATAGGCAGTAAAAAAGGAGTAATCTACCAGTTATCTGAGTATTAATTCCCAAAATGACCAAGTACCTGAGTTGGCGCAATCCATTATACAGAAACAAATGAAAGAACATAGACTGAACCAACTTTAAACTTCGTTTTTCATACTGAGAGGGGTTACTGGCTAACTCTGAAACAAAATCCCTTTAAGGAATTACACTGCTCTCTTAAAAATTTACTCAAGGCTGAAATACTAAGTTGACGAAGAACTAATATTAAAAATAGTGCTCACTTCAGAGCTGTTTATTTACACAGTTAAGTCACAGATTCAATTCTATTTTACCTTCCCAGCTGTTAAAATTCTTCTTGCAGTAAGAAGGGAAATGTGGGTTTCGGTTATTACCCAACACTGAGGAACCCAGAATGAAAAGGTATTAAAAAAAAAAACAATACACACAGGACACACTGCTGGCGATAACATATTTCGTCTAAATTCTTAGCCACACATTTAAAATGGAAAATGAACAATCTCTGCCAAAATAGTTTTACATACATCTATTAATTTCTTCACAGAAAAGCTGAGCCTTGCTGATTCTCTGATTACAATTTTTAATATTTTAAAATTAGAAGGACATTACTCCCCCAAGTTAAAAATTAAGTTAAAATTAAACTAAAATAAATTAAAATTAAACACACCTRCAACAAACTTAAGAGATTCAGGCAACAGAGTAGACAGGTACTGATAATGCTATCAGAATAATATTATCTACTGGAGATTATTTTTATATGATGACTCAGTTGAAAATCTGAGGGAGAGTAACAGAGGTTGAAAGCCTTTCAATAACAATAGAAACTCTTTGTATGAACATTAAAGCCTATGAAATGATGTCTGTACCCTTCTCATTAGGCTGTGGACCCTGCGTGCTTGGGGAGAGGCAGCGAGAGCTCCGAGAGTTCCTTTGGCAAGAGGGCAGGCACCAAGCCAGATGGGATGGGGTGAGGGCAGAGAGAGGAGAAAGACAAGAGGAAAGACAGAAAGGGGGAAAAAAATGGGGAGCTATCACACACACTATTGCTGATAGCGGGCAAACCTGCTGGGGGGAGTTACCCCTGGAATTTCGGATTTGGGGGTTTCATCAACCACGGGGAGCACCAGTTCTGTCTGCTTTGGCCATATGGAAAAGAGGGWCTGAATACAGGTCTGGAATCAGTTAGAGTATATAAACAGGAAAGAGCAAGTGAAATTGTGTTTGTGGTCCCCAGAGCTATAACTAGGGCTAATGAAATAAACATAAGAAATAATTACAAGACTGAAGGAAAGAAAAAAAGGGGCAAAATAAATTCTAGTGGTAAGAGCTATTTAGTAACGTATTGGTTTCCCCAAGGGCAGTGCTAGAGGAAGCCTTTCTGCTRTTTCTGCAATCAGATTGGTTCAGTCTCTCAAATGCAGGGGCTACAACACTCTTCTTTGGACTCCTCAGCACATGCACTAAATAACTGAGAGCCCTTTCAATTTTAATTTGAATTTCTTCTTCATTTTCAATAATTTAACTAGCCACAGGCGACAGCATAAGCTATCGTGGCACCACTAAAGAAACTTCCAGGCCATGGCGAGCCCCGTGCTCGGTGCAGGAAYCATGTGGAAGGAGCTGCTGGCTTTGGCAGCAGACAACACCAGAAAGAATGGCAGCAGATTAGTACTAACAGCTAAACCTTCTGTCCTATTTGAAAATAGCTTTATTAGGAAAAGACAGAAAATGCAATAACATGTCATTCCTCTAAGAGCAGCTAAATTGGACTAAAACTAAAAATCTTTTCTTCCATTTCTTATTACTAAACTCGCCCTTATGTGGGAGGAAGAGATCAGCTGTAACAAACCAAACAATTAAGTTATCTGCTAGAAAAACAAGGCTGAGAATCATCTGATGTGCTATTTTTGTACAGTTTCTGGAAGTGCCATATCTACTGGCAAATGAGCACAGAAATCTTAGAATAAATGCAACTCTGGAGGAATTATGTTGTTCATAAATTACAAACAACCCACAAGGAGTCTTGTAGGTTATTTAACTGAACTCTGTATGTACTATCCAAGAGCTAACGACAGAAAACTTAGGAAAAAGCAGTACAAGAAGGTAACGCTGCACGACAAAGCTTAGAAGCACTAAAAGTCTATGATTAAAAAAAACCCAGAAACCTTATATCTAACTTAGTGTTTTAGTTCAAACATGGAGAATGATTTTCAAGTAAATCTCTGGGTCACCCCTACTTTTTAGTGCTTTGATTCACGTTTCAGAGAGGTATCAGAGCATGCAGACTGATCTGCTTCTGGATGACATCAACCTAAGAGATGCCCCACAGGAGCTGACTTGTGCTCTACTGACTAAAGGCTACTCTGCCTGCAGGACCACATCAGGGCTCCCAGAACGTCCAGTGTGGATGTCAGGTTCTTGGGGTCAATTCTTCCCTCTGCAGACCCACTCCCACTGCACCACACAACTTACTAACGTGGATACAGCCCTCAGGAGCTGCCAAACCAAGGTCATCTGCCCATACACTGCTTCTCGTCTCCCTGTCTAAGAAAGGTAACATCCTGGGCAACTCCAGCCACGTAGGCAACTCAGCCCTCTCTTTGATGCTTAACATGGCAGAGAAAGATATTCCCACACAGTAGTGGGGAATCTGGATTAGTTAAATCCAGATTAAAAAAAAATGGCAGATGTTAAATAGAACTAGGACCTCGGATTTTTTTTTTTTTCATTTTTCCCTTGGCTAACATAATGTGTTACTCATCAGATTTTTTTTTTTTTAAACACAATAATAACAAAAAATCTAGGAGACTAGATAGGATTTAAGTGTGCAGGACCATAAACAAATGCTTAACATTCATTTAATGCACTGGTGCATTTAAATGGCATGACAGCCCCTGCTTCCCACAACTGGCTTGTAAGCAGTGCTCAGAACACGACCTTCCTCTGCTCGCCCAACATCTCTGATTAGAGGGGCCTACATTTGTTAACTGGCTAATTTTAGAATGAGAGATAAGCTGAGATGTTTAGATGGAGAGTCCTTTCAATTCTACAAAATAAACCACAAAACAAGTGGCAATAAGTTACTGCAGTTTTTAATAACAGAAGAATTTGCTTTGTAGATCAATATCTGACTTCAATATCACACCTCTGACTTACAAGACCAATAGCGAATTGACCTCCCTTGTTTTTCAGACTTACTCTTTTCATTCCAGCCATTCTGATTTTCTTTATGAGTCTAGGACCAAGGAATTCACCATGATTGACACAGCCTTCTGCCATGTCCCTTGGCTCTACATCTCCCTGCTGCAATCCATTAGTGATTCAAAAACTATCATAGTCTGGGGATATGATTTTAGAACATATTTTAAGCAAAAGAGAGATATTTCATCTGAATAAAAACAAGATTTTCTTCCTGAGAAACACAAAAGATTTTCTTCCCAAGAAAATCTGCTGTGAAACAGACTTGAAAAGTAAAAAAGCATTGTACAAGTGTGACAAAAACAGAAGTATGTATGTACAGCTGCTAGACACAGCATGACGATTCACATATTTTTCAGTACCATGTTGCTTCCTAAAATGCGCTGAATAAAATATGAAAGTTGAAGATTTTCAAAGCTGACTTTGGTGTTTCCAGTCACACAATTCTCCYTAAAATTAAATCCACAAGATTTGTGAGGTTGAACCTCCCAGTCAGGTCTGAAAACCCCTAACCCCAGGGAGAAAAGCATCAACCACAGGAACAGTATTCAAAAACAAAAAGCATTGAGTTCTGACACAACAGAGACGCAATACAGTGAACTTCACAGGTTTATGAATATGGTGGGGTTCAAATCAAACAGAGGCATAAATAATCCAAGCATGAAAAGATGTGACATTTGAGAAGGCAGGCAAGCTTAACCATRAATACAGATGTTGAACCCAAATTAAATTTTGGAGAGAAAAAAAAAAAGGTTATTTTTTTCTCTCTCTTTTTTCTTTTCTCTCTTTGTAAAAAAGTTGCCTTCCAATCAGATAAATGACCTTACCGAGCAAGAGGCTTTATATTATGACAATGAGGTGGTTGTGAGCTCAGCGTTACAGGATGGGAAGAAGGAACTTTGTATTCATCATCATCATCTGTGTGATCTCTTGACTTATCAGATAGGGAATTTGCTAGAGGAACGGGGCACCTATGGAGATTTGAAAAAGATCAGGTTTAATTAAATCATTACAAAATCTCCCTTAGCCTAAGTGTCCTTAATACATGTCTCTCCATATAAGAAAAAATTATATGGTTACTGTCTTTTCTGTCAGAAAGTACAACACAGCAGAGAAAACACAGAATTAGACTACAAAACACTTGAACAGCTTTAACCTGCTTGCATTTATCAAAAGATTAAAATAAAAATTATTTCAAAGCAAATAATTATTTTGCAGGGCTCAGGGAGTCATCCTTTCAGTGAAGTCTAATATCAGACATATCATTATCAAACTTCAAGAATTTACCTATAATTTAAAGGTGTTTGTACTCTGAACTGGAATTGTCACCATGAACAGTAGCTCGTATTACTCCCCAGAAGATGTGGAAGCTCAAGAGAGAGGCAGACTGTACAATATCYACTCCCAAGTAACACGTGTGAACACTCCTGGATGTGATTTTTAAAAAAAAAAAAACTAAGAAACCTGCGGTCTGATTTCTGCTCTGTGAGCTTAAACAAACTGATGGGAAAATTTCAGTTTAGGAAGCGCCATCCAGAGTTAAAGTGATTTTGTTGGACATTAACAAGACTGACCTCTTATCTTTTGCCCTTTGTAAGACATAACTAGCTAGATCAGCATGTACTTTTTTATATATAGATAGCTCCTTTGTCTAGAGTGATTATAATGATACTTTCAACTATATAAKATGCTCACAAAATATTTTAATTACAAAAGGTTACGTTAAGGGCTTGGTTCTCTTCAATCATACATGGAAACCACAGAGGGCTGATGCTTAAATTAGCTGTGCACCAGCAGCAGCAAGTGTATGACTGCAGAAATCACATGGATATTAAAGTATACAGCAACAAGCACCTCTATTCTTCGCTGCCACAAAAAACCACCCCAGCTTAAGGACCTATTAAAAAATATATGCCCATTTGGATCTATGGCTCGGCAGTACGGCTAATGGCCCCTGCACGCCGCATTACAAGCCACATCTACTTAACGTGTCATTCCGGAAGCTGTTAAGGGCCACAGGGAAAAGGGAGAAGGGAGCGCACGTAATTTCTCTTCCGGTGATCTGATTAGCTTGATTCTATCAGAGGGCAAGAAGAGCTCAACTGACAGGCCAGGGACAGCGCTTTTATTCCCCAACAAACRCAGCATTTCACACACAGATGGTTCTTAAAGGAAAAATGTACATCTTTCATCATTTACACTAGATCATGGCACATGAATTCAAAATGCCCAGGTACTGTGAGAGCAGAAATGAATAACTGTAGCCAGCAGGGGGGCTCTAAATTTAAAAAAAAAAAGTATATATATATATATACACACACACACACACACACACACACATATGTATACGTGTGTGTATATAATAATATATATATACCTATATATATATAATGAAGATGATGGAGAAAGAAAGAAAGAAGTATATAGCAGGCAGAAAGGTGGGTGGGTTGCTTTTGTATGACCATAATGGAGGCCTAGAGCTCCCTAGGTATTTTTAACTTTTCAGACACTCTTTTTCTGCCATCAGCAGTATATTTGTGACTTAAAAGAAGACATTCGTGAAAGATGGGAATCCAATTTCTTTAGTAAAGATCTACTAACTGAAGACAAGATTGAAAACCAGAAGATTTATGTCACTGAACTGTAAATGCTGCTGTAGTTTTCAGCCACCTTCTGTAGAGGGAGCAAGAGGCCTTTCGTGAATACAGCACTGCAGCTTGAACTYGCTTTTTCCATCTTTGATTTCTATTCCCATTTTAACAGACAAGAGGTTTGTGTCGCTGCTGTACGGCCATTTAAAGAAAAAAGGTAAAAATATATCTGGTCAATAAGAATTCTGTAGAATGTGAGACTTCTTTAAGAAAACCAAAAAGCCCTTTGTGTTCAGTAGACTTCTTGGGTAACAAGCTCAAAGGCCCACGCAGATCAGCTGTCCTCCCTTTTGGGGATGTCGGGGCATCCTCACTTGGCAATCCAGGATTAACACATTGCAACAGGCAGATGTAGCAGTAGCTCCCCATCCAAAAAAGCAGTTCTGAGACAGACAAGCAGGGAGATCCATTTACTGCTGGTTGTTCATTGTCACCAACCATCTAAATAAACTGAAGAGGTTCAGCCAGCTCCCAGCCCTGCCTTTTCCCTGCTCAGGAAGCACAAGAACCCGAGCACTCTGTTCACACAGCGCCCCTCGGCACGGGTCCAAACCTGCTTCCCAAGGTCACCTCCCTGCTACGGAACCACCCCTGGTTGGGAGTTGGCAGAGACACAGGTTTGCAGCCGGCCTCTGCTTCTGGGAGACATGTAGCCTTGGACAAGTGCCTCACACTGGTCAAGTCTCTCCTTCTCCGTCTTTAAAGTAAGGCAAAGTTTTTCCAGGTTGCACATAATGCAGCATCAGTGTTTGAGAAGCGCTTTCTTTTTGTAAAGCATCAGGTATTTTTACAATACTACCATATAGTCATAGCTTCATCCTACGTGTGTATCTTATATTTTATTAACAATTTGTAATTCAGAGTTTAAAAGTATTATTTTAGTCTTTCAATTTGCACTTCACTTGTAATAATATTTGACTGCCATTTGATCAAAATGTTTAAAAATACTCCAATGTAATTTAAACAATGTGTAAACAGTCCAGGGAAAGAACACATCTAGGGTCACAATGTCACACCTAGGGTCAGCAATGCAGTAGCTGAGTGGAAAACAGGGTTCATTTGCTGGTTGCCACCAACAGCTCTGGAGAGTCCAAGTAAAGTTGGGCAAAAATGAGAATCTTGCATGAGACTGCAGGAGAAGAACTTAGGGAAGGAAGAACATCCTGGAGCAAGTATAGAAAATACTCCAAKGTATAAATGAGTCTTAAGAAAAGGAAGAATAGTCTGTAAAAGATTCTCTCTGTCAGGCATTTCAAATTACATCATGCAGAACATAGTTTGGGTTGTCTTTTGGAAAACATTTCCTGCGGTTGTGCAAAATATAGTTGAAGCTCATTAAACTTGTTATTTTTGAAGAAAAAATCCACCTACATTTTGCCACACTTCATTATTGATTATATGGGATATTATCTAGTAGCAAAAAAAAAAAAAAAGTATTTAAAATCATCATATTAGTGGTTCAAAAAATAATATACTATGATTATTTTAATTACCATTCCTTATGACAGCTTAGTAGTTGCTTTTGTATAGTAGGAAGCAATACTGTAGATATTTTGAATTTCCTATCCCTACATTTTATGTATTTTTTACAATCAAAATTTGAATGACTGTACACTTTTTAAAAGGTATATCAGAAAACTAAAGCAGAAATCAAAATGAATTTGTTTTGGAAAAGATTATTTGGTTTGTTTTYATCCAAATGCAGATATTCTTACACTGGAATACGTCAGTTTTCTATTCTGAAGATAGAAATTAACAGAAATACTTCTTTCAGTCAACCTGAATTTACACATTTTAGTTTTGGAATGGCTTAATATTGATGTTGTCTTGGCTTCATTGTCACAGTATCTTAGAGGAAATTCCAGCATGGAACATTGTACGGTGTGTATTACATCTTGAATCTTGACTGCATTTATAAAACTCTGAAATGTAAGATTCTAATGAAGGAGAATGTTTTGTCATTTCACCAATGACCTGGAGGAAGGGACAGTCTGCATCCTCTGCAGGTCTGCTGCTGATRCCAGCCTGGGTGGAGTGGCTGATACACCAACAGGTTGTACTGTCCGGGTCTCTCTGAATGGCTGGAGAGTTGGGCAGAGAGGAACCTCATGAGGTTCAACAAGGACAAGTGCAGGGTGCTGCACCTGGGGAGGAATAACCCCAGGCACCAGGACAGATTAGGGGTCGACCTGCTGGAAAGCACCTCCACGGAGAGGGACCTGGGAGTCCTGGTGGACACCAAGTTAACCATGAGTGAGCAGTGGCAGTGTGCCTTCGTGGCCAAGAAGGCCAATGGGATCCTGGCTGCATCAGGAGGATGTTGGCAGCAGGTCAAGGGAGGGGATCCTGCCCCTCTGCTCAGCTCTGGTGAGGCCGCACCTGGAGTRTTGGGGGCCCTACAAGAGGGATGTGGAGCTACCGGAGAAAGTCCAGCACAGGCTACAAATAGGATTAGGGGACTAGAGCATCTCTCCTAGGAAGAAAGGCTGAGTGAGCCAGGCACGGAGAAGAGAAGACTGAGATGGGATCTTATCGGTGTGYACAAATATCTTAAGGGAGGGTGTCAAGGGGATGGGGTCAGACTATTATTTTCAGTAATGGCCAGCAATAGGACAAGAGGCAATGGGCACAACCTGGAACACAGGAAGTTCCATCTGAATGTATGGAAAATACCCTTTATGACGACAGTGACAGAGCACTGGAACAGGCTGCCCAGAGAGCTTGTGGAGTCTCCTTCCTCAGGGATATTCAAAGGCTGTCAGGACACCCTCCTGGGTGACGTGTTCTAGGAGATCCTGTCTGAGCAGGGGGGTTGGGCAAGATAATCTCCAGAGGTCGCTTCYGACCTCAATCATTCTCTGATTCCGTGCCAATATGAAAAATAAAAATAAAATCTTCTCCTCTTCACAATTCAATAATTTGATTTGGAACATCAAAATGTTTAGTCTCTCCAGAGTTACTCCTGTTTCTTTCTGACACTGTGAGGAGCATCCATGAGATGAATGTATCATGGGATGCATAAGCAAGCCACGGAGTCCCATCTACAGAGGGAAATAAATACATGAAATATCCAAACTAAGACTCCCTTGAGACCCTGCAGCAATTGGGCTACGTCTAAACATTCAACTACAAACGTCTGGCTAATGTCCTAATTTCCCAATTTGTCTCTGAACTGAAGGTAAACATGGAGAATTTCAACTCAGCTCTGATTCCATCTGATTATGCTTCTGAATATAAGAGCTACTGGTCCACTACACCTTTACTCTAGCTCTTCCACAGAAGAAAAAACACTTTAAATTTTCCCTTCTTAAAAAAAATCTCTTCTTCTATATTAAAAAAAAAAATCCTGTGGGATTCAGAGTCCAAACAATACTTGCTATCCAGAACAACGAATTGGTAAGAAATAAACAGTTGCATTACTGGAAGACTAGTAGTAGTCAGCAGCTTAAAACAAAACTTCCTAAAAGATGTTTGGTAATTCAGGGAAGTTGACTCCATGAAACAAGAAACAAAGCTCGATGTGCAGAGAGCCCAGACAGCATTTCTAGATTAGTAACAGAACGCACAAAAATACCATTTGTGCTTTCCCTAGAATCTCTCATCTCCCGTAGCACGCAACTCCGAACGCTTCCTCAGGAGTAGCAGAAGCAGAAGGGGAGCGAGCATCTGCTCTCACTGCTAAATGCCTATGAGCAATATCTGCCACAGCTCATGCTCTTTTGCTGTAAAATGTAATATGTTAAATTAATACTAAAACTGCTGCCACTTAGCACAATTTACTTGTTCTTTGTAAGAACACATTAAATTCATAGAAAATCAATTACCAAGTGATATTAGTTAATTTTCTTTCTTTTCCCATTTTTTTTTCTCTTATTACTACAGAATTTCTTTTACAGATATTTATTTTACAGGCAAAGTTAACTTACTTTATGCTAGGGATGATGGAGGCACCTGGAAGAGGAGGGGAAAGCCGTGGCGGGACATCATATTCTTCATTTACCAGATGACCATTTGAAAATACCTAAAAAATCACAGAAATGTTACTGGGGTGCCACCTCTTTCTCATCACAGATGCTCATCAAAGCAGACTTTGAGGAGGCTACAAGCACAGGCTTTCCTAAGAGTTCACACCACAGAGCTGCAAAAGAGCTCTTCTCACACACGTCTCAGCTAACTGCAACTGGGATTTGYACAACACGTGAGCACAGACCTTGTCCAAAAGAGGTAATTCTGTGCCACAGTTAGAGGGACTGCTCAGTTACAGCGGAATGGCTTAGGGGAAACTTCAGACTTCAAGCCTGAAAACTGACATGTGTGAGGGAGATGAAGCACAACGTGCAAAAAAACAAAAAACCTTACCAGGTATGGCAAGTTCAACATATTAATGATTTAAAAAGCTGCAGTGCAGCACCTGCCACAGAGTCCCTCCCTACCTGCAGGGCTCTCTTCATGATGGCCCTTTAGCAATAACTATTTATTTAGCAATAACCATGAGGCAGGGATGAAAATTCMTGCAATGTTACTCTTTTGCATGTGCACACAGCTGGAAAGTAACTCGGAGCTGTCAACTGCCCCCTTTAATCAAATGGCTTAGACCTACAAACCCAAGAAAACACATSTAACAGTAAGTAATTAAAGAAACGGCTAAGAAACTTCTCCAGAACAGAGTGGCTCTTCACTCTAAGTCACTATTCTGACTTGAGAAGTGCTCATTCCACCTCGACATTGGGCCTGACCACATCTGGAATGATATGTAAAGGTGCAGTTGAGGATATAAGGCCAGCATTCCTTTTAAAATCAGCTTTAAACAATTATAGCATGTGAAACGAGTCTAGCTGAAAGGAGAATTTTGTTGCTTTGCCTCAATTCTGATAAACAGACATCATAATTACGTACAGTATCATGAGCCTCTATAAAAGCTTTCTTCAGATATGTCAGTGCTTAAGAGCAAGGACATGTACTTTAAAGTGTTATACAAAGTCCCTGGGCATAAGAGATTTAGATGAAAAAGTCCCTGGGCATAAGAGATTTAGATGAAACCTGCAACAATAAATTCTCAAAGCTGAAAACTTCAGAAATTTCAAATATTTCTCAGGTGTCACTGTATTTTGCCAGATGCATCAGGCAAGGGAATATGAAATCAGTTATACCATATATAATCTCCTCCAGGGAAGTAGCTGCATTGAAAAGACAGTTTCATCACATTCTGAGAACAGGCATATTCATCAGTTTGATGCCAAACTTCTGATCCCACAACTTAGGGYACATAGAGGCAATGAAAAAAGCTGTAGAGACACCTTTTCCCAATTCAAAATGCATTTTTTTCTTATCCATTTGAAAGCCAAAGAGTGAKTAAAATAGCAGCTGGAAAGTTTCAGTTCAGTCATTTAAAGTACTTGATTTTATGTGCTCAYAGAATTTGTTTTATGCTATTAAAGTCATATCTGGTGGAAAGTATCCACATTTCTTTTATTCTTTGAAAACCATCTGCCTTCTCAAAGTTTTTCTTTAATCATTCTGATTGAATGAGCAAATAATACAGAACATACTCCAGGGTTTTTACCTTTTTTTCCTTTTAAAATTACAAAAAGGATCAGCAGACATACTCTTTTTTAATGAAAATATCCTCTTCCTAAGTTTTAGAAAAATGAAAGAAAATAAAAAGTAGCTGAAAAATGAGAAGCAAAAAAGGCAGCTTAAATTCCTATGCTTTTCTATTTTCACTAGAGTTTTAATTTTCTTGCTCTGATATAACTGTAAATCTTGTAAATCTTGTTTTTTGTGGTTTGATGTGGGTCATTTACAGACATTTCAAAATACCAGAATTTCTCTCCCCTAAGGGTCTTCCAATGCACCCATGAACCCTACTGAGTTGCACTTCTGAAGGCAGAATTTGGCCTTTTGGCCACAACAATTCTTTTCTATAGTACCTGCTTTTGCTGAAGACAGAATTTCAAGTAAAACTTAAAATTTAACCTCTTCCTGCTGATACTTATCAGCCAGCATACAGCATCTTGGTTGCCAGAATCAACGGAGATAACGACAAGATTTCCAGGAAGCCCAAGCTGTCATATTAGAGGAATGTGTTTAACTTGTTCTTGATGTTTTGGTGATATCTTTCACAAAAAGGAGTGACCAACTAGAGGGAGGAGTGATTTATCTCTGTCGTATTTGCAGCTTCTGGGCTTCCAGTTACCAGTCTGTGTTTGAAGCACTGCTTACACGTTTTGCTGCTCCTTKTGTTTTATTTTTCTTTTTAATAAATTCTCTAAATCGAGCAGAGGCTGCTGTCTGAGGCATGGTGAGAAATCTCTGGGTAAAAATATTGCAGCTTCGAAGGGAAAAATAGTGCTGAAAAATGGAGGAGCAATAGAGAGAGGTTTTTATTTGAGCCAAAGAGTCTGAGTAGAAGCTAGGAGAGGGCAGAAGACTGTTCCTCTGAATTCCTGCTAACAGCCAGGACTCAAATTCCAGAGATGAGCCTGAGGCAGGAAAGCAACTAGCGCCTTCTGGCTTGAGAGACCAACTCAGAGGGTTGCAACAGACGGAGAGYGAGGAATTCCCTGATTCCCATAGCCCACAGAGCTGAAGTCGGAGGCAGGGTCACACCAAGGAGAAGTACAGTGGTCTGCAATTTCAGAACGGGACAAAGTGTACATCCCATTTTTCCGGCCTCCTTATTCCTCATTTCTCTCCTCCCTTCTCTCTTCCATATACTCAAGGCACTACAGGGGCCCTGTACTGGCATGGGAAAAAAGACAATCCATTCTGCACTTCTACTTCTCCCTGTGCCCACGTCGTGGTCCTGCAACGCTTCTGTTCGCCGAAGGTGACGCACGCCTTGGCCTCCTGGTACATCAGCAGTGCGGTAGGAATACAGCACGTATTTTGACAAGCGCAAGGAAGATGTATAATGCCTGCATAACATCTTCTTTCAAGAACGTCCGGGTCAGCAAACCCATAATTGAGCTTTTGCTTACTTGCAAATTTGGAGGCAGAACTGAGACATTAATCACTGATGCTACYGCGCTTATTAAAGCACCTGACTCTCGTTCATCCTTCCCTGCTGTAATGTAATGGAGAGTGTCTACATCTCTTTGAAAGCTATAGGAAAACTTCGAAGGTATTTTCCTAGCAGAATCTGGACTGTTTGCGATGGCTTCCAGCAAACTTGCTGCAGCTGCTTAAAGCCAAAACTACCCCCTCTACACACTCTTCCCCCAGGTATCTTTAATTTATAAATGAAAACAACCAAATGGACAGAGGAAACACCATGGTTATAACCATTCACACTATGCATTGCAGACAGGCAGACATAATTCTCCKTTGAGTGACAAACAAGCTACATGATCCAGGAAAAGGTTGTAAGTGACAATTTCAAACTCCCTCAACACTGAAAACAGGTAAGATATTTGTCCAAGCGAAGTCAAGACCTGCTGTGGACAAGCCGCAGCCTTTGCTCCATTAGTAGCTGTTCTACAATTCCAGTAGCAACAACTCTGAGACTTGAGTCCATTTAAGGAGGAAAAAGGCCGATCTACGCTGAATAATACAAAAGTATTTTCACTCAAGCTTCRGCACATCTCTTACCTTGGCACTTTCAGCAGGCAGTTCGTGACGTCTGTGTTTCCTCATAAACCCCGACTCGGAGCTGAGGCGGCTGTGCCTCCCGTTGATGTTTGCAACGGCCGTCAGTCCTGCTTTGGGGGAGGCATCGCTCCCTATGCGGCACCCGACCAGCTGGCTGCTCCCAAACACGTCGCGGGGGCACCAGCCCTCCAGGGGCAGGGGCTGCTCCCTGCAGGGCGCGCTCTCCGCGTGGTGCAGGTGCCTGCTGAGCCTGCTCTCCGGGGGAATCGGCGGGGGCCTTTCCGGCGGCGGCGGCGGAGGGTCCCTCAAGGGCGGCGGAGGCGCTGGCAAGGGTTTGTCCTGCTTCCTCACCATGCAGGGAGAAGACTAAACAAAACAACAACAAATACTAATTACATACAGGCMCACCTAGGCATGCTCATCTCTGTCGTGACCAAGCATGGCTTGACGCTTTCCAACTGAGATCCCTCCAAGCATCAGGCTTGTCTTGGCATGGGGAAGAGCTTGTGAATGCACATGTTCCCTTCAGGAGTGCCCAGGTCTGATGGGCTGTGGGGAACCTGAGGAGGGAAGCAGCAGGGAGGAAGGAGAGACTGTTTCCAAAGGCTTCCGTGGATTCACTTATTCAGCTGCAGAAATGAATTGTGAGACAACCCGGGAAAGTGGAATGCCCAATGCATAGAAAACAAACAAACAAACAAATAAGTAAAAGCAAATAAATCCAACTTGCAAAGAGGGATGACGTGGTGACAGGGAACAAGCACAAAAAGAACAATGATCAGGGAGCAAGCAGAGGGAGAAGACACCACCTCTGTTCATTTTTCCAGGTAACACGCTTGCTACTCATTTCTGTTTACACAAGCTCACGCGTAAACAGCCTTCAGCAGCCAACTTCCTTTTGCAGAATTGAGCTGTGTCATAAATGGGAATGTTCCTGAAGATTATGTGTACTATTACTAAAAAGCTGAAAAACAAGTTATCAGAAAAAAAATACATAGCAGTACATAAACCTGTWAGTGCACACATCTGAGAGAAAAACAAAGTATTCTCATAGGGAAGTAATTACTAACAGCAGTTTAGAAAACTATGCTTACGTCAATTGAGGTTTTCAGGAAGTGTTTTTCTCCTCCATCAGTTATAATAATAAATACTGGGAAGATCCTCTTCCTTGGAAATCGTAACTTTCATGGCTCTTGCTTCAACATATTACCATTTCAAGACAACAAGCCYACAGAATTTTTGAACCTAAAGTGGTATTCGATCTCGCTTTATAGGTTAACCTATTCATTTTTGGTGCAGTATCTTTACACATTAATTACACTGATAAGTGAGTTATTCTATCTATTCTATCTATTCTATTAATTTGCCTTTTAGTTAAGAAAAATAGTTATTTTCACTGTCAAGACTGCAACAAAAGCAGCTGGGTCCAAAATAATTTTAGTAATTGTTCTTCAGYGCAGAAACAGAAAGTCTTGACTAAATAAAAAGTCTTAGCAGTTTTTGTTTGTTTTTCTTAAATAGGAAGTTACAGATACTTCTCATTCCTCATCTTATTTCCCTAACACCCCAGAAATGTTCTACTTTTTCTTTCAGGAAAAGCTTCATGGAAAAGGAAGAACACTGTTCAAATAAATTCAGTTAAAAAAGATTAAGCAGTATCAGCAGTATTTCTGATCTTCTACTTTTTTTTTTAAAGTCGTGAAGATTTTATAATACTTTAAAATAAACCTATTTTACATTATACATACTTGTAAAATTTACAAAATTAACGGATGTGCCAAATGTTTAGCACRTATTCTCAATGCAATAGTTTTCCTTATATACTATTAAAAAAGTGATAGATAACTGATAAAAAATCAGAGATCCATTAAACATCCAAGTGTACATAACTACAATTTTAAAAAATAGATTTTCCAACTTAATGGTAAAAAAAATGAAAAAAATAAATATGGTACTTAATATTCCATTATTATCAAAACATGGGTTTCAATTGATGTTATATTTGAATTCACAATCAAAAATAAAACCTTAAATCTAATTCATTCTCCAATGCAGCCATTACAACAAAGTGACGAGCTTATACCAGGGAATAGTATTTGCTTTCCCTCATCCTTATCCACTCAAAAAAACCCAGTTAACTCTTTGGTAACATTTGTTTTCCAAAATACAGCATACAACTTTTTAGCTAGAGTCACTACGTTCCCTGAAGCCTGAGCCCTAATCTACGCCACTTGAAGTTTTAAAAGCAGAGTGTCTGCACAAATTTATCTTGTCAAGATACTGTGGAAATGAGCATAAATTGCCATTAGTGCCCAACATGTAATTTTAATGAGATAATGACCTTTAAATCTACTTTCAGGAAACTGTCATTTCTATTTATTTTTGTGAATCAGGTTTTATTAGAGAAATGATCCATAACAGCAATGTCAAACTGATACCTTTAAAATTCTGAGCATAAGCAAGGGCACTATAACCATCAGACTACCAGAGGTCACATTTGACCAACACATTTAACTGCAATYATCTCCCTGCGTAAGGTTTATTCAAGGGGACAGGCCTGCCCAAAGTCAACTGAAGGAGCAAAGACTCTTCAGATGACTAAACCAATATTGAGCTAATCTAAAGTTCTTCTAAGCTACGAGACATTTTGATCTTTTGGCCAGAACTCCTGAAAAGGAAAGAAACACTCAAAATTTCTTATTTGTCAAATTTCCAAGATAAATATGGAAGTACAATTTCTCAGACACAAAGAAATATGGCTCAGCACAAATTACCTTTGGTGATCCAGTTGGGCTGGCACATGGTGATCGTGCTACTCCCTTCTGAATAAGATCCAGACGAGGAGGTACAGGTGGAAGACCAAGATGAGGGATTTGCAGGGGGTCTGGAAGTGGTTTTCTTCTCTGTGCAAGTGGGGAAGATCCCGGAGATGTCACTGGTGAATTTTGTCTCTCATTGCACTTCAAGACAGAAAAAGCGTTATTAGAATTTACCTGATCATGAACTAAACAATTTTCATGCCAGAATAACTAAAACATTTGGTATTTGTCAGGATTTGCTCAGTCACTTATCATAATGGACACCCTGCTAGTCTTAATTACTGGATATTGTAAGTGTTCAGCCTCTAGGTACTGCACAAAAGAAGTCTACAAGTCACTCTATCTCATAATTAACTAAGATCCCCCTGATTTATTAACTAAGATCCCCCTGATTTATCTCCCCCTCATTCATTAGGTGATTTACAAAAATTATTTCACAACTGCGTTCAGTTTACCATTTTAGCAAATATTAATGACACACAAACACATTAAACACCCTCAAATGACAAACGATGACTTATTTTCTTCATTTGTCCTTTCAAATGCACAGGWATGATGAAAATCAACTAGTTCTCATCCAAAAGATCACGTTGACTCTTTAAAAATATGAACTTAAGTTGTATGATGATGAGAACCAAAGATTTCAGAGTCATCAGTCTAGGCTGCATTCATTTTTGTAACCAGGTCCTGAGCTTTGTTTGCCTCAGCTTCAACTCAAGCAATTGATTTATTTAAATACCCAGGGAGCCCACTGTGTTTATACCCCTGCACTGCAGGTCGGCCTGGGGGTTTATGCTCTCCTGGGTTTTCCTGGCCCGCAGACTGGACAGCTGGAAGCCGTTCACCCCAAGCACCCCAGCCTCGGGCCACGTGGGCACTGAGGCTTTCCAAAATCTGCCACTTAACCTGGTTAGAGAGGCAAGGTATTTGCCATCGTTCTGAATGAAGCACATTTAAACACCGACAAAAATTAACGCTCCCATCTCTAGGATAAATCTTTTTTTTTGACGACATTTTTGTGTCACTTCAAGTTTCACCATCTGTTAAACCTGTAAGTTCAGCATTACAGCTACACATTCAGTTTAGTTTTCTTTGTAATGGAGAAGTGGTCACAACATTCATATTAAACGGTCTAAATATGGCTGTTAATTTTTGTACCCTTTAACTGGTGAAATGGACACACACAAGTCAAAGTGCTTGGAGCTGGCTGGGGGATTGTGAGCATAAACACAGGAATGACTGTGCTCATAGTCTCTGGACAGCATAGAACAGGAACTGACTGAATAAGTTATGTTATAATAAAATGAATTTTAAAAATATAATAAATATAATAATACACGGATATCTAYATATAATAATACATTAACACATAAYAGATAATGATATCTATATAAAATTATATATTATGATATAATATATAATAATATAAATATATACTAAATATGTTAGAAGCATGCCTGAGCAACCAAATATAATGAACATCAATTCCTTTTACTTAAGAGAAAGCATCCACTATTGAATGGTATAATAAACATCGTATTACTTAATAACATTAGTTTTCAGAGTCCAGTTACATCCCCTCCATGCATTTCTAATATGAGACATGTAATATAATATAGTCAAAACCTTGGCTTCAGCATCAGAGAGAAAATAAATTTATTTCCCAAACCTTTTGAAATAGAACCAAAGAAGCAGGCCTGCAGCTCTAATAAAATAATTCTAAAAACAAAAGACAGTGCTGTAGTAAGTCTTTAAATTACATGGTGTTATACAATATGCGGTGTCTCAGGCAGCAGAGAATGGTTCCAAAACACCTAGGAAATAATCCTATATACAATGGAGGTTGGAAACTAAGAATAATATAATAGGTAAATGCTGAAAGCAGAGAACTAGGTGGGAAGGAGAGCTGGAGATTTCACGTGTTCCAGTTGTTGTCCCACCACGTTACCTGGCTTCCTGAAGGTGCAACCCGAGAGCGGCGAGCGTGAGACTGTGCGTAGCTACGTGAGCTCACAGCAACACTTCCCYGGCAGCATTTTCACAATACCCACCTCTTTTTAATCTATTTCTCTCTCACCACTTTCTCTTACACAGCTCTGCCCTAAAGAAACCCTAGGCAAAATGATACACTCTTTCTTCAATGAGGCCCTATTGAAACAGGAAATTAATTTAAGCCCCAGTGTTCCATCCGCTCCRCATGTACTTGGTATTTAGTTATTTCTAGCAGCTATATTCCCTGGATAGTATATCACAACTGCCAAAATAAAATGGAAAGCCTTCCAAAGCATTAAGTGTATGGAAGGACCTCAACCTAAACTTACAGTAAGTTCTTGTTTCAGCACAGCAAAACCCTTCAGTCTCCCTTGCCTAACTGTCCCAGCGCTCTCACTATACGCTGGAGTCCCCAAAGATGTCAAGAAGGGTCCTGGGGGTGGTCAACTGGCTAAACAGTAACTTATGAGAAAGAAAAACCAAACACACACACACACACACACACACACACACACACACACACACACAGAGAAAATGCACAATGACCAACAGCTCCCTTCAACCTTAAGGACTCTATGATTCTATGATGAGAAAAGCAGTTCTCTCGTTCTCTCCTAGAAGGAAGCTGAATCCATGGCACTGCTTGGTCCTGGAGAGAGAACGCTTTGCTGGGAGAATCTTAAATCTCAAATCCTTGTTTATTCCTGCTGCTTCTCTGCAGAACCACTAGAGAGGGTCCAGCACAGAGCGACAAAGATGACTAGAGGCTGGAGCATCTCTCATATAGCTCTCTCTTAGTCTTTCCTCATAAAGACTAAGTGAGTGGGGCCTGTTTAGCCTGGAGAAGAGAAGGTTGAGAGGTGATTTGATCAATATGTATAAATACATGAAAGGGAGAACGTAGGGAGGAAAGGGCCAAGCTCTTCTCAGTGGTGGCCGGTGACAGGACAAGGGGAAATAGGTATAAGATGAAACACAGGCAGTTCCATCTCCAGGTGAGAAGGAACTTCTTTCCTGTGGGGGTGACAGAGCCCTGGCACAGGCTGCCCAGGGGGGTTGTGGAGTCTCCTTCTCCGGAGATCTTCCAAACCGACCTGGATGCCGCCCTGTGCCCCGTGCTCTGGGTGTCCCTGCTGGAGCAGGGGGGTTGGATAGATGATCCCTAGAGGCCCCTTCCAACCTCAACCATTCTCTACGATTCTGTGGTACTAAATCAAAACAAACAGAAAAAACTCTGCAGCAGCAGAAGGCTTTTTTCAGCATCTAGTATGAAATTTCTATCAATACAAAAATAATTAATTAAAAATAATTAATTAAAAATAATTGCTTAAAAAACATAGATGTCCTCTCCTCATCCTACCTGTTTAGTTACATTACTGCTTCATGCTTGTTGACAGCCACCAAGATGGTTATACTTCATGCAGTTGCAGCAATAGATTCGTACATAACTGCTCCTCTTTTGGCACAGAGYATCCTCTCTCAAGAAGGCCCTTCCCCTGAGGTCTAAGTGACTTAAAAACTTTTCTCTTTGTCACCTACTAAAGATTTCATTCTAGTTTCTATTCAGTGAAGGAGTAATGAGAGTATCACAGTAAAAAATAATAACAAAAAGATAAACCCAGCAGTAACTAAGACACAAGCTAATACAAGTGAGCCTGTAGTGACAGAAGACAGACCTTCAGCAGATAAAGGAGCTCTGCTGCAACCCACCCTGTGCAATAACGATGCAATGAAGGAGAACAGAGCAGCAGGATGGACAGCATCTGGCTGGCATAAATGTTGCCCAGAGTAAAGCAGCTGTGACCTATTTTGCTATTGTACTGCAGAGTGGACCACAGTTATGTCAGTTATGTTATTTAATCATATATACTTATTACTGACAAACAGTGGTATCAGATTGCCCCTAGTGGTAGTGACTTTAAAAGGAAGACTGCTTCTGATACGAATTACAGCTTCTAGTGAAGCTCCGTATGATATAAGTGTTTACAGCTGGGTTACCAAATCCACTGTTTTAGCTTCAAACCCCTTTTTGCCAGACAGGCGAATATTAAAAGACAGGCAAATATTAAAAAACACACTAAACAAAAACCCCAATGGGTGACTGCTGCAGCAGTGAGTGTTAACTTGGTTGCTGGTGCACTGCTGGAGCTAACGCAACCATCTACAGACTGCAAAACGAGACCTCCAAGAAGGTCCAGGCAGACCCTCACCAGAAGTGAGCTTTTCTTATTGTCCCCTGAAACTTCATTAAATAAGCCTGGGCTATATTCAGAAAAGAGTAACCCATGTTTTCTTTCCTTCTTGTTAAGGCAAGTTGTGACCTAGGTGGATTAGTAGCAGCTGGACTTAAAAAACATGGACAAGGATATAAAGCCACATCACTTATCACTGATGGCTACAAACACACTTTGCCTACACCGCCTTTTTTTCTTCATTTGACCTTCCATCTACTGAGCCAACAAAATACATGTGAAGCAGGGGGATGGAGCCATCCAAGGCTGCGAGAGTCAGCACGAAGCCAACTGCCCACGGGACCAGGGCATTTTACCCAAGAGGAGCAGGCTGCCTCCTGGCATTTACACCTCGCTTTCAAGCAGCACCAACTAAGCACGTGAGGGCCCTCCAGTCGTGCAGCATGACTTAAACAAACTCCTATGTGAGGTAGCCTAAGAATTTATGGCCATGGAAAATGCCTGAGTAAATATCTGAAGCCTATTTTTCTCAGAAGCTTCTGTATTTTGTGTGATGAAAGTTGAAACGCTGTTACTATGTAAATAACCATTACCAAATAAATAAATAAATAAAATGGAAAGAGTGGGAAATGGGTAAAAACTCTTCTTCCCTATTCTGAGAACCAAAAGTCTTTTGTCTTAATTTGTTAGGTCTATACTAACTCATCCGCTGGAAAGAGTCATGAGAAGTAGTGGCTTTCAGTTTTGCGGACCTCTTCTAAATATTTTGAAGTCAATAGTGTGAATCCAAGTCAGTTTTTGGTGGATTTCAACAACTCTGAAATTAATTTCAGAGAAGCCAGTAAATCCATGGAAAAAGTAACTTTTCTTATGGTTTCAGAAGGAGGTGTCCCTGGAGAATGTGAACTTACTTTACTCAAAACTTCACAGTGTCCTTACACTATTAGGGTTTCCCTTTACGGTTTGATATAATAAAGTTCCACTGGGATTATACAGTTGTCTTAACATCTATAAATTCATTTTTTTGCTCTTAAAAGAACTCCCGCACTATATAGTTTTCTTGTTTTCCTTCCTTCTTTTCAAGCTAACTGTATCAAGCTAGATCTTGAATAAAATAATGGGACAGAGTGCTCTTAATCCCCTCGGACAATGGAATATTTAAGACTAAGGAGTAATACAAACGGTCTAGTGGAGACTCAAATACCTTCCACGAAAAAGAAAAATAAAGAAGTCCCTTTTTAATGTTTACCCTAATCTATAATCTGCATAAGGAGGATTTTATGACCCACATGAGGTTTGCAAAACTTGGTTAGGACAGAAAATACAGAGCTGAGAAYAAGAAAACTTGAAGCAACAACTGCATTAGCTGACCTAATACCAAGGGGTTAGACATTTCTTAGCAATAAGTCAATGAGGTTTTGGCACCACTGCTCATCTTTGAATGAAAGAAATATCTGAAGACAATTTGAAATAAAAAGATGTTGGACAAGGCACATACACTAATTGCAGTAGGTTTCTCTGAAGCCTCTGATCATCTGATCTGCAAGAATGATTCATTTTCCTTGAAGTGGATCCATTTACTCATTCCATTAAAGGATGAGTAGGTAGCTTTGTGATTATTTGGTTCTTGAAAGCAATTTCCAGTCTGAGGTCCATCCGGAATTTAATCTAGACACTTCTGCCTGCTCACGAGTAGGCTTCAGAGATGGAGTAAGAAATGGAGAGTGGATATTTTTATATTCAACTCGTATTTCTTCACCTGCCAAAGAAATTAGGCTGTTTGCTCCCCAAATGGCCTCTTTCAATTGGATTTCAGGAAATAAACAGGAGGTTTATCCTTCCAGTCTGCATAAAAGATAATTCATACAGGTACAGAAGGGGATAACAAAAAGTTACAGCTTCTTTAAAAGCTAATGACAACTCAAAAATGTGTTTTTCAGCTTTTCAGTTTGTCAGAAAGAGCTCACTTAAAGGCCCACACAGGCCCTTTAATCAGTGATAAACATGCCTATCTGTTCTTCCATAAGGCGGAATAAAATGAGCTTAGCGCAACTCTTCTTTGCATTATGAATGTATTTCAAGCCTAAGTCTCAAAGGCAGCGAAACTTGGCAGTCACAGCTGAGAGACATTCCAGCCGTGCTCCTCCACAAGCCTTTCAGCACGACAGCCATGGATGCAAACATCCCTGCAACACAGTGTGAACCCTACAGGCATCAAGGAGTTCACGGACCTGGAATCTTCTTCATCCAGTAAGTCTAAATCCTAACCCACTGCTAGCCAGAGAGGCCACAAGACAGTTTTCTCAGGGCTATCACGTGGTCTAGCCAGATGATTCGAGACAGAATCAGTTCACTCCGTTTTCAAGGACAAAGAGTTTCCTTCTGAGAAAGTAAATGAAGATCTTTGCGACAACTAAAAATTAACAACAACTACCTGATCGTAACAGTGATCTCATCATCAAAGTTTCAAAAAATGACTCTAAAACACATCCATGATGCATTATTCAGACTAATAATCTTATAAAAAAAAAAAAAAAACTTTTAAAGAGGAGAAAATGCTAGGTAACATCACATGGAATAAGAAGCGTTTTTATAGCAGACTCTAAAGAAACAGTGTTTATCAGGAACGAATTAATGACGATGAAGGTGGCAGAGCCCTGGCACAGGCTGCCCAGGTAGGCTGTGGAGTCTCCTTCTCCGGAGATCTTCCAAACCTGCCTGGATGCCGCCCTGTGCCCCGTGCTCTGGGTGTCCCTGCTGGAGCAGGGGGGTTGGACTAGATGATCTCTAGAGGTCCCTTCCAACCTCAACCATCCTGTGATTCTGTGATGAAAAGAAACAAGCAAGTCTGAATAAGACATTGCTAACAAAAGTGCTTGTAAACTGCGACACACTCCACAGAGATGGCGTGGTTAAGAGCATCATTCTACCAGCACTGGAAACAGTTTCAAGGCAAGGGCAAGCAAGAAATCACCAAATCACTTGAGAATTCAACATCTGCAAACGAATAATTAAAAGAGAGGGGAATAAAAGGAGAAGAGAAGAGAAGAGAAGAGAAGAGAAGAGAAGAGAAGAGAAGAGAAGAGAAGAGAAGAGAAGAGAAGAGAAGAGAAGAGAAGAGAAGAGAAGAG